>NC_086320.1:136888809-137222975 GCF_036172605.1 Pelobates fuscus | reverse complement strand
TACAATGAATCAGGTTTTTCTTTAGATCAGGTCGATAGCTGGGTGCGTGTGCTTCATATACCTGGAGAAAAGATGGCAGCGGGATGCAATATGGAAAGAAGGCAGTTCGTCGTAGGCAGTGTTATGCTCCGGGCAATATTCTGCTGGGAAACCTTGGGTCCTGGCATTCTTGTGGATTTTACTTTGTCACATACCAACTACTTAGAGACTATAGTAGATTAAGTATCTGCCTTTATGACAATAGTGTTCCCTGATGGCAGTGGCTTCTATTAGCAGGACAATGCACCCTGACACACTGCAACAATTGTTCAGAAATGGTTTGAGGAACACGATTAAGAGTTCAAGGTGTTGCCTTGGCCTTCAATTCCCCAGATCTCCATCTGATTTAGCAACTGTGGCATGTGCTTGTACAATAAATCCGATCCATGGAGGCCCCACCTCACAACCTGACGGATCTGCTGCTAATATCTTGGTGCCAGATACCACAGGACACGTTCAGGGGTCTTGTGGAGTCCATGCCTCAATGCATCAGACCTGTTTAGGCAGCACAAGGAGGGCCTACAAAATGTTAGGCAGGTGGTTTTAATGTTGTGGCTGATCTGTGTATAATGCTTGCAATTGTTCTACATTAATAATAGCCTGCTTTGTATTGCTTTGTAGCACAAAGTGTATGAGCACCAATTTATTGGTGAAAACCGAGATATATATTTTCCTATGGAGGCTGCCTGTGCAGCCCTTTCGATCTCCTTTATTGTACGCAATTGTATATCTGTGGTTAATTTCACTTGCTGTGTTATCCTCTCCCCAGGGTCAAGCACCGACTAATACTAGATATAGAAGTTTCATTTTAAAATTTTGTAGAATTTTTACAAATTGTTTGAGAGTCCTCTTGTGGAAGATCATTTGGGCAAAGACCCCCATTAAATAATTCATCAAGAAAAAAAATATATATATAAATATATATTTCCCACAAATATCCATGGAAGCACTACAGATGGTTATAGATCCTCCTACTCCGAAATTGGACAATAAAAGAGACTCCACACTCTACATTCTCAGTCTTTTTTTCCTTTCCACTTTATTTAGACACAGGAGGTTTTGTACCTACTACTTTTTCCTTTTGTGTCCTACTTGAGTCTATGGTACCCACAGCCCACAGGGAGTTCAACCTCTCTCCCCTCAGAAGCTTCCCAATGCTATTTGGGGTCTCCTTCCTTATTTATGCTTTTTCTGGCACTTTCATTTTGTCACTTGCAGCTTTGGCCTACCAGATCTCTCGAGCCTTTCTGTGGAACGCAACCTCTTTCATGGTTCAGATCATCTTCCGGTATCCATTTAATAGTGTGTTCCAGCTCCTCAAGGTGCTTGTTGTTGCTCTGCATGAGTTCTATTTTTATTGCCCGTGGTTATCTTCCTATTCTCTTGATCTGCTAGAATAGGTTCTGGTATGGATTTATATTAAATTGTGTATGGAGGGTGGGTATGTAAATAGCCACATTAATTTATATTGTTAAACTTTTTGGGTTGGTTTGTTTTCTTTGTTTCTCTTTTTGCATATTGAAGCTAGAAATGTTATTTTCATTTTCTAGCTGCCCATTTCGAGATGGAGTCCCCCAGCCATTCTTACAAAAAAAAAAAAAAAAGGTCACAATCATGAGGTTCTGAGTAAATCCCCCACTTATTCCTGATTTTAATGAAATGCTTAAAAGTGCACATTCCTCCTGACATTTGGCTTCTCGGTTCTGCTCACAGATCATCCATCTCTTAAAAAAAAAAAAAAAGAAGGATAAGACCCCTTGTTTGAATGCTGTGATGATAACGTTATTTCAGGGGAAATACTTTGTATCATCTCTTTAAGAGCAGCTGCTGGTCCTTCAGAACCTGATCCTGATGTTCTATGTGGGGGAGCTCCCTGTACCCGGGTACCTCTGCCAAGTTCGCATCCTAGCTGGAACAGGGAAACCTGAGGCGCTTCTGCCCTAGTTGCCGTAGCTTGACTTGGGCCCTTCTGGAGCTTTTCCACCTAACCTGGTTGCAGCTCTCCTTCTCCAGGAACCTATTGTCCCCTCTACCTATTCCACTGCAGCCCTTCTTCCAGGCAGGTATCCACTTCTGCCTGTAATGTAATTTCTATTGCCTTTACAAAAGCACTTGCTACTCTCAGGTCTAGCTCTCTTGATTTATCCCAGGGCTAGAGGGATCGTGCAGCCAGCAGGTACGACAACTGTGTGGCTGGTATCCCTAAAATCCACACAGGTCACCGTTCCAAAAGGAACTAGCCCATATGTTCGTTAAATCAAACTTGCTGTGACAAACTTAATAAAATACAGTTAACAAAATCATATCAGAAAACATACAGGAACTTATAACATATTTATAAAGGAGGTGGAGAAGACAATAACAAGCACTAAATATCTCTTCTGCCTGCAGAATATGCAATATGCAAATCTACCTGAATATGTAAATCACTAAATCTTGGTATTCAGGTATTGCATACAACAGGTGCAACCAACAGATGGCACTACACAGGCCTACAGCCAACGTAGTCGATAGCAAGCATCAGTAGGACAGTAGAGCAGACAAAACATCCAACAATACACCAATACACTATACACACCCTGCACCTATAATGGGGGGCACAGGGTGACTTTGACATAGGAGAAGTCCAGGGTCCTACATAAAATGTTCGTATGAAACTCCAGGTGATGGTGACTACCATCACATTCTAAATTATAATCGACAAGCGTAATTGGAAGGCTTACACCAGGAAAACCCACAGATTCTTTAGCCCTTATTGGAAGCCAGAATATAGTTTGGATGTAAAGATGCCATCGCCGTCCCCTGTACCTGGTGGTAAAAGGTATTGTTGAAAAGAAAGAAGTTGTGGGTTAGTATAAACCAAAGTAGTGGCATGACAAAGGTGTTCTGTCTCTGATATGGTGACCTTCTGGAGTCCACAAATAATTGTACATTCCCCAATTCCAAATCATGAGAGATAGAGGCCTTCATGTGAAGACTGCAGAGAATAGATCACTGGGACACCTTGAATGATGATAAACATCTCAGAGTGTCTTTGGTGTCCCTTAGGTATTATAGAATTCCCTCCACTTCTCAGAATTTTATCAACATATATGCTACCCTTATAAGTATAAACTATTAGACCAGATACTATGGGTTTACCATTAAGGGTAGTGTATTGTTTATGGACCTTTGGGAGGCAATAGAATGTGGAGATTGTAGGATTTTTTTTTCATACAGATTGTACTCCTCCTTCGAAATTAGTTTTTCATCAAATGCCCCATCAAGCAATATTTTATATTAAATAAAATATTTTTAAGAACTGAAATGTTGAATCCATCTTGAGTATTTTGTACGTACTTTTGTCTCTTAGGATATTCTCTGCAATCTGGACGTAATGAGATCTATTAAGTACAATGACATTACCACCCTTGTCAGCTGGCTTAATGATGACATCCTCATTGTTTCTCAACTCCTGTGAGCCCTTCCACTAGTCCTCTGAGAGATTACCATGTAGAATGTACGATAACTATTCCATAGTGATCAGACAAATCAAATTACTTGATGATTCCATGAACAGATCTATGTTTTTAGATTCTCTACGATGCAGAGTGGCTTTGCTCCTGGGCTTTAGTGTGGTGTATGGTTTCACGGTATCTGTGTCATTACTGTCAAGCAAATTCACCAAATCCTGAGGGCACTCAAACTCGTAACTTAAAACCCAGATCTTTAGCTCTTTCTTTATTATGAAGTTTATGAAAGTTATGATGTACCAGGCATCTTGCAAACAAGTGTTTATCCTTGATCCAATAAAATTGACTAAAACATGGTAGCAGGAAAAATGAAAGTCCCTTAAGAAGGACCCTATTTTGTGCCATAGCAAAAGTTATATTTGAGAGGTTCTTTTATCTAAAACGGTCTGCATTTATGTCTTCTCTGTCTGGTTGAGGGTTTATAACAACTACTGGGGAACGTCCCCCCCCCAAAAAAGAGACTCCTTTCTTTAGCATCCCCCTTGAGTGAAGGGGAACCTATCTCCTTATGTGCCTTTTGTGGAGTTCCTGAAGTTTCATATTCAGATGTCGTGTTATCTGAATCCACCCTGTTTTTTTCCTTTTTTTTTTTAAATTATAGTTCCAATACACTATCCCCAATTTATAGCCATTACTATCTCTAATGAACTTATGATGCTTTCATGCTGATCTGTCACGTATTTATGGAGCACATCCACTCTGTTTCCTCCTTGATGATAGGTCCTTGCTGCCTGCTATGCAAGGACCTATCATCATTTGTGCTCAAAATATCTTAGTATAGAGAAAGTGACACTAGGTCAGAGAGGGGGAACTGAAGAGATTGTCATTGGATCCACAGACTCAATACTTTAGCACCATATGGACTTAGGGGTTTCATATTTACCCCCTGTATTCGTTCATAGCCTTGTTATAATCTATCATTTGATGAATTGTATATATAACATGAGTATTTATTTTCTCTTTCCTTTTTTGTTTGTTTCTTTATTGATATTTGGGACTAGTGATGTACCGAACTGTCCGCCGGCGGACAGTTCCCGGCGAAATTAGCTTGTTCGCGTTCGCCGCGGCGGGCGGACACATGCGCAGTTCGATCCGCCCCCTATTCGTCATCATTGGGCAAACTTTGACCCTGTGCCTCTCGGTCAGCAGACACATTACAGCCAATCAGCAGCACTCCCTCCCTTCCACACCCTCCAACCTCCCTCCCAGCATCCATTTTCGATTCATTCGGAAGATGCATGCTTAGTGAGAGGAGGGAAAGTTTAGCTGCTGCTGATTACATAGGGAAATTGATAGCTAGGCTAGGGTATTCAGTGTCCACTACAATCCTGAAGGACTCATCTGATCTCTGCTGTAAGGACAGCACCCCAAAAAGCCCTTTTTAGGGCTAGAACATCAGGCTGCTTTTTTTTTTTTTCCTGTGTAATGTAATTGCAGATGCCTGCCTGCCAGCCTGTGTGTCAGGCTCACAGCATATACTGTGCCCACTTGCCCAGTGCCACCACTCATATCTGTTTTAACAATCGGTTAAGCTTTAGATTTAAAATAAATAATTTTTTTTCACTGTAATAGAAGAGCAGTTAGTTGTCTGCAAGCATCTGGGTGTCAGGCCTACTTCAGCGTGTGCCCTGCACAACCCTGCCAGCGTGCTTTGACAGTTGCCAATCATATCTGGTGTCTCTTTAGCGTGCTTTTACAAAGAAAAAAGGTTTCCAGTGTAAGCTAATAGCAGCCAGTCAGTGTCCTTCAAGCGGCTCTGTCAGGCCTTCCTTCAGCGTGTGCCCTGCACAACCCTGCCAGCGTGCATTGACAGTTGCCAATCATATCTGCTGTCTCTTTAGCGTGCTTTTACAAAGAAAAAAGGTTTCCAGTGTAAGCTAATAGCAGCCAGTCAGTGTCCTTCAAGCGGCTCTGTCAGGCCTTCCTTCAGCGTGTGCCCTGCACAACCCTGCCAGCGTACTTTGACAGTTGCCAATCATATCTGGTGTCTCTATAGCGTGCTTTTACAAAGAAAAAAGGTTTCCAGTGTAAGCTAATAGCAGCCAGTCAGTGTCCTTCAAGCGGCTCTGTCAGGCCTTCCTTCAGCGTGTGCCCTGCACAACCCTGCCAGCGTGCTTTGACAGTTGCCAATCATATCTTGTGTCTCTTTTTAGCGTGCTTTTACAAAGAAAAAAGGTTTCCAGTGTAAGCTAATAGCAGCCAGTCAGTGTCCTTCAAGCGGCTCTGTCAGGCCTTCCATCAGCGTGTGCCCTGCACAACCCTGCCAGCGTGCTTTGACAGTTGCCAATCATATCTGGTGTCTCTATAGCGTGCTTTTACAAAGAAAAAAGGTTTCCAGTGTAAGCTAATAGCAGCCAGTCAGTGTCCTTCAAGCGGCTCTGTCAGGCCTTCCTTCAGCGTGTGCCCTGCACAACCCTGCCAGCGTGCTTTGACAGTTGCCAATCATATCTGGTGTCTCTTTAGCGTGCTTTTACAAAGAAAAAAGGTTTCCAGTGTAAGCTAATAGCAGCCAGTCAGTGTCCTTCAAGCGGCTCTGTCAGGCCTTCCTTCAGCGTGTGACCTGCACAACCCTGCCAGCGTGCTTTGACAGTTGCCAATCATATCTGCTGTCTCTTTAGCGTGCTTTTACAAAGAAAAAAGGTTTCCAGTGTAAGCTAATAGCAGCCAGTCAGTGTCCTTCAAGCGGCTCTGTCAGGCCTTCCTTCAGCGTGTGCCCTGCACAACACTGCCAGCGTGCTTTGACAGTTGCCAATCATATCTGGTGTCTCTTTAGCGTGCTTTTACAAAGAAAAAAGGTTTCCAGTGTAAGCTAATAGCAGCCAGTCAGTGTCCTTCAAGCGGCTCTGTCAGGCCTTCCTTCAGCGTGTGCCCTGCACAACCCTGCCAGCGTGCTTTGACAGTTGCCAATCATATCTGGTGTCTCTTTAGCGTGCTTTTACAAAGAAAAAAGGTTTCCAGTGTAAGCTAATAGCAGCCAGTCAGTGTCCTTCAAGCGGCTCTGTCAGGCCTTCCATCAGCGTGTGCCCTGCACAACCCTGCCAGCGTGCTTTGACAGTTGCCAATCATATCTGGTGTCTCTATAGCGTGCTTTTACAAAGAAAAAAGGTTTCCAGTGTAAGCTAATAGCAGCCAGTCAGTGTCCTTCAAGCGGCTCTGTCAGGCCTTCCTTCAGCGTGTGCCCTGCACAACCCTGCCAGCGTACTTTGACAGTTGCCACTCATATCTGGTGTCTCTATAGCGTGCTTTTAAAACCAAAACTTTGTTTCCACTGTAATAGAAGAGCAGTTGCCTGCCTGCCAGCTTCTGTGTGAGTTTCACAGTGGATACTGTGCCCTCTTGCCCAGTGCCACCACTCATATCTGTTTTTACAATAGCTTAAGCTTTAGATTTAAAATAAATAATTTTTTTCACTGTAATAGAAGAGCAGTTAGTTGTCTGCAAGCGTCTGGGTGTCAGGCCTACTTCAGCGTGTGCTCTGCAGACCTGTGCCAGTGTGCTTTGACAGTTGCCACTCATATCTTGTGTCTCTATAGCGTGCTTTTACAACCAAAATTTGTTTTTCACTGTTATAGATTGAATAGCAGTTACTTGTCTTCAAGAGGGTGTCTCAGGCCTACTTCAGCGTGTGCTCTGCAGACCTGTGCCAGTGTGCTTTGACAGTTGCCACTCATATCTTGTGTCTCTATAGCGTGCTTTTACAACCAAAATTTGTTTTTCACTGTTATAGATTGAATAGCAGTTACTTGTCTTCAAGCGGGTGTCTCAGGCCTACAGTGTGTGCTCTGCAGAACTGTTACAGTTCACATTGCCAATCATATCTGGTCTCACAGTAGCTTGCACGCATAGTACCACTAATCCCCCAAAAAATGACAGGCAGAGGCAGGCCACCCCGCAGGGGCCGTCGTGGTCGTGGTGCTGTGATTCCCTTTTGCCCTAGAATAATGCCCAGTTTTCAGAAGCCACGTACCCTGAACTTGAAAAGTTCTGAGGACATAGTTGACTGGCTAACACAGGACACCCAATCTTGTACAGCCTCCGCTCGGAACCTTGACGCACCATCCTCCTCCAGCTTAGCTTCAGGCACCTCTCAAGATAGCACTCACCCGCCTGCCGCCACCACCAAAACTAGCACCACAGCCGCTTTACTTGGTATGTCAGAGGAGTTATTCACACACCCGTTTGAAGAAATGAGTGATGCGCAACCATTATTGCTAGAGGATGTAGATAACAGGGATATGTCTCAGGCAGGCAGCATTAAACACATGGAGGTACGGTGTGATGATGATGATGTTGTACCCGCTGCTGCTTCCTTTTCTGAATTGTCAGATACAAGCGAAGCGGTTGATGATGACGATGCGTCCATGGATGTCACGTGGGTGCCCGCTAGAAGAGAAGAAGAACAGGGCGAAAGATCAGATGGGGAGACAGAGAGGAGGAGGAGGAGACCAGTTGGAAGCAGGGGGGGGTCGTCGCAAGGAGCTAGTGGCACAGTCAGACAGCATGCATCGGCACCCGGGGTCAGCCCGACAGCACGCCAATCAACGCATGCTGTGTCCACCACCAGAATGCCGTCATTGCAGAGCTCAGCAGTGTGGCTTTTTTTTTGTGTGTCTGCCTCTGACAACAGCGATGCCATTTGCAACCTGTGCCAAAGGAAACTGAGTCGTGGGAGGTCCAACACCCACCTAGGTACAACTGCTTTGCGTAGGCACATGATCTCACATCACAAACGCCTATGGGATCAACACATGAGTACAAGCAGCACGCCTACTCTAAGCCGCCATCCTCCTCCTGGTCCAGCATCTTCAGCCACGTCAACCACTGCTGTCCTTCTTGCCCCCTCTCAACCATCCGCCACTCCGTCTCCCGCCTTGAGCAGTTCCCGCTCACCTGCCCACAGTCATGTGTCTGTCAAGGACATGTTTGAGCGTAAGAAGCCAATGTCACCAAGTCACCCCCTTGCCCAGCGTCTGACAACTGGCTTGTCCGACCTATTAGCCCGCCAGCTTTTACCATACAATCTGGTTGAGTCTGAGGCGTTCAAAAAATTTGTAGCTATTGGGACACCGCAGTGGAAGGTACCCGGCCGGAATTTCTTTTCACAAAAGGCAATCCCCAACTTGTACTCGATTGTGCAAAAGGAAGTCATGGCATGTCTGGCACACAGTGTTGGGGCAAGGGTCCATCTGACCACTACCTGGTCTGCAAAGCATGGTCAGGGCAGGTATATCACCTACACTGCGCATTGGGTAAACCTGCTGACGGCTGACAAGCAAGGAATGCGTGGCATTGCAGAGGAGTTGGTGACACCGCCACGAATTGCAGGCAGTCCTGCTGCCACCTCCTCTACTCCTCCTACTCCATCCTCTTCCATAACCTCCTCGGCTGAGTCCTCTTGTGCCGCTGCTTCTTGCTCCACATCAACGGCACCCCCCCAGCTCCCCAGGTACTATTCCACATCCCGGATACGGCAGTGTCACGCCGTCTTGGGTTTGACTTGCTTGAAAGCAGATAGTCACACCGGACAAGCACTCCTGTCCGCCCTGAACGCACAGGTGGAAAAGTGGCTGACTCCGCAGCAACTGGATATCGGCAAAGTGGTGTGTGACAACGGAAAAAATTTGATAGCGGCATTGAAGTTGGGCAAGTTGACACATGTGCCGTGCATGGCACAGGTGTGTAATCTGATCGTACAACGCTTTGTGCATAAGTACACAGGCTTACAGGATGTCCTGAAGCAGGCCAGGAAGGTGTGTGGCCATTTCAGGCGTTCCTACACGGCCATGGCTCACTTTGCCGATATCCAGCGGCGAAACAACATGCCAGTGAGGCACTTGATTTGCGACAGCCCTACACGTTGGAATTCAACACTCCTAATGTTCGACCGCCTGCTCCAACAAGAAAAAGCTGTTAATGAATATTTGTATGACCGGGGTGCTAGGACAGCCTCTGGGGAGCTGGGAATTTTTTTGCCACGTTACTGGACGCTCATGCGCAATGCCTGTAGGCTCATGCGTCCTTTTGAGGAGGTGACAAACCTAGTCAGTCGCACCGAAGGCACCATCAGCGACATCATACCATTTGTTTTCTTCATGGAGCGTGCCCTGCGAAGAGTGCTGGATCAGGCTGTAGATGAGCGTGAAGAGGAAGAGTTGTGGTCACCATCACCACCAGAAACAGCCTTATCAGCATCGCTTGCTGGACCTGCGGCAACGCTGGAAGAGGATTGTGAGGAAGAGGAGTCAGAGGAGGATTGTAGCTTTGAGGAGGAGGAGGAGGAGCAAGACCAAACACAACAGGCATCCCAGGGTGCTCGTTGTCACCTATCTGGTACCCGTGGTGTTGTACGTGGCTGGGGGGAAGAACATACCTTCAATGACATCAGTGAGGAGGAGGAACGGGAAAAGAGTAGCTCGGCATCCAACCTTGTGCAAATGGGGTCTTTCATGCTGTCCTGCCTGTTGAGGGACCCTCGTATAAAAAGGCTGAAGGAGGGGGGCGGAGCTTAGCTTCCTAGCAGGGTGGACGTGCTCCACGAGTGCTCCTGCTCACCGACGACTAAAACAGGGGATAAACCCCGATCCATCGCTCACTCACTGCTGGGAAGGAGCTTACTGAGTGGGGGAGGCCCAGGGAATCGTTTTGATGTCAGACACACACCCGTACTCCATCGGGTCCCTACAATCCCGGCCTGAGGCCTAACCGCGACCGAGCCAGGGAGAGGCGGCCGCTCTCCTGGATGGTAACCTCGCAGGTGATACCCACACAGCACTCACCTCCAACCCCCCCCCCTCTGGACCGGCGGGGGTCATCCCGGTCCCGGCTGGGGATGCCCACCCCCACATCACGACCAACACGAGAGATAACGACTGAAACGAGGAGAAGCTCCTAGACCCCTGGTCAAGATGGCGGCACAAGCACGGTCTCACAGAAACCGCATACTCCACACGCCACCCCAGCACATAGGGGTGTTCTTTGACAAGATATGTGCCAGCCTGTGGACTACGCTACACACTCAGAGACCGGCCTACATGAGGGCGATACGGGAGGTGGCAGCGTGGATTCGCCCGGCAACACGACGCCATTTTGGCGGGAATCCCCCTCCACGCAAACACAAGCGAGGTAAAGCCCAATTAAAGCGACGGCTCCAGCACCCGAGCCGATTGTTGCCAGCCAAGCCCCTGAACCAGCAGACCGGCACACCCCGGACCGTCTATCGGTCACCACTCTCATTCCGGCAGGCAGGGGCGGAAAGAAGGCATATGATTAAACTCACAGACCCCCGGGACTCCTACTCCCATAATCACAATTTGGACGCTCTAGGATCCAACAGCCCACAGCATCCTGCCTCACCTCGGGTCCCCATCACAGATGACCGGATTAACAGCACTATGAGCCAGCGGCAAAGCGACTACACTCCCCTCCATAGACTGGGCATCGGTTGAGCGGGAGGAAAGACCCGGACCGCCTGCTGGCCGGCTCCGGTGATGATGCCGACATAGACGACCCTGCAAAACACACTTAACCTGGTGGACGCGTAAAAAGAGCTGACTTTTATAATTTTGCATTAATTTTATAACACTGCAACAGCTTATCATTTTGTTTACACACGAGTCAATTTCAGTCGAGGCCTGCTACCTCACATGTATTATCATAGGCGCTCAACTAGTTCTCGATCTCTCTTGTGGGTGCTGTTTGCGGTCTTAGACTGCCCTTACCACATACCATGGCACTGCAAGCGATGGTTTGGGCATTGAGACCCGTCATATGATGTATAAAGCGAGAGTGCAAGGTTGCACGCAGTATGTATAGTGCAGCCTGGAATACCTGACATAAATAACCATGCATAGTCTACATTATGAGCTTAACCGAATATTAGCTTGTGACAATCCAGTGCCTAGAAAATGGCTAGGGTAGAGTGCACCACCTATTAACTCGCTGCTTTGTCTTTCCTGCAGTCATGTACAAAACACAACGATGAAAACCCTATGATATTGTGTCCATAATTGCAGTACTTCAACTCTGTGTCTCTCCTATGTCTCTGCCTGCTAATGTTAAAAACCAGTTATTCTTCAGTTCAAAAATTCAACTACTAGTATTGTCTAACTACCTAATCTCAATGTCAGTATGTGTCCGGATCCTCAATGCTTTATGTTGCCTGTTACACTGACATAAGCTGTAGTTTAACCCTGAACCAAGCATGACACGTATAACAAAAAATGTGCAGATGTAACCTATGTCGATTAATGGCTGGCACCTGCTGTTGTGGCAGTGCCGGCATGTTTGTAATCACTATGCACGCCAAAATAAAGAATTAAAAAAAAAAAAAAAAAAAAAAAAGGCTGAAGGAGAACGACCTGTACTGGGTGTCCACCCTACTAGACCCCCGGTATAAGCAGAAAGTGGCGGAAATGTTACCCAATTACAACAAGTCGGAAAGGATGCAGCATTTGCAAAATAAATTAAAAAGTATGCTTTACACAGCGTATAAGGGTGATGTCACAGCACAACGGGAATCTAACAGGGGGAGAGGTGGAAGTCATCCTCCTCCTCCTCCTCCCACGACCACGCCGGCAAGGACAGGACGCTTTAAAGACGTCTTGTTGATGGAGGACATGCGGACCTTTTTAAGTCCTATGCATCGCCACAGCCCTTCGGGATCCACCCTCAGAGAGCGACTCGACCGACAGGTAGCAGACTACCTTGCCTTAACTGCAGATATCGACACTCTGAGGAGCGATGAACCCCTTGACTACTGGGTGTGCAGGCTTGACCTGTGGCCTGAGCTATCCCAATTTGCGATAGAACTTCTGGCTTGCCCCGCTTCAAGTGTCCTGTCAGAAAGGACCTTCAGTGCAGCAGGAGGTATTGTCACTGAGAAGAGAAGTCGCCTAGGTCAAAAAAGTCTAGATTACCTCACCTTTATTAAGATGAATGAGGGATGGATCCCGAAGGGACTGACACTGGGCGATACATTCGATTAAAAAAGGCCTGATGAGATGAGCTGCCTTGGGCTAAAAATTGTCCACACGCTGCTGTATTTTAGCTCTGAATGACGTTTGACTTGCGTGACTTATGCGCCACCAACTAGGGTTCAAGCCGCCATGTTTTAGGGCACTTTCTGCCTGTGAAACAAACATCAATTTTTCTGGACGCTGCTACAGCAGCGGCTGCAACAATACCAAATTTTTCAGGCATGTGTACATGCCTCATTTTTAGGCCCACTGGTGCAAGTGGACTGATTACAATTACAGGGCCTCTAAAGAGTTCTGTATTGTTATTTGTCGTCACTACCTTCCCGCGTCGGGAGTGGGTCATTTGCGCCCCTGCTGCCTTCCTTGCATGTGGTAGCTGTTTGTCAGGGATTTGTCAATCCATATCTGCCAAGTGACCCTATGTAGGGGGAACAGTCCCTATTCTGCTCTGTGTCAGTGTGTATCATGGTCTCTGTGGACAAGGAACAGTCTCTATTCTGCTCTGTGTCAGTGTGTATCAGGGGTTTTGAGGACAGGTGTCAATCCATATCTGCCAAGTGACCCTATGTAGGGGGAACAGTCTCTATTCTGCTCTGTGTCAGTGTGTATCCGGGATCATTAGGACAGGTCTCAATCCATATCTGCCAAGTGACCCTATGTAGGAGGAACAGTCTCTATTCTGCTCTGTGTCAGTGTGTATCAGGGATCATTAGGACAGGTGTCAATCCATATCTGCCAAGTGACCCTATGTAGGAGGAACAGTCTCTATTCTGCTCTGTGTCAGTGTGTATCAGGGATCATTAGGACAGGTGTCAATCCATATCTGCCAAGTGACCCTATGTAGGAGGAACAGTCCCTATTCTGCTCTGTGTCAGTGTGTATCAGGGATCATTAGGATAGGTGTCAATCCATATCTGCCAAGTGACCCTATGTAGGGGGAACAGTCTCTATTCTGCTCTGTGTCAGTGTGTATCAGGGATCATTAGGACAGGTGTCAATCCATATCTGCCAAGTGACCCTATGTAGGAGGAACAGTCCCTATTCTGCTCTGTGTCAGTGTGTATCAGGGATCATTAGGACAGGTGTCAATCCATATCTGCCAAGTGACCCTATGTAGGAGGAACAGTCCCTATTCTGCTCTGTGTCAGTGTGTATCAGGGATCATTAGGATAGGTGTCAATCCATATCTGCCAAGTGACCCTATGTAGGGGGAACAGTCTCTATTCTGCTCTGTGTCAGTGTGTATCAGGGATCATTAGGATAGGTGTCAATCCATATCTGCCAAGTGACCCTATGTAGGAGGAACAGTCCCTATTCTGCTCTGTGTCAGTGTGTATCAGGGATCATTAGGATAGGTGTCAATCCATATCTGCCAAGTGACCCTATGTAGGGGGAACAGTCCCTATTCTGCTCTGTGTCAGTGTGTATCAGGGATCATTAGGATAGGTGTCAATCCATATCTGCCAAGTGACCCTATGTAGGGGGAACAGTCCCTATTCTGCTCTGTGTCAGTGTGTATCATGGTCTCTGTGGACAAGGAACAGTCTCTATTCTGCTCTGTGTCAGTGTGTATCAGGGGTTTTGAGGACAGGTGTCAATCTATATCTGCCAAGTGACCCTATGTAGGGGGAACAGTCTCTATTCTGCTCTGTGTCAGTGTGTATCAGGGGTTTTGAGGACAGGTGTCAATCCATATCTGCCAAGTGACCCTATGTAGGGGGAACAGTCTCTATTCTGCTCTGTGTCAGTGTGTATCAGGGGTTTTGAGGACAGGTGTCAATCCATATCTGCCAAGTGACCCTATGTAGGGGGAACAGTCTCTATTCTGCTCTGTGTCAGTGTGTATCAGGGCTGGGCTTTGAGGACAGGTGTCAATGTTAGGTGATGTCTGCCCTTTATGGATTAACCCCTTAAGGACACATGACATGTGTGACATGTCATGATTCCCTTTTATTCCAGAAGTTTGGTCCTTAAGGGGTTAAAAGCAGACTCTGCATCAACTGTGCAATTTTCCATGGGAGTTTTGCCATGGATCCCCCTCTGGCATGCCACAGTCCAGGTGTTAGTCCCCTTGAAACAACTTTTCCATCACTATTGTGGCCAGAAAGAGTCCCTGTTGTTTTTAAAATTCGCCTGCCCATTGAAGTCAATGGCGGTTCGCGAACATTTGCGGAAGTTCGCGTTCGCCGTTCGCGAACCGAAAATTCCGGGTTCGCGACAACACTATTTGGGACTATACACATGTACTTTTTGAACCCGAGTAGCCACTTAATATGATAGAGTGGATTTTGGATCAAGGTTATACCAATAAATTGGTAGTATAGTATACATTAGCTTTGCCTCAATTTCCATATGGTTCTTATATGCATAAAAGGCTAGTTTCCATGACATACCCTTTAAGTGGTTTCTGATCCAATTCTATAGACTAACATTTTTTAGGTTTTTATTCCCCCGAAATATATTTTTGTATTGTTTTGCATTATTTAAATTCTCTGTTAAGGTTTTCTCTGTTTGTAATAGTAAATACTAAATCCTATATACTATATAGTCAGTATCTATGAAATGGAAAGATCAAATTGTGCCTTAACATCTGATTTTGGGAATTGTTCCATTTGCGTGATCAGGCACTTTGCGGCGTGGCTTGGTGCGCGGACAAGATGGGTGCTTGAGACCTCTGCTCCCAACACCGGATCCCTGAGAAAACAGCTGACAGCGAGATACCTGGTCCAAATGGTTCGCACTAAGAGGCCCTGCACTCCCCAGCTAACCCTCCACGTTCCGACAGCGCTCCGGGCCGGACCGATGGACGAGTTCCAGTCAAGCAAAACTGTCTGACACGGCACATGGACGTCTCCTCACAGCCTGAAAGCCCGGGACTCTCCAAGACAGACTCACACTACACGATGGCGCAACTGAGAGCAGACCTGCGGGCAATCTCTCAGGCTATGTTTACCAAGGCAGATGCAAGGGTTATGGAGGCCTCCCTCAAAAGGCACAATCCGGGTCGAACTGGTGGCGATCCGCGAGGAGTGGGCAGGTTGGCTAGGTTGCTTTACCATAAATATTTTAATATCCTTCCCCCCCCTTTTTCCTCTCCATTCCCTTCCTCTCTAGCTACGTGTCACGGACCCACTGTAAATATGCCCTCATTAAACTTAGGAAATGTAATTTGGCAATTATGAAAGATATGCTTCACTTCATGTTCCAATACACTGAAGACACACGTTAAAACAGTGGTTCCCAAACTTTTTAGGTTCAAGGCGCCCTTAATATTTCAGTATTTTTCGAAGTATTATTAGTAGATTACTGGAGAACACTCCACCCAGAGACAAGGGATTACACATATTACTCAGCTGTTCATTATGTCTTACACTTCCTTCCTACCTCTTCCTTCCCCAAGCCTACCTACCATTACTCCAAGACTCGATATGGGGAACATCACTTGGTCGGACTATGCCCCGGTGTCGCTAAGGACGTCCTCCCTCCTCTTAAACTGAGGGAATGCATATGGAGACTGAATGAATCGTTACTGGAAGAGGTACGCACCACTATATAGGAAGCTTTAACAACCTACTTTCATGAAAATACTAATCTGGACTACCATGTGGGAGGCTCATAAGAGTGTGATTCAAGGTGATCTAATCTATTGGAGCAAATAGGAAAAAAGATCCAGAAGATTTTAGATAAAATCTCGACGATGGAACTGTGCCACAAACAAACGTTAGCTGAGACAGACCTACGTTAACTCCTATCGCATTGGAAAGACCTTGCGTCACTTTTCACATAGCAACATTTCTCTATGCTGCAAAAATCTAGGCAATTCTTCTACGAACACTTGAAGAAATGTGGACGCCTATTGGCCAGAATACTTAAAAAACGACAAGAGGTTTCATATCCATAAGCTGCGAATGGGGCCCTTTCGACATTCCGAGCATCCGTCAGAAATGGCAGAGCTATTCCACAACTATTACAAGGGACTTTATAATATCTCTAACGCAACAGACCCACAACATTCGGCCAGGCGCCTTCAGGAGATGGAGACCTACCTCTTGACACACGTTACTAAGACGATATCAACAGAGGCGACAACTTTGCTAGATAGGAAAATAACTGTAGAGGAACCCCAGGGGCCCATCAAGTCCTCCAAAATGGGCAGAACACCGGACCGGATGGCTTCCCCCTACAGTATTACAAGAAATTTGGGGAGGTCTTTCTACCATCACTTGTGGCCTCCTTTAACTCATTGCTCCAAGAGGGCAGATTAGGTAAAGAGTTACTTCTGGCACACATCACCATACTACCTGAGGAGGGCAAAGACCCAGAGCTATGTGCCAGTTACCGACCAATCTATTTACTCAACTCCAACTGCAAGCTACTGGCAAAAATATTAGCGTTGCGACTGAGAGACATCCTCCTGTCCCTGATACATCCACATCAAAGTGGCAACTCTATCAGAGTCCTAAATCTCATGCACTTAGCCACATCCTCTCGCCGTCCCCTAGTCATACTATCGACTGACGTGGAACAGGCTTTTGACAGGGTGGACTTTGCGGTACATGTTACAGAAGATGAGCTTTAGAGATCCCTTCTGTAAGTGGATCCATGCTCTCTATTCTGAACCTGCTGCCAGAGTGCGAGTCAATGGCAGACTGTCAACCCCTGTGCGGATTAACAATGGGACACACCAGGGCTGCTCACTCTGCCCAATCCTTTTTGTCCTCACACTGGAACCTTTCCTAAATGCGATTATATCTAACCCCTCGATCCACGGCCTTAGATTTACAGGAATAGAGCATTAGGTCTCCGCCACACAGATGACCTTCTCTTCTATGTAGAACAACCGTTGGTCTCACTCCCGAACATCATAGTTGAATTCAATGACTACGGGAACATCAGTAACTTCAAACTAAACTTTGACAAGTCGGAGGCGCTGAACGTAACAGTCCCAATTCGGGAAGTGGAACACACAAAGACAGAATATAAATTCCGATGGCGCACAAGTCGCATCAAATACTTAGGGATATTGGTCTTTTGAAATCTACAACTGTACCTACTTAACTTTCAACCCTTACTCTCCCGCCTAAAATTCAGACATGAAAACTTGGACCATGCTTCATTCCTCCTGGACAGGGTGCATCAACTCCATCAAAATGAATGTACTACCCCGGATCTTGTACCTGTTCCAGACAATCCCGACCAGCTTGCCGTCCGCCTATTTACGATCACTTAACTCGGCCTTGATAAAGTTTATATGGAAAGGGCATAGACCGTGTCTACATTTAAGGCACCTGATGAGACCAAAATGCGAGAGCGGACTGGGCCTACCAGGCCTACTGGGTTATTATAGGGCAACACACCTCTCTAGGAGTGTGACGTGGCACGACAAAAACACTCAGAGGATCTGGAAGAATTTGTGAACGGAAGTAGCAAGTGGGAGTATCCCAGGTGTGGTGTGGCTGCCTGAGGATGCAGCCAGAAGATTGAGACGTGAACAACCCTTTATCGGGGCAACCTTGCAGATTTGGAACCAAACCCGTTTTCAGCTCTCCCTCACAGCACTAACCGGCCCAATGTAACCTGTTACAGGCAACCCAGCTTTCCCGACTGGACAAGAGATGCGGAACCTATAGTTTCTGGGGAAGGGACAACACATCCGCCTCTCTGAACTGTGCAGAGGAGACGCACTGATATCTCTCTGGGAACTCTTGTCAGACTGCGAGCCTGCTATGATCGAATGCTTCAGGTACCACCAACTAAATCCCTTCCACAAGTCAGTAGCCCGCAAACTGCAACTAGCGAGACCCCTGCTCCTATTTGAGGACATTGCTCTAAAGGAGAGGGCCTCCACCGTAGTATCTCAGCCCTATATGCCCTTCTGCACATGGCATAAAAAACTCCACCTATGAAGTTCCAATCTAACTGGGAAGAAACCTTATGCACCTCATTCACTCCCCAGGAATGGGACAAGATGGCCTTGTGCAAAACTCACAACTCTAGATGTGCGAGATACCAAGAAATGAATGATAAAATATTCATCCAGTGGTATGATACACCACAGAAGATCCATAGGTATCTCCCTGAGGCTTCTGAAGTCTGTTGGAGGTGTGAGGAAGGGTGAGGTATCTCCTTTACATAATCTGGTCCTGCCCACGCATAAAGCCGTACTGGGAAAGAATCTATGAGGCGCTACGGAAGGTAGCTGATGAGGAGGTGGCTTTTGATCTGGCACATATCCTACTTAACAAATCGGCCCCGCCCATTTTGAAATACAAGAAGACGGTATTGCGTAATTTACTCATGGCAGCTAAATCGCTGATTCCGGTTCTGTGGCGTTGGACAGAACAGCCAACGTTTAAAACGTGGCTCCAAAGAGTGGAGATCATCAGGCAAGTGGAAGCGGAAATTGCAGCAGTAAATGGAAGACTGGAGAAACATGAGATCTGGAGGACGTGGACGTTCTACCTGTGCACAAGGGACGAACCCGGTGATCAACCCACAAGGTGATGTCACTTCCTGGAGATGCTGGCCCTGAAAACACGTGAGACAGGGTGGACTGGCACGGCGTACGGGACAGGGGCCACATACTTCGCCCTATCCCCTTTCATCCTGACCCCACAACCCTTCTATTTTTCCTGTCCCCCCCCTTTTTTTTCCCTCTCTCCTCCTTATACCCTCTGCCCTTCTTTCGCCTCCTTACCTTTCCCACAAGGTGGCGACCTTCCCTCCCTACTTACCCCCCCTTATTTATCTCTCTACCTCAACTATCATATCATACTTAACTAATTTGGAACATTCCCCATACACATCTAGTCAGCCAAAGCAGACACAACAAGGTAGACAGGTGGTTCCATGAATCTAGCACAATTCTTCACTCTTCCCTCAAGCGCTCAGACTATCGAAGAACTAAGTGGCACACGACTTGGACCCACACTAGAATCTGTCCTCGAAAACCCACAGGTTAGAGTTACACAAAAACACGTCCAACAGCAGTACACGAAACACCCCTGGGGACATATCAAGGGACAACCTAAACCATGAAGGCTAAGCTCCCTAGACCAAAGCTGAGCAGACAAGAAGACACAATATAAGCTCACATCAGAGATCTTCTGAGAACAAAAATGGACGGTTTCTATATAATCCCCTCATATGCCATACTCTCACACAAAAAAAAAAATACCAACCTGTTTTATGACGCAAATTATGCCTATTGTACTATTGACGCCCAATGAGAGTGTATTTCCTAGAAACTATGTAACAAAACCCCTCTGTGATTGCAGTAGTTATGGTGTTTTTCCCTCCCCTGCAGTTAATATGGTGGTTCTCCTTTCTGACATTTTATTGCAACAAAGGACAAGTCCCTGGACCTCGTTTTCCCCTTGTCATTTCTTGGATTTTATTAAAAGGCACTGGTTCTGCCACTTTAAATTATATTGCAACAGTTCTACACCTTTGCAGTGGCACTTCGGATACAGCCGAAGTAGTCGCCATTCGACATACGAACACGTGGCAGCGGCCAGTTTAATTCAGTTGAACACGTTCAGTGGTCTTTGGTCGTCGAGTTCATGGAACTCAAATCGGACACGCAACAGCACGAACACCGCTGAACTTTACCTTCTTCAAAGCATCGACGGGAGTTGAACGGTGTTCGACAATTCGAACGCCACTTTAACTTTGACTATTTGCACGAACAGTCCCCATTCGTGCATTCAAACGGAAGTTAGTAATGGAAATAGACCGGCCGCACAGCCTAATTCTCTGGAACTGTTTTGGGCATGAGAATGTGCGTGCGGTCAGTAAAACGTGACTTCCACAACATTTTTGAACCCTTGCTCTGATCTGGGTGATTTTTGGATAGGTTGTTCACCCAGATCAGGGCTATCCAGGGATGGGTTTGTTGGGATTTGTGGTGTTTTCTGTGTTTAAGGTAAAAATTTATATTTTCTGCCTGTGGATAATTACCGTATATACTCGAGTATAAGTTGACCCGAAGTCGAGACCACTAATTTTACCAAAAAAAACCTGGGAAAACTCATTGACTCGAGTATAAGACTAGGGTGGGAAATGCAGCAGCTACTGGTAAATTTCTAAATAAAATTATATCCCAAAAAATTTATTTTAATTGAATATTTATTTACAGTGTGTGTGTGTGTGTGTGTATATAATGCAATGTGTGTGTGTGTCATGCAGAGCCTTGGTGGGGGGTGGGCATTTTTATTATTATTTTAATATATATTTTTTTGATATTATTAATATTTTATAGTATTTTTTATACTATTTTTATATATATTTTTTATATATTATTTTATTTAAATTTTTATTTTATTTTTTTCGTCCCCCCTCTCTGCTTTTTAGCTGGCCAAGGAGGGGGGCTCTCATTCCCTGGTGGTCCAGTGGATAGGCTGTGTAGGAGGGGGGCTGGCAGAGAGCTGTATCTTACCTTTCTTGCAGCTCCTGTGCAAGTCTCGCGGTGTGACTGCCGCAGGGAGCGTTGCCACGGCTCTGACCCCGCGGCTCTTGCGAGACTTGCAGTGGGGAGCTGACCGGAACGGAGGAGAGAGAAGGGAGCTGACAGGAAAGGTAAGTTACAGCTCTCTGCCAGCCCCCAACAGGACCGCTGGGCTTGTTATGAGCCCGGCGGTCCTTGTCTGTATTATGGCAATGTAAGTTGCCATAATACAGACATTGACTCGAGTATAAGTCGAGTTGGGGTTTTTCAGCACAAAAAATGTGCTGAAAAACTTGGTTATACTTGAGTATATCCGGTAAGTTATCCCATTAACAATCTTAATGATATCACAGGCAGAGGGGAGGGCTTGATGACTGCATGTGGGAGTGTTACTGCGTTAATTATTGCTCCTATTGGTTTGTGTCCCTTTGTTGCATCAGGTCCAGGGGGTGTGCCTCTGGCCTGAAAATGTGTATAGAAGAAATGCCTTTGTGCTCATTAAACAGACCTTCTTACCCTCAACTCACAGCCTCATCTCGTGTTTTAGGGAATAGCTATACCTGCTACATCACTGCTTAATAACCATATTTGGGCAGGCAGTGGGGGTAGTTGATTTTATTTATATATATATATATATTTATTTTTGAAGTGACAATGAGATTCACTGCATATATATTCCTGTAGGGAGTTACCTATTTATCAATATTTTGTTCCTTTTCTCTCAGACGTTTGGAATACAGCAGAAGACATTCTAGAGGTTACTTAAACAGGTCTGTGCTTATATATTTTTTATTCAGTATTATTTCCACTTGGATATCACTTGAAGGGGTGTCTCAGGATTTAGAATGCATCTTGTACTAGATTATAAGATACACTTTGTATCTCTTTGCAGCCCAAGGGGTAACCCATAGTGGGCTCAAGTGAATTGCTCCTCCTGTGAAATGATTTTATACCATTCTTTGCAAGCAGCACTTTTCCTATCTAGAGAGGACTCCATTGATGGTTTTACTCTGTATGATTTCCACTTAGGTAGCACTTAAAGAGCTGTCTAACTAATTTGTGTACAATTTGTTAAAGATTATAAAATACACTTTGAAGCTCAAAGGGTAACCTGTAGTGGGCTCAAGTGAATTGCTCCTCGTGTGAAATTATTTAATACCATATTTAGTTAACATTCTATGCAATAAGCACTTTTCCTGTATAGAGGACCTATAAAGTTTAATTGTATATACACACATCAGTTATCTGCATGCATTTGCTCCTTCCAGTTTGTGTTGCAGCCCAATTTCAACAGTTTGTTCTTTCAATAAACTATTTGATGTTTCTTCATTAGAGGAACTTATTGTCTGACATGCCAAGTTTGGCATTTATTTGAATAGCAAAAAGATAGAAGCTTTGATTAAAGCAGTCCGTGATACCCTTGATCTCAGAGCCAAGAGCTTCCAGGAAGCATTACAGACTTAAGAAAATGAAATCAAACTTTCCCCTTTCATGAAGACATTGAAGAATTAATTAAGAAGGAATGACAAGACTGGAAAAAAAAAAGTGGTCTCAGTTAAGGGTCGGTTTTCTAAGCTTCACCCTTTTAAATCCAGAGACAGAGCTCCTTGGGACAGAATGAGTAATTTGCCTTCCAGTTCCTCTGGAAGAAAGAGGATTGCGATTGAGGTAGTATTGAAGGCAATTCTTGACCCCAGGCATAGGGGAATGGAGACCAATCTTGGTTCTTCACGAGTTTAACAAGCTATTGTCTGTAACAAAATTCAAGATAGAATCAGTCAGTTTCATTATAAAAAGTAATCTCTCCAGGGGCCTGGATGGTTTCCATAATCTTTTAGATATTCTCATGCTCAGATTGTCATTCCTCATCATAAGTTTCTCAGGATTGCAGTGGACATCAGCATTTCCAGTTCACAGCTCTTCCATTTGGTCTGAGCATTGCTCCCAGAGGCTTCTTAAAAAAAAAAAAAAAAGTTTGGTATATAAAAGTATATCCACCTGCCATTATCTGGAAGATATTCTAATCCTGTCTATCAGTAAATGTCAACTCCTTACTCAGCGAGATCAAGTCCTTCACCTTTTGTTTGGAGTTTCACCTTCAAGAAGAGTCAGCTCTCCCAATCTCAAGTGAGGATATATCTGGGTGCAAGTTTCAACATACACAGATCTCAAGAGATTACCGGAACCAAAAGATCTTCATTTCCTCCAAGGTCAAAAAAAGATCTAAATTTGGTGGCTGGACAATTACCTTTATTTGGATTTCCCACTGGGCCAGGTTCAATGGTTGACAGTAATAACAGACATCCGTCGAATCAGTTGGGGAACACACCTGGGTTCTGATATCCTCCATGGCCTATGAAATCAAAGATTGTCTCAACAATCCCGGAATTGCAAGCAGTTATTCAATCTTTCTCCAGTTCCCCTCTCCAAGACATCGCTCCAGACAACATCTCGGTAGTTGCTTACCTCAACTATCAGGTATAGTGGGTCGACAAAAAGATTCTTTCTCCTCTGATGACCTGAATGGAGAAGAATTTAGAAAGACTGAAAGCAGTGAATCTTCCAGGCAAAGTCAACCTCTTGGCAGACTTTTTGATCAGAGTAACATTGGATCCAACAGAATGGTCTCTCTCTCCTCTCAGGCATTCCAATACATAGTCTAGCAATGGGGCCTTTTTCAGGTAGACCCGATAGACCGCTCACATTCCCTCTGTTGTAGAGACTTCAGCAAGAACAAGTAATCACCCTTGCAGTCACTTCACATTGGACCAGACGACCATGCCCTTCTGCATAAGTTATCCAGGGACCCTCCATTAGAACTCTTGGGTCATCACCAATTATTACATCAAGGCCCAGTAGTTCATCCTGCACCCTAAATGTTATTGAGATTGACAGAGGCAGCGCTTCTTAAATAAGGGCTTTCTGACTTGGTCACGGATTCTTTGCTAAAGCAGAGAAAGATTCTTCCTCCCATTATCATAGATTATTTTCCATGACTGTTGCGTTTTTTATGAGGATCCCTCTCCCCCCTGGAATTTTCCCCTAGTGTTACAGGCCTGATCTTGTCCTCCCTTTAAGGCTTTGACAACTTAATTACATTAATTACTTTTAAGTCTATTCTTCTGGTGGCCCTTACTTAAGGCAGAAGGATTTCGGAGCATCAGGCTCTTTAATGTGAATCTCCATTTCTGATTCTTCAGGAAGATAGGGCCATATTATGGACTGTTCCATCTTTTTCGCCCCAAAGTGGTGTTCTCCTTCCCTGTCAATCAAGACATTATTTTACCATCCCCCCCCCCCCCATCTTCATCAGAAGAGGAGTGCCATTGTCTTGACACGGTCTGTGGTTTATCAATTTTCTTAGAGCGCACCTCTCACATCAGAAAGACCTTGTCTATTATTCCATCTGGACAAAAGTATGACCAGACTCCTTCGACGTCTTCTGTTGGTCGATGGATCATTTCAGTAATTTCTTAGGCTTATCAGACATCTGGAGTTCTGGTCCCATTGGGTTTTCGTGCTCTTTCCACAAGATCCTTGGTTCTTCATGGGCAGCTGCAACTAATGTTTTTCCTGACCACATTTGTTCAACTGCAACTTGGCTGTCCTTTAACACCTTTATAAATATTTATCGTTTGGATGTAGTCAGATCAGCTAGCAGTGTATTTGGCAGGAATGTTCTTTCAGTTACATTATAATTAATTTTCTAATAATTAATTTCATTTTGCATAATTCTTATTGTTAGTTTCCTTATTTCTCCCTCCCTTATGTCTTTAGCTTGGGTATTAACCACCTGTAGTACAGCCATGGATATATTCAGGAAAACAGAATATTACATACTTACCTATAGGTTTCTTTCCCAGATAAAGGCCATGGCAGCACTACACACCCGCCTTTACTTTGTTTCTAGTTGGTGGCTTTTGACTACGACTGAGAATGTAGTGGATGGAGACGCTTTTATGTGTTCCTGTCCAATTTAGGAGTGGAAGGAGGTAATCCATCTGTAGTGCTACCATGGACTAAAAATATCAGTAAGCATTGAATTAATTTTCTGTCTTACATTGCCTTGCTCCTGTAAGCTTTGTTTTGGTGCATTTGCACGTGTTGTCAGTCATCCCAGGAGACAGGTTTTGGAGGCTGAACAGCTTTCACTCATGCAAGACTTTACAGGCAGGTTCCCATGACATGTAAAACTCTCAGCTTTATATTTTATACAGAACTAAAAAAAAATGTTTTATTTTTTTTTAAGTTGTAATCTGTTCATTCTTACTATACGTCCACTGATACAAGGGCTGGATTTTCCAACATGCAGTGTAAAGAGCAGCCTAGAGGGCTTTGAAAAAGGGGACCTACCAGTAGTAGTACAACAAATGGCATAGGCAACCTTCTGCACCCCAGATAATATGGACTACATTTCCCCTGATGCTTTGCCAGCATTATGGCTATAGGGGCACTAAGGAGATACAGCCCACAAGTGATCTGGAGTGCCAGAGGTTGCCAGCCCTAGACTCACTGCTTGCAGCTTCTGACTCCAGATTTCTCAATGCTCTCTTTATTTTAT
Source organism: Pelobates fuscus (assembly GCF_036172605.1). Lineage (NCBI taxonomy): Eukaryota > Metazoa > Chordata > Amphibia > Anura > Pelobatidae > Pelobates > Pelobates fuscus. The sequence continues at coordinate 137,197,442 of NC_086320.1, read as the reverse complement.
TTACTCCTCAACTTCCTGTGATACTGGACATTGCATAGAGAATATCGAACGGGGCGTGCCTACACTTTCTGTCTTGTTTGTTTTAATCCCCGAACACCAGGAGTTAGAAGTCTCCCTTGCAGTGTCCCCGCCTCACTCAGCGCCCTTCCTACTCTCAGTAACCATTGCCCCCGTGCGGCGCCATGCTCCCTGTGGGAGCGCTCCGATTGGAGTAATACCGAGTGTTCGACCTGTCACAGCCCGGGCTCCTCTCCTGCACTCTGACCAGGCCGCGCCGTACCCCGCCCTCTGTACACAGTAACCTTCTGCCCTCGGTTACACAGGGAGGATCCTCGGCAAACAGCCCCGACCGCTCACGTCACGAGCCGCCTACGCCTCTTTCCTCACGCACCCACTGTGGCTGCAAAAATCCCTTTCGCGCCGCTCGCCCAGCCAATCCCGAATCGCTCTCTCCGCTCAGCCAATCGCGTCGCGCACCGCCCTCCTGCCTAACGGGGAGACTTGGCCGAAGCTCGCAGCCAATCAGAGATCCGCCCTGTGTTTGAGTGACAGGGATACCCTGGCAGGAGTCAGGAAGTGGCTGCTTGGATGCTGTCAGTTGTCCTGTGTCTGCTGGGAGGAACGCACTGCCTGCACCATGGCCAGCGGGGATAAGACCACCTACTACACCCTGGAGGAGATACAGAAACACAACCACAGCAAGAGCACCTGGATCATCATCCACAACAAGGTGTACGACGTCACCAAGTTCCTGGAAGAGGTAGGTATGACTGTCTGGCAGTGATGGTATGTTGTTGGTGCTTTCACTGGGATCAGGTGTAGCTAGCCCTTTAAATCATAGACAACGTTCTTTATTTATAGAGTGCATTGAGAGAGAATACTATTATAAGTACACCCTATCTGATACACCTATACTGTATATATTTATAAAATTCATGTATTGCATTGGTATCAAAACTATTTGCATGATGGACTACATATCTCACAATGCTCAGCCATCCACACACAGTAATGGTTTATACAGGTTTGTGTGTATCTGTGTTGCAGCTCTTTAACTCGCCACCCACTGTTGATCAATGTGTTGGGTCACTTGTAAACACAAACAGAGAATGTGAGACTCTTTAAAACCAGTTCCAGGATGGCATCTCTGTGATACAGGGGTTGAGAGATGTAACCGACCAAAGTAGCTGAATTGAAAGTAAAGCTGATATATATATATAATTTTATTTATTTATTATTTTTTTTGTAAAGAGATACTATTGGCATCCACACCACTTCATCTTAATAAAGTGATCTGGGTGCGGTGCTCCTGTCATTTCAGACTTGCAGTGTAAACCATTGTTGTTCAGTAAATGTGGCAGTGCTTTTCTTCCTGACAGCCACTAGAGGTTATTCGGCTGTAAGAACATGCACACACTTGCATGCATGCACACCAGCGTGTGCACACGCTTGCACGTCTGGTCTTAGGTCTGTGAGCGAGGGGGATGCATTTCTCATAAAAATCAGCACTTTTATAAACTGTGGCTAAACTATGATACTCCACATCCATAAAGCACTTCAGCAAGATGAATTGCTTTTGGGGTGTAGAGTGGTCCTTTAATTTGCCTTGCCAGATCCTACAGCAGGCACCTTTTGTGTGATTACATTTCAATCAACCTAGCAGAGGATAATAACTTCTAAAGTAATCACACTGTACTATTAAAAAAAAAAAAATGAAATCTCTTATTTTCATGGAGGCTGTGTGAGTTTAGCAGCGAGGGTAATAAAAGCATTTAATTCCTAAATTGCAGAGAATTGAGTAGTGAGACTTACATGACACATTTTCATCTGTACTATAAGACAACCTAAACAAACAACACTATGAAAACCATAACTACAGCTTTTATATAGTGGTTTTGCTAAGAGCCTGTCTCTGTAATCTGACAAATATAAACACTTCCATTTCCCTAAGGACATTTCTAGTGACTTTTTTTTTCTTAGAATATTACATTTAATAAATTGTTTGTGGGCTTTTTTTTTATTGTTTTTTTTTTTTTTGAGAAAATGTCACTTTTAATCAACCTAACTTTGCTGCTGTTGCAGGTTCACACGGCAATCATAGCAGCAGGCAAGTTAGGTTGAGCAGCAGTACTAAAAAAACGAGAAGTGAACAAAGTGTATTCCTGACCCTATAGTGCTAGAAACACTATTTAGGTGGCCGTCCCCCTCTTTTTCTTAATAGGGTTAAATCTTACTTTTATTCCAGCACCGCACCAGTCCAATTTCAACCAATCTTATGTTTTCCTATGGGAAAGCATTGGACTGGTTGATAAAGCAATATAACAAAGTGGCGGGTGCAACATACAAATAAGAAATACAGAATAAATATACTTAGTAGTAACCGTTTCTTGGGCTTAATCTGTAAAATATAAAAGTCCATACATAGTGTAAAACTGTAAATAGTAGAAGAGATAAAAGCAAAGGTAATGGGTCACTCACAATGTATAGAGCCTAAAATAGCAGGCTCTGGTTTAATCGCATGTGGAAAATCAGCTTTTCCTAGCTATTCAGAATGTCCCCACGATCTTCCTATGGACACTGATGTCTAGTCCTAGATGCAGGAAAGATAGATGGTAGACCAAAATATTGTAACTTTAAAAAGTATTTACTTGAAATAAAATAACAATATAAATAAAATCTAAAAGATAATATACGAAAAAAACAACGCGTTTCGACAGTTCGTCTTTTTCAAGTGTATAAAGTCCTCTTCTTCCGGCGTCCTTTTTAAATCTATGTTTCCGGAAGTAAAATTTCCCGCCAGATTTTACTTCCGGTATAACGTCATGACGCACGTTCCGTCGTTGCGTCATGATACATGGACCATCATTACGTCATTTCTTATGCGTCCGTTCGGCAACCCGGAAGTGACCGGAGGAATTCCATTTTGTAAAAGGGCAAACAGTTCTTATAATTAGAAAACAGCTAATAATCTTGCAATTATACAATTAGTGCATCTATCAAACATAATACAATGTAACAATAAGAGGCAATTCTCATGCTATTAATACATTGAACACATTTAAATATAATAAATAAGTCAACTTGTTATACATTATAATAAAAAGCATAGTGAAAAACATAATAAAAATGCCCATATAATAGACAATATATAGCTGCATATATGGACAAATACAAGGATATAATTAAAACAGGGAAACAATACCTCTAAAAATATAAGAAAGGAGAAAAAGAAAACAAAGTTAAAATAAATATAATATAATATATATATTAAAAATCATATTAACGCTGCCATTTCGAAATCCACGTTGAGACCATTGGGAGACAAGGTGTCCAAATTAAAGATCCACCTCATCTCAAAACGGCTCAACGTCGATTCCACATGACCACCCCTCCAATGGGGTCTAATATGTTGAATGCCATAAAAACTAAGTCCTGTGGGGTCTCCTCCATGATTTTTCAAAAAATGTAAGGAAACATTGTGTTTCAAAAAACCTTTTTTTTATATTATAGATATGCTCTCGTATTCTTATTTTTAATGTCCTTGATGTCTTCCCAACATATTGGAGTCCACAAGGACATACGAGAACATATATAATATTTTTTGAATGACACGTAATAAGTGAATCAATTTTATAATTAGGTGTTCCTACTCGTGACTTAAAACTGTCTAGTTTTTTGGGTTTATTTTTATAAGTGTTGCATCCCATGCAGTCACAACAATAATGAAAACCTTTATTATTATCCTTTTAACTACTCAAAAAGTTATTATTCTTAGGTTTATCTAGATAACTTGTTGTTAAAATTTGTCCAAGGTTTTTTGCTCCCCTAAACACAATTTTAGGTTTATTTTCAATATAAGGTAAAATATCTGTGTCCTGTTGTAGGATATGCCCGTTTTTGTTGAGCACTCTTTTTAGGGTTTTATGTTCCTTACTATAATTAAAAATCATAGGGATCGTGTCATCCCTTTTCTTATCCCTAGATTTATATACTAAAAGAGATTCTCTATTCATCTCTTTTACAGTCCTAATTTCATCTTCTAATTTTTCTGAGTCATAGCCCCTATCTATAAATTGTTCCTTAAGAATATTAGCTTGATCTTCAAAGGAATTTAGGTCTGTACAATTACGTCTTACCCGAATAAATTGTCTCCTAGGGATATTATCCAGCCACGGTAAGGAATGGCAACTATCCATGTGGATATAACTATTGACATCCACAGATTTAAAAAACGTGCGAGTACTAATTTTGTGATCTTGTATAAAAATTTCTAGTTCTAAAAAATGGATACAATCGGATCTTTATGGATACAATCTTTATTAATTAAAATTATCGGTGAAATCCGTACAAAACTAGAACCGTTTATCGGTACAGGTGATTTTAAATCTATCTCAAATACAATTATGGTAAGAGTGGATAAATTGGAATCTTCGATTATTACTTCAAAGAAAAATAAGTATCAGAGAGATACTAATGATTACGCTACAAATAATATTCGTAAGAAACCTAGGACTAATTCCAATCAAAATAAATCTAGACCTAATATGACCAACCATAAATATGAAACTAAAAACGCCATATATGATCAGACTCTAGAAAGAAGATCGAGATATGACAATTCAGCCCAGGAATGGACTGAAGTCAAAAGAAATCACCATAAACGTAGGGACAGCAATAACATAATAGAAACAAAATATAATAGACCGACGAACAAAAAATATAGTCAGAAAGCAAATGAATTTGGCCATAAACAGAAACATGTCCCAGTTAAATATGATAGTTTTCCCCTAAGATATAGGAGGGAAAACAGTCCACCATTGAGATCAAGGAGAGAAATTGAGATATCTAATCGATTTGAACCGATTAGAGATTTGGATAACCATAGAACGACTCCTTTTTTAGAGAGGAGATGGAGGGAACCTCCTATTCGGACTCCTATACCCCAAAAAAGACGATACAGGGACATAGAGGAGGAAAGAGATTGGAGAGACCGAAAAGAAAAAATCATGAGGAAATAAGAATTTTTAATTTATCTAAAAAGGTCCTTAATTTAAATGAAAGAAATGTTTTAAATAAAGGTTTTAAGTTTGCACCTAGCGGCATTATGGACAAATTTGAGGCATATACTGACATTAACAGATTTATGAGGAGATTATGTTTAAAAAAAATTTTTGATCGGAATCCCCCGAAAGAGGAAAGTATTAATGTAGAAGTGTCTCGTTTTAATCATACAGATTTAAAACCACAGTCATCCTTCTATCCTATACATTTAAAATCCAATTCTATGAAAGTCTTTGAAAGGGCATGTGTTAATGACATTAAGCAAATTAAAATGAATAAGAAAGATAATCTGACAAGAAAAGAAAGACAGGCCATGCAAAATCTAGGTAAAGATTCCCAAATAGTAATTAAGCCAGCAGACAAGGGGGGTGGTGTGGTTCTGATGGATAGAGATAAATACATCTAAGAAATTGAACGTCAATTAGAAGACTGTAACACTTATAAGAAATTGGAAAAAAATCCACAAGCAGATATTAACGAGAAATTCAGGAAATACTTGGAGAAAGGTTTCTCTAAAGGTATTATAAATTAAAAAGAATATACCTTTTTAAACATTAAATCACCTAAAATTCCTGTAATCTATACTTTACCAAAATTGCATAAGGATGTATCCAACCCCCCTAGTAGACCTATCGCCTCAGGGGTTGGATCTCTTTTATCTACTTTATCGAAGTATGTAGACATACACCTTCAACCATTGGTTAAAAAGAGTCCATCTTACTTAAAAGACTCTGAGTCTATTACAGATTTTGAAAAACTTTATATGGAAAGAGGACTTTTTATTTATTACGTGTGATGTTACTAGCTTGTACACCTGTATTGATCATGAGAGAGGGTGTCAAGCTACACGTTTTTTCTTAGAATCCTCCACATTGTATCCTGCCGAACAGGTGGACTTTGTTATGGAAGGGATATCCCTTATCCTCCGTATCAACTTGTTCTGGTTTGAGGATGACTTTTTCTTACAATGTAGGGGGACAGCTATGGGGACCAGGTTCGCACCCAGTTATGCGAATCTGATTGGAGTGCGAACCTGGTCCTATACTAAAGGTACATCGATGATATTTTTTTAATTTGGAAAGGTGACCAAGACTCTGCTCTAGATTTTATTACAATTTTAAATTCGAATCAGTGGAATATACAGATTAATAAAGATTGTATCCATTTTTTTAGATCTAGAAATTTTTATACAAGATCACAAAATTAGTACTCGCACGTTTTTTAAATCTGTGGATGTCAATAGTTATATCCACATGGATAGTTGCTATTCCTTACCGTGGCTGGATAATATCCCTAGGAGACAATTTATTCGGGTAAGACGTAATTGTACAAACCTAAATTCCTTTGAAGATCAAGCTAATATTCTTAAGGAACAATTTATAGATAGGGGCTATGACTCCACGCGCGCTCTGCATTCATCTACGCGCGCGCGCTCTGCATTCATATACACACACTACGCACGCACACGCTCTGCATTCATATGCACGCACACGCTCTGCATTCATATGCACACACACGCTCTGCATTCATATGCACACGCACGCTCTGCATTCATATGCACACGCACGCTCTGCATTCATATGCACACACACGCTCTGCATTCATATGCACACACACGCCCTGCATTCATATGCACACACACGCCCTGCATTCATATGCACACACACGCCCTGCATTCATATGCACACACACGCCCTGCATTCATATGCACACACACGCCCTGCATTCATATGCACACACACGCCCTGCATTCATATGCACACACACGCCCTGCATTCATATGCACACACTACGCACACACGCTCTGCATTCATATACACACACTATACAAACACACATACACTCTGCATTCGTAAACACATACACATTACACAAACACACACTAGTTTAGTGAGGCAAAGAAGGTCAGGGGGCTAGATTGTGTTTTTAACATTATAGGGTCAGGAAAACCATGTTTGTGTTCCTGGCCCTATAGTGTTCCTTTAAGTGGAGTCCTCTTAAATCTCTTATAGAAGAAGAGGGCCGGCAGTACAATCTCTTTCTGCAGCCCTTACTGCTTGGATCCCATATGCCTTACCAGGGGTAACTCTAGTCTTCCTTCCATTTAAGATTTATGTCTAAAGCAGAAATGATACTTCTACAATACTTCCATTCATATTTGGAGGAAATTTGTTGACTGAGAAGATCAGCTATTGTGGCAGGATGTTTAAATGCAGTAGTGCATATGTGTTGCCAGGCTGTGTATTTGCATACAGGGCAGCAGTATGGGGGTGAGAGAGAGAATAGTGATGTTTTTGGTTTGTGTGTAGTTAAATTGTAAACATAGGGTCTGTAATTTTTGTGCACCAATTGCAAATTCTGTATGTATAACGTGATAGCAAATGTTAAAAAATATTAATTCAATGTATGTATATCTCAAAGATAACTTCCTCCTCATCACACTACCTATACCAGTGATGGCGAACCTATGGCACGCGTGCCACAGGTGGCACGCCGGGCCCTCTCTGTGGGCACGCGGCCATACGTTTACAATCACTGCAGAGTAGGCACCTGCCTGCCCAAAACGGGAGCTGTGTGGAGCGTTGCCGCGCGTTACCATGGCAACGCTCCACACAGCATCGCGCGGGAGGACAGGAGAGCTGCAGGACCTGTCCTCCTGTCCTGCATACCACCACCAGACCACCAGGGATGGCTGTGTCCCCCCCCCCCTCCCCTTCACCAAAGGTAATAAGAAGGGAAGGGGGGGATACTGATTTTTTTAACCCACCCACAGCATCCCTACCCACAGCACCCCTACCCCCCTACCCACAGCACCCCTACCCACAGCACCCCTACCCACAGCACCCCTACCCCCACTAACCACAGCACCCCTACCCCCACTAACCACAGCACTCCTACCCACAGCACCCCTACCCCCTACCCACAGCACCCCTACCCCCTACCCACAGCACCCCTACCCCCCCTACCCACATCACCCCCTACCCACATCACCCCCTACCCACAGCACCCCCTACCCACAGCACCCCCTACCCACAGCACCCCCTACCCACAGCACCCCTACCCACAGCACCCCTACCCACAGCACCCCTACCCACAGCACCCCTACCCACAGCACCCCTACCCACAGCACCCCTAACCACAGCACCCCTACCCCCCTACCCACAGCACCCCTACCCCTTCTACACACAGCACCCCTACCCCCTCTACACACAGCACCCCCTCTACACACAGCACCCCTACCCACAGCACCCCTACCCACAGCACCCTTTCCCCCCCACACACAGCACCCCTACCCCCCCACACACAAAGCACCCCTACCCCCCCACACACACAGCACCCCTACCCCACACACACACAGCACCCCTACCCCCCACACACACAGCACCCCTACCCCCCACACACACAGCACCCCTACCCCCCCCACACACAGCACCCCTACCCCCCACACACACAGCACCCCTACCCCCACACACAGCACCCCTACCCCCACACACAGCACCCCTACCCCCACACACAGCACCCCTACCCCCACACACAGCACCCCTACCCCCACACACACAGCACCCCTACCCCCACACACACAGCACCCCTACCCCCCCCACACACAGCACCCCTACCCCCCCCCACACACAGCACCCCTACCCCCCCCCCACACACAGCACCCCTACCCCCCCCCCACACAGCACCCCTACCCCCCCCCACACAGCACCCCTACCCCCCCCCCCACACAGCACCCCTACCCCCCACACACACAGCACCCCTACCCCCCACACACACAGCACCCCTACCCCCCACACACAGCACCCTTTCCCCCCCACACACAGCACCCTTTCCCCCCCCACACAGCACCCTTTCCCCCCCACACACACAGCACCCCTACCCCCCCACACACACAGCACCCTTCCCCCCCCACACGCACAGCACCCTTTCCCCCCCCCACACACAGCACCCTTTCCCCCCCCACACACAGCACCCTTTCCCCCCCCACACACAGCACCCTTTCCCCCCCCCACACACAGCACCCTTTCCCCCCCCCACACACAGCACCCTTTCCCCCCCCCCCACACACAGCACCCTTTCCCCCCCACACACAGCACCCTTTCCCCCCCCACACACAGCACCCTTTCCCCCCCCACACACAGCACCCTTTCCCCCCCCCACACACAGCACCCTTTCCCCCACACACACAGCACCCTTTCCCCAAAAAACACACACAGCACCCTTTCCCCAAAAAACACACACAGCACCCTTTCCCCAAAAAACACACACAGCACCCTTTCCCCAAAAAACACACACAGCACCCTTTCCCCAAAAAACACACACAGCACCCTTTCCCCAAAAAACACACACAGCACCCTTTCCCCAAAAAAACACACACAGCACCCTTTCCCCAAAAAAACACACACAGCACCCTTTCCCCAAAAAAACACACACAGCACCCTTTCCCCAAAAAAACACACACAGCACCCTTTACCCAAAAAACACACACAGCACCCTTTCCCCCCCCACACACACAGCACCCTTCCCCCCCCCACACAGCACCCTACCCCCCCACACACAGCACCCTACCCCCCCACACACAGCACCCTACCCCCCACACACAGCACCCTACCCCCCCACACACAGCACCCTACCCCCCCACACACAGCACCCTACCCCCCCACACACAGCACCCTACCCCCCCACACACAGCACCCTACCCCCCCACACACAGCACCCTACCCCCCCACACACAGCACCCTACCCCCCCACACACAGCACCCTACCCCCCCACACACAGCACCCTACCCCCCCACACACAGCACCCTACCCCCCCACACACAGCACCCTACCCCCCCCACCCACACAGCACCCTATCCCCCCCACCCACACAGCACCCTACCCCCCCCCACACACAGCACCCTACCCCCCCCACACACAGCACCCTACCCCCCCCACACACAGCACCCTACCCCCCCACACACAACACCCCAACCCCCCACACACAGCATTGCACACAGACACATACACTGCACCCCTCAATGCAGTATATGTGTGTGTGTGTGTGTGTTCAGCAGTCTTTATTTATTAAGCAGTGTGTGTGTGTGTGTGTGTGTGTGTGTGTGTATTCAGCAGTGTGTGTGTGTATTCAGCAGACTGCGTGCGTGTATTCAGCAGACTGTACTTAGCAGTGTGCGTGTATTTAGCGGACTGTGTACTCAGCAGTGTGCGTGTATTTAGCTGACTGTGTGTGTATTTAGCAGTCTGTCTGTGTCTCGGTGTGTGTATGTATTAAGCAGTTGGTGTGTGAATGTGTTCAGCAGTCTGTGTGTATGTATTGCATTTGTTGGAGATACTAATAAATATAAGCGTAATTTATATCATTATTTAAAATTTGTATAATTTAACTCCCTGTTGTGTTCTTCTTTTAAAACAAAAGTTGTTAACTGTACGAATAGTTTTTTCTAAACGTAAACCTCAGTATTCAGGTTTAATTGCCATGTTGGCACTTTGAGGGGAAAAAAATTGGCATGTATTGCGGTTTGGGCACTCGGGCTCAAAAAGGTTCGCCATCACTGACCTATACCAATCTGTTACCCCTCCAAATGAAGAATGGCAGCCGAATTCTTATCCTAATGTTGCACTCCATATTTTGTATACTTTCCGAAAATTACTAATTAAAGTGCTCTGGGTGCAGTATACCTGTCCCTTTACCGTGTAATTTTAAAAAAATACATTTTTTTTATAGAAACTGCATTGTTTACATTGCAGAGTCAAAGCTGCATCTAGTGGCTGTCTACCAAACCGCCACTAGAGGCGTTTCCTGCAGTTCAGAGTTTAACTCTGTGAAACAACGCTGGGCGTCCTCACGCTTTGCATGAGGATGTCCAACGTTTTACAAATCCCCATAGGAAAGCATTGAATCTATGCTTTCCTTTATGGAGAAGACCTGATACATGCATGGCGCGTTGGAGGAGAAGACCAAGCCAGCGTCCAGGTACCTCTGCGTTGGAAACAGGTAAGTGGTAAACAAACCAAAAAGGAAATAATCTTTGATACCCTTTTAAGACAGAATTTAAAATAAGCTTGTTTATCTAATCTCTTGGTTACATCAGTTTGATTGCAGGCTTTATGTAAACTTTAAACTGAGTACAGAAGTGTAGCCAAAGGTAAAGCAAGTTTATGCTCCAAGGACATTTCGGGTTTTGTCTTCTGAATGCTGCCAATATACACGGTCTTTGTAGTACTACTACTACACAAGTATCCACAATTATGCCCTAATCAAGCACATATTGATTCATTTTATACATGGTTTATAGTGTTGGACATAGAACTACTTTTAATATTGTTAAATGGCTTATGTGCTTATTTTTACAGTACATATATTTTTAGCCTGGATTTAATATGACTTTTTTATTATGCCATTTTAATTTGGGTGACAAATATTTTAAACATTGCTAATAGTTCTTTTGAGCACCTTTTCCTAGTGTGATGATTAATTTTTTTTTTAATTTCTATTAAAAAAACAAAACAAAAAAAGAAAGCTAATAAGTCAATTTAGAGATCTTTGTTAATACAGTGCTTTGCAGTTATAGTCTGAATTCCTGTTATTGTAAGGATAGCATTAAGTACAGTGGTAGAATTTATTATTTTCTTTTTTTGCATTTTCCATTTTATTTTGGGTCTGTTTTTCTCTGCCCCCTCTACATCTGCTTTGTCAAAACTGGAGCCAAGGAGAGCCGTTGGGCAGGGTTGCTCCCAGGCTTCTGTTCTAACGATTTTGGCAAAGCAGATGTGGAGGAGGCAGAGAGATATGGCACAGGAGAGGAGACTTTGGGGTGGTACCATTTGTGAATGGTTTGACCCCTTAAGGTAAACCAGCACCTGTGATCTCCTGGCACCATAACAACTTCCTTTTTGTTGTTTTGGTGCCCAAACTGTTCTTTTTAATATATTAATATACACATAATGTATGATTGTATAAACATGTTTTTAAGGAGTTTACATTCTCTAGCAACTAGGAGGTAAAAAAAGTCTGTAAATTTCTTTACTTCAGTGGTTTACCGAATTAGCAGGGTATACGTGTGTAAGTAGTGCTGCTTTGTTTTGGAGCACTCAAAGTAAAAACACATTTATTCTGTGGATAAAAAAAAAAAAAAAATGTTCAAAAAACCTCAGGTGGCATGACATTTTCAGCAGTTGTTTTGGGGGGATTGTGTGAAAGAAGATATACTTGTCTGAAGCATTTCCTCTCTGCCACATCTGTTCATTCATCCATCACAAGAGTTCAGTGGCGTCCAATCCAAGGCTTTCTTGATTGAAGCCTCTAACATCCATAGGAAGTGGAGGGGCAGGGCAATCAGGTGACATCGTCCAGATTCTATAATAGAATGAAGATGGACCTTTTCAGTTCATTTTTAGGTTGTCTTTATTATGAAAGTGACACTATAGGTGTCAGGATCGGGACAGGGATCCAACACGCAGAGTACAAACAGGACAGGATACGTATACCGGACCTTAAAATGGCCGGACTAACGTACAGAGAATATAGAGAATGGTCAGAGACAAGCCGAGGTCGAGGGAACGAGAGGACAGGTAAGCGAGGAACAAGCCGGGTCAAGGATAACAGAGGTAAACAGAGTAAGTCAAACAAGCCGGGTCGGAACCAAAGGGATAACAGAAAATACCAGAGCACTGTGTGACTAGGCAGGCTAGAACCACAACAGGGCAATGAGCAAATGAGAGAAGCACTGTTAAATACCCTGGCTCAGAGGGGTAGACACGCCTCCGACGAGTCCTGATTAGTCTCCAAACAATTGAGTGACAGGTCGTTCCGGGTTGGCGTCTTGACGTCGACTTCCGGACGTCATGCTACAAAAGGAAGTGACTCCCTCGCGGCCGGCGTTTATGTGACCGGGTGGACCACGAGGAACATGGGAAACAGACCGTCCGGATGGATAGACGTCTAAGTCTCTACCTCTCCCAGAGGTAGAGACCTCAGGTACCCTGACAATAGGTACCCACATCAGGGGTTCAGAGAGGCACTACGGTCCTAACACTTTAGCGTTGCTTTTAAAGGAAACTATTCAGGATGTTGTGGGGGTTTTTTTTGTGTTTTTTTTTTTTTTGTCAATTGAAAATGTACACTGTAATGTTGCATTTGACAATTTCTGTCCAGTAAGGTGTATATAGTTCAGCTCTTTAGTACTACTCAGCACAACTGACTTACCTCTCCATACACCATTTTGTTGTGAACAGAGCTGTGAACACAACGCTCATACTCGCTGCCTAGATATAACACCGTAAGCTGTGAAGCAGCCCATTAAAGGAAAAACATTGGCACCCAGACCACTTCAGCTCATTGAAGTAGTCTGGGTGCACGGTCCCTGTCAGTTTAACCCTGCAATGGTAATTATTGCAGTTATTGAGAAACTGCAATAATTACCTCTACCTCTAGTGGCTGCCTACCAGACAGCAACTACAAGCGCTTTTGGTCGCCTAACTGATGCTGGACGTCCTTTACACTATGCATGAGTACATTCAGCGTCGGCTAAAACCCCACAGGAAAGCAGTGATCCAATGCTTTTCTATGAGGTTGTCCTAATGCATTCCCGGCTCTTGACGCACTTGTGGATTAGGTCCCTGAAATCTGGTTGGAGGGGCAAAGGCAGAGGGAAATCTGTGCTGGATTCAGGTAAGTGACAAAAGGATTTTTAAACCTTTCTGTGCTGAGGGCGGATATAGACTAGGAATACAATGGTTTCCCTTTTTTGGTAAGGGAAGGTGTGAACTTCTGCTACAGCAATTAAATAAAAATAAAAAACAAGAGACACACTTTGCAGCTGGGGCGATCTACTTGAAGGGTCCAGAGTCCAAAGCCCACACGCTGGTCCACCGGCCTCTCCCCCCGCCTCCCTGTGGATGGGAAGGGGGGAAGAGGAGGCCGACGCAGCCCTTAGAGCCAATCCTTATCCTGAAGTTATACACAACTTATAAGGGAAGATGGGTACGTCTTTGAGCCTTTGAAAGGAGCACATGTTATGGTTTTTTATTTTTATTTATTTTAGCAAATGCAGATTTTTCTTTTTGCCACAATTTATTAAATGCACTTTTGGACAACATTTTTATTTTGAGTTACTTTTATTTGTTTAAAGCAGCACTTTTTCTCATAGATCTACATGCGTCCTTCATAAATGTTTTATCTTTTTATACTTGTGGAATTACAGCTGTCTATAGAATTAGATATTTCTTCACTTTGATGAATATCTGCGTGATACTATAGTGCAAGGTTGCTACATGTTGTCCTTGTTCAGATTAATGGATGAAACCAACTCCAAGAAACTAGTCTCTGTAAGATATTGTGCATTCTGATAGAAAAAACAAAGTAATGTCTCTTGCCCAAAGAAAAAATGATTTAGTCTTTATGTTTAAGTCATGATTTAAATAGTCTTACTGACTAGGGATTTATATAGTGATTTAAAAAGACCTGGTGCTTGCAAAAAGCTGCACATACAGACTTGAGGCACCATGACCACTTCAAATCAATTAAATGGTTATCATGCTTAGAGTAACCCATTAATTAGGTGTTTCATTCTCTTTAAAGCTGCTGATGGTTGACTTTTTATTGAACGTATTGTGGCAGTTTCTGAGTTGCCAGTGAATTTTCAACTGGCAAGTTGCCCAAATACAGGTTTGCTAAGTGATGTGTTCAAAAAGGACTTTGGGCTGTTTGAAAGTTCAAAATTCTGAGTTTGGAATATGTATTGATCATTTCACAACCTCCTCTTTAGTACTACATGTTGCCTTCAGCCTTATAATGTGTTATGCACCAAACCAAAAACCTGAGTTAGAAGAATAGTGGGCAAGTACACACCGTATACAAACAAGATCTGTATTGTGCTGAATAAAATGAATTACCCACCCCACCCATCAACTGATTCCACGTTTATAGCACATAATCCCTTACACCTTACTAAACCGGATTATTCAGTACCGTGTGGTTTGTGATTTAACATTTTTAATTCACTTTGAATGCACAGTAATTCACTCTTGTGGATACACTGTAAAGTGATATTTTGTAATAGTTAAAGATTACAAAATCTTTAGCAGATACAATGTCTGATCTACTTTATATGTGTATGCATGCATTTATATATCTCATTGTATGTACAGGATTTCATATTGAAATACTGCACACAGACACTCCTTGCACCATGACCACGTCCTAAAGTAGTTATGGTGCTTGGAATAGCATAGGTGTGTTTTGTGTGTATGTATGTACATGTTAAAAGGCCCTTTAGGCCTGTATTTGTGGGAGGAGTTATGTCCTCCACTTAAACTCTCAGCCCCTACTGACCTCTGCCGTTCATGCTGATTGACTCACCATAGCAACCAGCACTTCCAGTCCGAGATTCCCGCAAAACAGTTCCTGTCGCCTGCCGTGTCCACTGCCTCCGACCTCCGGTCCTTCCACCCGGCTTCTCCTCAGACGCGGTACCCGGCTTCCGCACACTCGACCGGCACGTACACGTAAGCACCACGGGGCAAATAACGTTTGGTTATTTCCCACGTTCAGGCCTAAAAACTCGTGGATAGGCTCCCTTCTTACTGTATATTGACCGTTCGTGTATTTTTCTGTTCTGTGAATCTGCCATTGCCACTCCAGGTGACTTACCAGGCCCTTCAGGTCCTCCCCTGGTAATCCCTAACATGCCGAGTAGCACCCCACTCCCTCCCCCCCACCCCCTCCCCCCCACCTACACTGTTCAGTGTATCTGCATAGAAGGAAGGGACTGGACTTATACATGCACAAAGTGGTTGACTTAGGCATCAAGTACGGGGGTTCCTCATTCTATGATTACCACAAATCAGTGTCGACCAAGAAAGCAACTCATCTGGCCCAATTTAACATCAGGATAGATGGGTGCCAGATGGACACAGAGTTGTTCTGCCGACACCTTTCCGGATTGAGGCCCCGGTCCTGCGCTGCTTGTAGTTCTACATCTCATTCCACAGACTTGTGCCCCTGTGAGGCAGACCCTTCCTCTTCCCACCACTCCTTCAGCTCACACACTTGGCAAGAAAGCAGGCAGAGGGACAAGTTGGGCAGACCCATTGCGTTTTTCGTCAAGGCGCAGGTGTGCAACAATTTTAATGCTGGCGTCTGGGCTAATTCTCCCATACATGTAGCTGGCAATACCCTAGATCTTATTTTTGCAAATGCATACTCAGTCTCCAATCTCTGTAATACTCCATTTCCTCTATCGGACCACCACCTTTATCATTTGTTCTCGAGTTCCCTCCACACCCAATACCCTCAACCTAACTCCCCCCCGCCCCCTGCAACTCAGGAGGGGAATTCTCTTGCCCTCCAGCAACTCTCAGCTGATCTCCATTCCAAACTCTCATCCATCCCTACCTTCTCATTTCACTCTCTGGCTACCTCCTCATATAATGCTACCCTCCCCTCTGCCCTTGATGTTGAAGCCCCACTCCAAGCACGCTCCTCAAGGAGGGCACGCATCCAACTGTGGCACACTAAGTCAACCCACTACCTGCAGAGATGCTCCCATTCAGCTGAACGCTGCTGAAGGAAGTCTCGCACCTTGTCAGACTTTCTACACTAGTGGTTCCCAAAATTTTTAGGTTCAAAGCACCCTTAATATTTCAATATTTTTCCAAGGCACCGCTGCGGCATTTACTGGGCCCCTAATTTTGGGAGTGGCACTGGTAGATTATTTAAAGCAACTATCCTTGCACAATAACCACTACATTATGTTGTAGTGGTTATGGTGCCAGTAGTGCCCTCCCAGGGTAAGTAGTCAAACTGTTTAAGAACAGTTTGACAACATACCTGGGGTCTTCCGGGATAGGGGCTGTATTGTGTGTGTGTGTGTGTGTACAGGGGTGCATTGTGTTTGTGAAGGATGCAGTTTGTATGTGTGTGGGGGGGTACAGTGTGCGTGTGTATGGGGGGGGGGGCAGTGTGTGGTGTGGGGGTAGGAGGGCAAATTATATATATATATATATATATATATATATGTATATGTATTTTTTATTATTATTAATAATAATAAATATATATATATTTTTTTTTTTTTTTTTGGTTTTAAATTAAAAATAAAAATGATGTCCTCCCCTCCCTGCTTACCTTTGCCTGGGTGGGGGACATTTCCTGCAATGCCTGGTGGTGACTGTGAACTCTAGCAGCCTTAACTGCTGCTAGAGTTCACTCTCGTGAGATTCTGAGTGTTGCCGTGGTAACCGTGAAAACTCTGAGCTCGCGAGAGGAGAACCTGGCGGAGCTGCAGATTAGAGTTCCCCCTGGTCTTCTCTCCCTCCCTCCCTGCCGGCTGTCAGCAAAGTGCTAACGGGCCGGAGAGGGAGATCTCTGATCTCTCCTCCGGTCCTGCAAAGCTGGCAGGGGAGAGGAAGGCACATTTCCCGATGCTATCATCATAGCACCGGGAAAATAACTTGCGGCTCCCCTGTGTTCTACACTATAAATTTGTCTTGCGCTCATATAGTGCAGCCCTCACCCTTGCCAGACAGTCCTACTTTTCTTTTCTCATTAATTCATGCTCCTGCAATCCTAGGCATCTCTTTAAAACTTTTAACTCTACTCTTCACCCTGCTGTAGCCACCCTACAAACATAGTTTTGCACCTTACTTTACTGACAAGACTAAACGGTTAAGGAATTAATTCTCCCCTCTCTATCTTAACCTCACTTGGACCATACCATCCCTACCCTCCAAGACTTCCCTCCAGCTACTGAACAGGAGGTGTTTGCACTTCTCCTCTCCTTCATCCAGTACCTTCCCACCTCATCAGCGCTCTCACCCCTTGTCTTGCACCCTTCTTAACACACATCCTAAACTGCTCTCTTTTATCTGGTGTTGTCCCTGCTCCCCGTAAGCATGCTACTGTTGTACCCATCCTAAAAAAGTCATCCCTAGACCCGTCTTCCATTTCTAACTATCCCTATATCCTTGCTTTCTTTTTCCTCAGAGCTTCTCGAAAGACATGTCTTTAATCGTATGACTCACTAGCTAAATTCCAACTCCCTCCTCAATCCTCTTCAATCTGGTTTATGCCCCCTCCACTCTACTGAGACTGCTTTTATTAAAGTTACAAATGACCTAATCGCAGCCAAATCCAAAAGCCCCTACTCCATACTAATTGTTCTTGACCTCTCTGCTGCCTTTGACACTGTTGATCATGGCCTCCTTCTCCTAACTCTTCAATCTCTTGGTCTCTAACACCGCTCTCTCATGGTTCTCCGCCTATCTCTCCCAACGCTCCTTTAGTGTCTCTTTTTCCAACAGCACCTCCTCTCCTCGTCCTGTCTCAGTCAGAGTCCCTCAAGGTTAATTTCTTGGTCCCCTTTTGTTCTCTCTATAATGCTTCTCTTGGCAAACTCATTAATTCATTTGGATTCCACTACCACCTGTACCCTGACGACACCCAGATATATCCCTCCTCCCCTGACCTCTCCCCTGCTGTCCTACAACGTGTCACCAATTGCCTTTCTTCTATCTCTAATTGGATGTCCTCCTGCTTTCTGAAACTTAATTTCTCTAAAACTGAGTTTCTTACTTTTCCTCCTCATAACACTGATCCTCCTCCTTCACTATCTCTGCAGGTTGATGGTACCTGCCTCACCCCATCCTTTCAAGCTTCGCTGTCTTGGTGTCACTTTTCATCCTGGCCTCACCTTTGCACCTCATGTCCAGTCTGCTGCTAAAAACTGTTGATTCCAACTTAAAACCATTGCCCGCATTCCCCCATTTCTTACGCAAGATGCTGCCAAGGAGCTTGTTTCATGTTCTAGTAATGTCTTGCATCGATTACTGTTATTCTCTCCTAATTGGTCTCCCCAGAAGCCATACTGCCCCCCTACAATCTGCGGTGAATGCTGCTGCCAGGCTGATCTTCCTATCCTGTCGCTACTCACACCTCACCCCTCTGTCGATCCTTACACTGGCTTCCTGTCCCCTACAGGTGTCAATTTTAAATACCTACCTATAAAGCTCTAGCCCCTCTTAAATTTCTTCACTGATTCATAGGTATGCCTCCTTTTGGTCTCTCCGCTCTACTGGTGATCTATCCCGTTTCGGCACAGACACTCTTTCAAAGAGAGCCGAAAGAGTGGGAGGGGCTTCTGCATCATCATGTGACTCAAGCGCACCGTATCCAAAGCTGCTTTGGCGTGAGCCAGCAGGGTTGAAGGCTGTGCAGAGGGTACGGTCAGGAGAATCCAGTGTCTGTGGCACCAGCCAGCACCATGCCAGTGGAATAGTTAGACACCGGCAGCGGTGAGCGGAACAGAAAGCACTCTGGCTGCTGTGGACTCCACTTCCCATGGTACTCAGTCACAGATCACTTCTTTGGTTGGCTGATCGTGATGGTTAGCGCAGTCCTATAGAGATTTGCTAGGAATGCCAGTCCTCTATTGCAGCCAGCTCCCTATTTAGACTTCCGAGGGGCCCTAAGTTATCCCATAGCTGCAAGGAGAGTGTGTGTGATTAGTTCTGGGCTGGGAGGCATTTTACTCCAATGTCTAATATTGTGTATTTAGTGCAGGAATCGCCCTTCTCTAACAACCATATTCATTAAGGGACAACACATGCTATTTACCATGGTAACAGACTGGGGGTTCTGTAAAAAAAAATGATTCTGAGGCAAACGTCTAAAGATGAAAAATCAGTATCAGGGACATTAATTTTAAATTAAATAGCTCCATTTTCTAAACTCTGCCCTGGAATTGCTTTTCCACAACTCCCAGTGTCCATAGAACATTCTGCCTCAGAATATTCGTAACATTGTGTGAAGTTCTATGTCAGAATGTTCAACATGTGTGCCTGTTGAATGCACCTATAGACAGAGCATGTGCCATGTATATTGAATGAGAAATGCATTTTGTTTAATGACTTGTGGGAAGGCAGTAATAATACATGCCTGTTGCATTTTCTAATAGATTTTCATGTTATGTGTATAAAACGTGTGTCTATTGAGGGAGTTTTGTATTTAATTGTAATGTGACGTTATATACAGTTTGACATGTGCTCTTATTGCAATCAGTAATTTTGTGATTTATACCCTTATACCTTTTTATGCTAAACTCATAAGTATATTATTACTGTGTGTTATGTTTTTATTTTGTTATAAAATAATTCATTAAAAAGTCTAATATAAATAAAATTTATAGAAAAAAAAAACTCTTTTAAAATCATTAGGGGAAAAGTCATTTTTGTTTTTGGCCAGGGGCATCCTGAATTTTCATTTCGGTGCATCCTTAAAATGCAGAAATGCCTCCTTTCCTCTCAATTGAACAGTGAGTTAATCTTCCATATCCTGCTTGCTTCATCCACAAGTCATAGTGTGTCTCTGCACCAGGCAAATTTTACCGGTGCATCCCTGGCTATTTCCTGCATCTTTCCTACCTGTAGAGGTTATGGTGCCCCGAATGCCTTAGCACCTCCCCACCTCCAATATTTTGTGTTGTAATTTCCAAAGCCGAACTTCTGTTGGCTCTCCTGAGCTAAGCCCTGCATTACCGTGAACTGTAGTGGTTATGGTACTTAAAGGGATTCTCTATTTTTTTTTTAGAAAATATAAGATAGATATGGAAAGGAGTGAATTTTCATTTTAAAACTAAACTTTTTCCAAATTTGGCAGACTACAGAATTGTTGCACAAAAGTAAATGATGGTCAAAGTTAAACTTATCAGCAGTGGTGCGACTACCACTGGTGCAGCTCCACCAGGGCCTGCTTTCTGGGGGAGGCATCGGGTGTAATATATTATAAGATAATTAAAGTATTTTATTAATGTATTATACATATGTCATTTCATTATAAGTGTATTTTGATATAGATGTATATACAGTACCTCACAAAAGTGAGTACACGCCCCACATTTGAAAAATATTTTATTATATCTTTTCATGTGACAACTCTGAAGAAATGACCGTCTGCTACAATGTAAATTAATAAGTGTACAGCCTGTATAACAGTGTAAATTTGCTGTCCACTCAAAATAACTCAACACAAAGCCATTAATGTCTAAACCGTTGGCAACAAAAGTGAGTACACCCCTTAGTGGAAATGTCCTAATTATGCCCAATTAGCCATTTTTCCTCCCCAGTGTCATGTGACTTGTTAGTGTTACATGGTCTCAGGTGTGAATGGGGAGCAAGTTGCTCTCACACTCTCTCATACTGGTCACTGGAAGTTCAACATGGCACCTCATGGCAAAAAACTCTCTGAGGATCTGAAAAAAAGATTTGTTGCTCTACATAAAGATGGCCTAGGCTACAAGAAGTTTGCCAAGACCCTGAAACTGAGCTGAGACCATACAGCGGTTTCACAGGACAGGTACCACTCAGAACTGGCCTTGCCATGGTCGACCAAAGAAGTTGAGTGCACGTGCCCAGCGTCATATCCAGAGGTTGTTTTTGGGAAGTAGACGTATGAGTGCTGCCAGAAGGGGTTAAGGGGGGTGGGTCAACCTGTCAGTGCTCAGATCATACGCCGCACACTGCTTCAAATTGGTCTGCATGGTTGTCATCCCAGAAGGATGTATCTTCTAAAGATGATGCACAAGAAAACATGCAAACAGTTTGCATGCAGACTAAGGACATGTGTATGTATATATAATGGTAATAGTATGTATAATGTATTCTAAAATGCTTTAATTGCTTTATAATCCCTGTATAATGTATTTGTTTGATGCCTTGATTCTAACTTTGAAACTTTTTTAGGAGTCTGGGGAACTGCCTGATAGCACAGGCAGTCCCCCTGCAAGCAGAGGACGGCAGGACGTGCTATGCCGCCCTCCAGCTTTTAAGCCCATACTTTTAAGGACGTCATAACACGCCCGCCATCCTTTAGGAGTTAAGACCATGACCGGGCCCCTGTAGTAATAACAGCGCTGGGAGGACGTGACAGTTGGTCACTTCCTCCCAGCTATAAGGGGAGAGCGTGGCTAGGAAGGAGGAGGCGGCGGCACAAGAAGCAGCATTGGGGAGAGAGGCTGGAGTCCGCTGCCTCCACACACTCACTCCCCTCATACAGCAGCAGGAAGCAAACCACCCTCCTGGAAACCAAAGGTATGCTAACAGGTGGGTGGCTGTAAATATAAGAAATATGACATTTTCATGCGTGTGTGTGTGTGTGTGTGTTTGTGCGCATCTGTGATTCAAGGAATGTATATGTCACTGTGTAGATCTGTCAGGTTGTGCATCTGTGTGTGCGTTTGTGTGTCAGGGTGTGCATATGTGTGTTTATATGTCAAGGTGTGTATCTGTGTGTCATGGTGTGTGTTTGTGTCAGTGTCTGTATGTCTTTGTTTATATGTGTGTTAATGTGTGTGTGTGTGTGTGTACATATGTATGTGCATACATCCAAACACCCGCTGTGTTCAAACTCCAAAATTATATACAAATACACCAACACTACACAACTGTACATCTGCATTTAAAAGCCAACATTACAAACAAACACAACCTTGCACTCAACCGCCAACATAACAACATACAAGCACACCGCTGTATTAAAACACTAAAATAATTTACAAGCACCCCCTTCAATCAAACACCAACACTACACACAAACACACCCCTGCAATCAAATGCAAAGACTACACACAAGTATACCACTGCAATCAATGGCAACAGTATATACAAACATACATGCACCCATATACTCAATACAAAAACATGCTTACATTCAAATGCACAAACACTGCTCACAAATACAACCCTGCAATAATGGGCAACTGTTTTTTCCCCAGCTGGCATAGCATTGTTGGAGTTGTATGACAGGTGGGATCTGCTTTTTTGCAACTCTTGCACTAGAGGGGGTAAGGGAGGCAAAAAACTTTCTTGCACAAGCTCTCTCTCTACATTCGTTCCACCACTGCATATCAGGGTATTTCATTACAAGGCTTTTGATAGATTTTAAGGATTTCATCACCTACCTACCAAAACTGCTATTCAATTTTATTTTTTATTTTATTTTTTTTTGGTGCCTTTCAAATGCATGTTTCTTTTTCAATAAATATTGTTAGATTGATATATTTTTCCACATATATGTTGAAATGTAACCACGAATTCCACATGCCGTGTGTGTGCAACTAGTTCACAGATGCCAGATGTGTATGTATTATGCTTTATCTTCTAAGTCCAGATATACCCACATATATACCTTTTTTGTCACGTTTTGAGAGGAATTTACATGGTCACATCTGATAAGTCCTAATGTTGACATGTCTCCTTGCATACATAACCATAACAAATGAGTAAAGCTTCTTTAATTTAAAAATATATCTAATTATTTTTGATGTATTCCTTTTATATTAGCTTTACTAACAAGTGTCATATTTTGCCATGTGATTTGATTGATATTTTTGGTTTATATTTCATTGTTGACTGTTTTAATCAAATCTGCTAAAGATAGTTTTCATTTTATTTTTTTATTTTAAGGAACTGCCCTTTTTGGATTTTTTCTATATGCCTCAAACTTTGCTTTATGTATTTTGTAAAAGAGATTTTATCTCTATGGTTCAAGGATGAAGCACAACATGTTCCTGATCCAATTGTGTAATCCCTACTTCACAGAATGATTTTTATTTGCTGAGTCATGCTGCTTTGCTTTTTTGATATTTTTAGTTGAGCATTTCGAACAAAAGTTTAACAACTAGTTTTTGTATGTGTATTTTTGTCTATTTTTGTTTTGTTTTTCTTCCTCATAATACCCAAATTACTCTTTTTACACCTTGGAAAGGGAAGGGGTGCTTTATAAAGAGCATAATTAATGTTTAGAAATTCTACTTCTAGCATTCCTATTTACAAGTACATAAATAAATCCAGAATGCGTCCTGCACTATAATCTGATTTGGTGTATGTTATTATACTAATCAAAAGTAATCCTTTCTATTCAGTGAAATGAACAATTACGCCAGGTTTTATATTTTCTGATGTATGCTGATGGATTTATTACCTGATTACGTGTTGTATCAAATATCTTATTCTTTGTTGCCAGCTGGGGATTTTATTGTGGACTCAGAATATTTACCCAATGTAAAGCAATATGCATATTCCCTAGACCTTGCTATCATAGTTCACCAAAACAATACCTGTAACTTAAAGGACCACTCTAGTGCCAGGAAAACATACTCGTTTTCCTGGCACTAGAGTGCCCTGAGGGTGCCCCCACCCTCAGGGACCCCCTCCCGCCCGGCTCTGGAAAGGGGAAAGTGTTTAAAACTTACCTTTTTCCAGCGGTGGGCGGAGAGCTCTCCTCCACCGATCCTCCTCTTCTCCTCCCCGTCGGCTGAATGCGCACGCGCGGCAAGAGCTGCGCGTGCATTCAGCCGGTCACATAGGAAAGCATTCATAATGCTTTCCTATGGACGCTTGCGTGCTCTCACTGTGATTTTCACAGTGAGAATCATGCAAGCGCCTCTAGCGGCTGTCAGTGAGACAGCCACTAGAGGAAATAGGGGGAAGGCTTAACCCATTCACAAACATAGCAGTTTCTCTGAAACTGCTATGTTTATGAAAAAATTGGTTAACCCTAGAAGGACCTGGCACCTAGACCACTTCATTAAGCTGAAGTGGTCTGGGTGCCTAGAGTGGTCCTTTTAAAAACTCCAGGCATCGTAATAAGTACAGTCTGCAGTGGAGTGCCCTGTTGCCCTCACAGACTAATGCGTAAAGCTATTTAAACAATTTGACATTACATGTCTACTGCCAGCTACCGACTCCTCCAACCCCTGCTTTCAAATTTTCCTGCAAGGTTAATCTAGTTGACTTCACTGCACTTAACCCCTTAAGACCGCAGTCAAATGTACAAGTTGTGAACGAAACAAAATGTAAACAAAACCTGTCATTTGCGCTATATGTCTGTCCAACCGTAATTCACCTCTTTCATATTAAATGCACCCCCCTTATTATATATCATTTTATTCAGGGGAAACAGGGCTTTCATTTAATATAAAATATTTAGCTATGAAACCTAATTTAATATGAAAAAAATGGGAGAAAATAGGATTTCTTTTATTCTTTTAGTTCTACATGACATTTTAACTGTCAATGTCATAATACTGTTTGCTTTTACTGCAATAAAATACACATATTTGTATTCAGCAAAGTCTCACATGTAAAACAGTACCCCCTATGTACAGGTTTTATGGTGTTTTGGGAAGTTATAGGGTCAAATATAGCGTGTTACATTTTAAATTGAAATTTGCCAGATTGGTTACGTTGCCTTTGAGACTGTATAGTAGCCCAGGAAATAAATTTACACCCATAATGGCATACCATTTGCAATCGTAGACGACCCAAGGTATTGCAAATGGGGTATGTCCAGTCTTTTTTAGTAGCCATTTGGTCACAAACACTGGCCAAAGTTAGCGTTAGTATTTGTTTGTGTGTGAAAAATGCAAAAAACTGCAATTTTGGCCAGTGTTTGTGACTAAGTGGCTACTAAAAAAGACTGGACATACCCCATTTGCAATACCTTGGGCTGTCTACTATTGCAAATAGTATGCCATCATAGGGGTAATTTTCATTCTTGGGCTACCATAGGGTCATAAAGGCAACGTAAGCAATCTGGCGAATTTTAAAGTGAAAAAAATGGCGCTGTAATTTTTGAAAACACCATAAAACCTGTACATGAGGGGTACTGTTGTACTCGGGAGACTTCGCTGAACACAAATATTTGTGTTTCAAAACAGTAAAAAGTATTGCAGCAATAATATTGTCCATGTAAGTGCTGTTTGTGCGTGAAAATGCAAAAAACGTCACTTTTACTGGCGATATCATCATTGTAATACATTTTACTGTTTTGAAACACTAATATTTGTGTTCAGCGAAGTCTCCCGAGTAAATCAGTACACCCCATGTACAGGTTTTATGGTGTCTTGGAAAGTTATAGGGTTAAATATAGTGCTAGCAAATTAAATTCCTTTTACTTTCGGCATGGGTTGTCAGGCAGGTCCCGCTAATTGTAATTAATTAGGATACCTAATTATGTAAAATTATTACATAAATATATGTGTAGAATTAATAAATGTGTGTATATGTGTGTGTATATATATATATATATATATATATTTATTTATTTTTTTTAAATATTTTTATTTATATATAGGTGTATATATATAGTGATATATACATATATATTTATGTATATAGATATATATATTATTTCGTTCTACATGTATTTTGATATAAATATATATATATTAATATCACGATACAGTTAGAACAAAATAAAACACATCTATATATTTTTTAATATTTTATTTTTAATTATTTTTTTTTATTTTCATTTTTTACGTATTTACATATTTTTTTTATATTATTTATAAATATATATATAACAATTATATATATATATATATATATATATATATATATATTTAATCCGTATCAGTCTACGTGTAATTTGATATTAATATATATATAATTCTATATATATATTAATATTAAAATACACCTAGACCGTGTATATGTGTGTATGTATATGTGTGTGTGTGTGTGTATATATATATATATATATATATATATATATATATATATATATATATACTTAGATCATATATATAAATATATATATATATATATATATATATTTTTTTTTTTTTACACTTATTTAACTTATTTGATTTTATTTTCAGCCAGCAGGGGGACCAACTGTCATTACAGTTAGTCCCCCTGCTGGCATTGCTGCAGCCAGCAATCCCGGCCATGTGATTGTGAGGTCCTCTCTCACATGACCGGGAGGGACCGGAGGAGGAAGATCTGCCGTGGGGGGGCTCCCTGGGAGTCCCCCCAACCGCGATCGCCGGCGTGGGACCGCCGGCGACCGGGTAAGTAAAAAAAAAACCGGAGGGCGTACATTTACGCCCTGCGGCGTTTAGAGCCGCTTTTAAAAGGACGTAAATGTACGCCCTACGGACTTAAAGGGTTAAGCATGGCTGTGCAGGACCACTCTTGTGCGGGAGTTTCGACCTATATTGGGCTTACCTCGTTCTGTAAAGACATTCGTGGGAAACAGACTTCTTACAATGAGGGGGCACCAAGCTGTTTGAAGTGGTTCTTTAATTTTGACATGAAGGGTGGCATCCCATACCTCTTGGCATGCACTGGTGTTTTTTTTTTTGTTTTTAATCCCGATCATATTATTTGCTTCATACACCTATGCACCAAGGCTCCATGCTTACTCACATGTATATCTATACTTGAATGTGTTTCATGAGTGATGGTTTCAATTTAACATAGAAAATATTTCTAATTTTAGTTGTTTCTATTTTAGCATCCAGGTGGGGAGGAGGTTCTTCGGGAACAAGCTGGAGGAGATGCAACCGAGACCTTTGAAGACATTGGACACTCTACAGATGCCAGAAATATGTCTAAAGATTTTATTATAGGAGAACTTCATCCAGTAAGTATGTCTTAGATTGTCTGCAGTTAGTTTTGTAATCCTTACCAGCACATTTAAGTTACAATAAAATATATTTAAATTAACACTCTTACTCTTATAGTTTATAATGTGCTGCACACGTGCTTTAATCCTGTAAAAACTCTAGGACGTTCCATGCCATCCTAAAAATACTGGCCTTTAGCACACTTTGGACAGCATGGACGTCATTTAGTTCGAGTGTGAGTTTAATATTTTAATACTTTAGTGGAAAGTATGTTTTTTCTGTCTATTTTCTTTGGTAATATATGAAAAAAAAAACTATGTGGAAAAAGCTACAGAACTGCTTTTGGCATCCTTTGCCAAAACCCTTTTCTGTACATAGGCTTTTATTGAGAAGCCTCTGTGCTGGAGCCACAAGCGCGCATGTAATTGTGGCTTTTCTATGCTTCTCAATGAACAATAGAACAACTAATTGGAAAGGGCAAAGCAGGCACATGCTAGTCCAGCACGTCTGTGGATTACGTTACCACAGTTTTGTAAAAGTCCTTGTTTGAATGGAAATCATCACTTTTTATAAACTATCACAAATACAATACGGCAGACTCCAGACGCAAGCTGAAGTGCTTTGTGTCTGGACGGTTTCCTTTAAAATGCACAATTAAAAGGACGCCATAATTGCACATGTTGAGTAACACATCTGAAAATTTGTTACGGGCAAAAAGAAGTGAAGTGCCAAACTGTTGCTCAAAGAGAAAATTAGCATTTTATGAAAGAAAAAAAAAAAAAAGTGCAATGTATTTTCACACCTGAATGTGGACAAGCAATCTGCTTTGCAAAACAGCTGCATTTGAAAGTTGTCATTTATTTCCAAAAAACTTGTTTGTTTTTTACAATCATTTTTTATTTTATTTTATTGTGGCCATAAAATATATGTGGGGGGAAAAAAACATTTGCATAAATAAAATACAACTGATACTCTGTGTAACATCTAATATTCTCCAGCCTGTTGATTAAAATGTGAGGCTTGAATACTTTCCAGTTGTCTAAGTACCATCTAGTTGGCTAACCATTGCAATTCCAACACATGCCCAACAGGCCCCCAATCCTTCTCTATGAGTAACATTGGATTGGGCAAAGGATTGCCTGAACAGATAATCTCAGAAGAGTGTGAGTGGCTGTTTATAATCTAAACGCAAGGAACATGATTATTAAAAATAAATATAAATTTTTAGTGTTAGAGTTAATTTAACCAACACAAAATTATCACCAATTTTATTTTTCCATTATTTCCTGTACTCATGTGAATCTTCCTTCTTGATCCATAGGATGACCGATCAAAGCTCCAGAAACCCGCAGTAAGTTTTGTTTTCTTTGGTTTTTATGTGCAGTTAAACATTTTATGCTTCACTAGATTTTTTTATTTTTTTTCCCTTTTCATTTTTATTGAGTAGTTCAGTGGATAACCATACATGTGTACAATGGTAAGAGGCTAGGAACAACACGTTTCAATATTGTATGGCTTGCTTTTTCCTATATAAAAGTATAGTAAGCAGTACAGAGTACAGTGAGATGTTATTACTATAACAGGATAAATATAGAGGATGCCATTCTTATATGTAAATGTAGCCACATACGAAAACCTTATTCTTACTTGTACTACAGCATAAGAGATCAGGATGTATATAGTGTTAACTACCGCAGCTCCTACTAATGGGTATGCTGATAGCAAACTACTGGCACTCCAGCTGTTTCTATGTCAGTTTGTTTGTTTTTTGCTTTTTTTCGTCTTTATTTTTGATGTGCAGCAAGATATCATGGATAGTGTACATATTCAAGATAATAAACCACATATAAGGTTATCCCGCAAACAATACGAAGAAACTGCACTTTTTAAGGGAACGTTTTGACAAAAGTTACTCAATTTCTGGAAATTGCCATATAGATAGGAAGTAGGTTAGAATATATGCATTGCATTATTAGACATGCTAGTTAAGCACAGTGAGAGAGTAGGAGTACACCCTTCAATGGGCAGCCCCCCAAGCAAATAAGATGTTAGATGGAGGACAGAAAAGCAAGAGAAAAGGTCAAAATAGGTAGCTTAAAACATAAGTAAACGTAACATATGACATGAAAGTCTCTGGGCAATGGTGAGTCTGCCATCAGGAGTCTCCGTCTCATGCCCCTCTAGGGAAGGCTGCAGCCAAGTGTTGGTAAAGTGGTTGCCAGGTGCAAGGTCCCTTCCTGCAGAAAGTGTATCGGGCATCAAAAGTCATGGTGAGTCGATCCAGCATGTCCCAATCTCTACTGCCGGGGTCAGAGGATCCCGCAGCAGTCGCCATGTGCCTTCAGCTTCCAATGGGACATCCAATATACGGACCAGGATAACCCCTGCCGGTCCAAGGAGGGGAAACAGGGCACTAGTTGCTCAACCTCCTGGCCCAGGCTGTTTTAAATGGGAGATCGACCGACTCTCCTGTTCCTAATGCGCACCAGGCCGCAAGATGCCAGGAGCTCCCTTGTGGCAGAGCTGACTACGGGCACTGCTTGTCGTATCTTCTGTACTGATTTAGCTTGCTTTAGGGTCCAGTAGTGGCCCCAAGTATCACGATTTGGCCTGTATTGACCCAGAGCTCTCGTGGCACACGTCCTGCAGGCATGACAGTTGTCAAAGTTTTGGAGCAGTTTGACACGGTACTGCAGATGTACACATGGAGGGATAGCAAAATAAAAGAGGAGAGAGAGAGACAAACTAATGAACCCCATTTGATATATGCATTAAAGAGACACTATGGTCACCCAGGCAACTAAGCTTAATGTAGTTGTTCTGGTGTCTACAGCCTGTCCCTGCAGGCATTTTATTGTAAACCCTCCCTCCACGCGCCGCCCACGACCTTCTGCTTCTCAGCACGTCACTTGTCTCTTCCATCCACTTCAGGGCCCGAGGGTGGGTTGGTCTCCCTGTGATCCGTTTATCTGGTGCCCAAGGTCTTGTCTCTAGTTCCCTCTTCTGGAGATGAAGTCAATCCACGGCGCCCATGTCTGGGGGCATCGTTCGGTGGTCCCCTTCAGGGTCGCTGTGAGTGTTTCCATCCCGTGGATCTCTTCCACCTTATCCATCCATTGTTGGAGGTCAGGGATCTGCGGAGTGCGCCATCTGGCCGGGATGAGTAATTTAGCTGCGTTTAGTAGGTGTTTCGTGAGTGACCGTTTATATCTCGAAATGGGCATCTCCGTATGGTGGAGGAGCATCTGAAGCGGTTGTAGTTGGAGGTCAGTGTCTAGGATTGCTTTGATCTGCGTATGGATCTGGGTCCAGTACTGAGTTATTTTCCTACAGGACCACCAAATGTGTAGGTCCGACCCAACTGCTTCTCCACACCTCCAACATAGATCAGTGGCGTCTTGGTGCATCCTGTGTAACCGCATAGGGGTTCTATACCAGTTAGTCAACAATTTGTAGCTGATCTCTTGGTGTTTGGAACACATAGAGCTTTGGTGCGTGAGTATATGGATTTTCGTCCACTGTTGTTCCGTGAGCATGACTCCCGTGGCTTCCTCCCAGCGTGCCATATATCTCGCAGGTTCTGGGCAGGCCGCCGTTTGGAGTAGAGCGTATAGTGTGGAGACCCCCTTGCTCAGGTGCGTGCGTGCCCTGCAGAGTACTTCGAACTCCGTCAAGCTCCTGTGGAACAGGCGTCTTCCACTATGCGAGGTGTAGCATGTTTTTATTTGAAAATAGCGGAATCTCTCCAGGCTCGTTGGAGGTCTATCTGGTATGAGGTCTGGGAGTTGTTTGAGGGTGTCTGTCGCACACCATTGTTGCATGTACGTGAAATCCGTAGCTCCAAACGTCCTGAGTTCTTGTGGTTTGAGGCCCCCAGCCACATTGGGATTGTGGGTGATTGGGGTCAGCGGTCCTGGGGTCGTGGTGAGCGAGAGTCTGGTTCGTATGGAGTACCTGTTCTGCAGGGTCGCTCCTATAAGAGGGTGAGTCCGCGTCTGTTCGCTCCTCGCATGTTCATCCAGCCATACAGCCGCCAAGAGTGTTTCCTCTGCCAGCGCCCCCTCCATGCAGATCCATATTTTGTCCGTTTTCAGCGCATGCCAATATGCGGTGTAGGTGCGTTGCCCTGTAATAGGTTAAGATTGAGGGGAGCCCGACTCCACCTTGTGCTTTCGTCTGCTGCAGTTGAGTCCTCTTCAGTCTGGGGGGTTTAGCTTGCCAGACGAATCCGGAAATAGCCATATCTATTGTGCGGGATTCGTATAGGAAGTGTCTGGAATAGGAACAGCAGACGCGGCAGGAGGTTCATTTTAATGGCATTCATTCTGCCAAACCACGATACACATAGGCCGGCCCATCTCGTAAGGTCTTGTTTCAGCGTGAGTAGTATTGGGGCAAAGTTATGCGTGTAGATTTGGGCAAGGTCCGCAGTGAGCCAGATCCCCAGGTATTTAAGTTTCGTTCTGCACCACGTGAAGCTAAATTGGGATTGGAAGTGAGCGACTTCCGGGTCAGTCAGCGAGATGGGCAAGGCCTCCGACTTATCCGCGTTCAATTTCATGTTAGATATGAGCCCGTACTCCTTGAAGGCTCGCGGGAGGTTCGGGATGGAGACCAAGGGGTTGCTGTGGAAGAACAGCATGTCATCTGCGTATACTGCTACCTTGTGCACCGTGCCCTTTAGGGTATACCCCCCTATTCCCCCGTCCCGTCTGACCGCCCCCAGGAATGGTTCCAGGGAGAGGGCAAACAGAAGGGGGGAGAGCGGGCATCCCTGCCTCGTCCCGTTCTGAATCGATACAGGGGCGGATAAGGCGCCATTGACTCGCACCCTTGCGGTTGGGGTCGTGTATAAGGATAGAATCCAGGTCATCAGATGCGGCCCAAATCCCATGGCCCGTAACGTGGCCTCCATGTACCTCCAGTCCACTCGATCAAAGGCCTTCTCCGCGTCAGTGGAAAGGAGTACAAGTTTGTGCGCGGAGCGTCCGGCCGCATGCATGATGTTTAATGCCCTTATGGTGTTGTCCCTGGCCTCTCGGCCCGGAATGAAGCCAACTTGGTCAGGGTCCACTAGTTCTGGAAGCGCATTACTGATGCGGGTGGCCAGTATCTTAGTGAAGAGCTTTAGGTCCGCGTTCAGAAGGGAGATCGGCCTATAGCTGGAGCAGTAGCTGGATCTTTGCCGTCCTTCGTGATGATAGCTATCGTCGCTGCTAGGGAGTCTCGTGGGCTGTCATTCTCCTTTAATGCACTGTTCACTTTTATGTGTCATATATGTAACATGTACGTGTGTTTGTATGTATAATCTCATTCTATTAAACAATGATGTTCCTTTTTTTTTTTTTTATTGCTAGTGAATTGTCTCTTAGAAACCGACTGTCCGTTAAGTGACAGATATTGGTTAAGTGAAAGTTTACATAAAGGAACAGTTTATTATTTACTAACAAATTAAGTTGTTATGGAAGTCCCTGTCTCTTGCAGAATCGGGCATCGATTACGCTAAAGGTTCTGAGATCCGCCCGTGAATCCCAATTCATAAAATTGGCTTAAAATTAAACGTACCTTTTTAACCCCTTAAGGACACACGACGTGTGTGACACGTCATGATTCCCTTTTATTCCAGAAGTTTGGTCCTTAAGGGGTTAAAGTCAGTGCTATGAATGGAGATTCACTGAGCCGCTGCCCGATTCTTATGGTCTAGAGATTTTTGGAAAACAGTTAAACCCCTTAAGGTGAGCCAGCGCTTAAGACCTCCTGACACAATCACAACTTTATTTTGATTGTTATTATGGTGCCCAGAGTGTTAAATCAATGTGGCCATTGTCTTCAAATACAATTACAATGGAACACTAATCACTGTAATTGTTTTCTAGTGAGAAAGAAAAGATGCTACTGTGGATTAAACAGTTGCCTATTTCCAGGAGACCTGTCTTCTTGCTATGTTTCCTGTTCCCATATTTAAAAAAAATTTAAAAAAATCATTCATGTCTGTATACCAGCATGTTGGCTTTCATGATTCCTGAAAGAGGGTTTGGAGTGTGGGGATACATTTAATGTGATGCCATCAGATGACCACTTACCATCATTGTCTAGGTGTAATCCTAGTGAAATTCGTATACAGGCTGTATTTTCATGATCACAAAAGGTAGAGTAGTGCACATGGAAGAAAACTCTATGAAGAACAGCTTAAAACCAGGTTAACTGAATGCACTTGCATACCAAGAAGTTTAGAAAACAATGGAATTTTGGCCGCTTGATATATTTTCACAGCAAATTGTGCTTTAACATTTAAAACCATGCTTATTAAAAAAAAAAAAAAAATATATAATCCAACACATTAAATCTCTGTGTCAACTCAGTTAGCCCGAGACCGGGTTGCATTCTGGGAAATCAAACAAAGAATGAACTGTAATACTAAAGTCCAGAATGACATCAGCACTTTTTCATGAAGTTTTTGCTTCTCCATTCTGCCCTGTGTGTTTTGTCACGTCCAGTTTAGTGTCTTCTGAATAAACACTTCCTAATCCCTATTGAAGAATAATGGAGAGACTATACTTATTATAGAAGCCCCAGGTGTGTGCTACTCTACCCACTTGCAGTTGATGGATGGCTTGTTTCTCATAAGAACAAATAAGATATTGCTTGAATCCATTCCCTCAGACATGGAAATCTGCTGATCATTGTACACTGTGGCTAGATAGCAATTCCTTACTTTCCTAGAATAAAGGCAGTATGCAGATCAGAGTAGAGAATCCTTGCAGCAGTGTTTACTGTTTTAAAGCAGATTTTATTTAATAGAGTTATTTTATTAGTGGAGTTATGCTTTTATTAACTTATGTTTCATATTTGTATAATATCAATGTTTTTCAGGACACGTTTATTACTACTGCGGAGTCTGAATCCAGGTATGTATTGATTTCCTAGTGTTGGTTGGACAGATGCATACTGATAATCTAAATGTGTAATTTCCACACGCTCAGTTCAGCTACAGTCGGTGGGACGTTTTTAACTATAATTTATTTTCTTGTCAAACCACTCCAAAATGGCCAAACAAATTTTAGCGAAAAAACTTGAGGGCAGTGCAATTATGTCTTTATATCATTTTCACTACAGTAAGTACAATAAATTGTAATTGGTATGGTTCTTAAAATGCTCTTTAGTCGTTCCTTTCAACTAGCATTGACTTTTAAATACTACTTTACTACTTTTAAATACTACTTTATGGCATTTTATAGTTTTTGATCTCTATTAATTTGCTGTATTTTTTGCTTTCTCAAATATTTACAGATTTGTGTAAAATAAACAAATGTTTTGCAGAATTCTGCACCATAAGCCCGCCTCTTTAGCCACACCCCCTCATACACAAAAGTTCCTTATCAATGTATGCACACAGTTTAGCCTCTGACAGTACTGATTGACCTGAACAATAAAACCACCTGCATTAGTAGAAGAGCACAGCCAGGGAGGCACATAGTGAATAAATCACTACCAGTATGTAGTTTCTCTGACTCTGCAGCCAGGTTGTGAATTAAAAGCCGCTCACTCAGTGCTGTTGGAGCTGAGACTTTGTGCATACATTTGCTAAAGAAGTCTTTCTGGCTTGAGGGAGATGGCTAAGGAGGCAGGGTTCTGGTTTCAGAATTCTTCAAAACATTTTTTGTGCAATAACTATAAAGATTACAGCATATTAATACATTAAAATTGTATTGATGGCCAGAGTTTCCGTCTGAGTATGTTGTGAGTGATTTATTTCTCCCCGTCTGATGCACCAATTGACTGTTGTTCATGTTATTCTAGTTGGTGGAGCAATTGGATTATTCCAGCTTTGTCTGCTGTCATTGTTGCCTTGATGTACCGTTTCTACATGGCAGAGGAATAAGCTCTGTCTAACAGAAATCTAGGGAAGGAAATCGCAAAACTCTGGACCAGAAAGAACTTCCACGTTTTACAATGGCAAAATCAGTTTAATGCAAGAGCAAATACGTTGTGCCACAGAACTGTATCTTTTTACTGACTGATTCATTCACATCCCACTTCACCTTTCATTGAATTGAAATGGCAGTCTTGTCCTGTTAACATTTTTTTTTGGTTAATATACAGGAAATTGTTCAACCCCACCAGCCTCAACTTATCTATAAATACCACATATACCGTGAATAAATTATGTAAAATATTGACATATTGGTAAGGTTCACATAGCTTGTCATCTAAAGATGTTATGATCTACGCTATACTTCTAACTATATATAATTATGCTAGTTGGTAAACTCGTATAGAATAAAATCTATATTCTATATATACATTTTTTTTACTTTGTGTTTCCTCTATACCAGAATATTTTCTTGTGGTAATAGCTGGTGCTGTTTTCATGTTATAATATCTACCCCAAGCTATTAACAATAATGATTGTGTTTTAATTGTTGTACGTGAATGTTTTTACACTACTTATAACATTCTAAATAATCCAGTGGATTTGTTACTTTTGTTCCAACACTAAATAAATTGAACACAATTATTTCAGATCATTAATCTACTTAATGAACCAGGATTTACAATTAAACAAAACCACTCGATTTGTTTTCCGTCCTTTTGAGCACTCTTCCTGATCTCACATCACCTAGTATATATATAAAAAAAAAAGCCTTAAATGTGGAAACCAATTGTAAATGCAGAACTTGTACTTGTGATCTTATTACAATGATTTGTTAGTAATTTTATGATCTTGGGACTTGGAAAGTCACTTGCTCTATCTATATGCTGCATAAAAACTTATCAAATATCTGACACACCTGATGAAATGTGAGTTTAAGAAAAGACCCAGCATACCATGTCAACCATTTGATTTGGTCTTAATAAAATAAAAAAAATAACCATTTTTATATTTGTGCACTGTTTTTCTTGGAAATGCGTTGGACATTTGCAGACCTTCACTCTTTCATTTTATCCTTTACCCAATTATGCAACGGGTTGGTAAATTGGGGAATGGGGAAATTCCCCTTTATTTTTATTTATTTGGGTTCACAGATACTCTAGCTTATATATAATATATATTACACAAGTTCCAGGGCACTCACTCATCCACTAAACATCAACTTCAAAGCTCACAGATTTTATTAGTAATTTATTATTTTTTTTTTTTTAAACCCTAATCTAGGCAATAATAATAGGGATTTAGTTACAGTATATGATCATACATTGCATAGCCTTGAGTGCAGCCCCCTGATTTTATATTTATATAAAGAATCTTAATCTTTAATGGCAAGAATCTTGGCAATGGCAAGATCACGCTAGTAGCATAGGACTAGAAATTTAAGGTGCTTATATACATATACACCCACATCTTGGAAAATACTTGACTGGGTCGAAATATTTACAAAAATCAGTTTGTAATATATATATATTACAAACTGATTTTTGTAAATATTTCGACCCAGTCAAGTATTTTCCAAGATGTGGGTGTATATGTATATAAGCACCTTAAATTTCTAGTCCTATGCTACTAGCGTGATCTTGCCATTGCCAAGATTCTTGCCATTACAGGCATGGATGATCCAGGGCATATACACCAGGGTTGATTTTTTTTTTTTTTTTTTTCCAGGGTTACATTTTCACTCGCCAATGACTAGTGAAAATTATGAGACCTATAGACAGATCCTGTTCCTTTCATTTAATCGTATTATAGGCTACAAAGTTAAATTGGCAGTTATCAGCACAATTCAGGCTAATTTTATTTAATTTGGTTTGCAATATTTCTGCAAGAGTTGACAATGGTAATATAATAAGGTAAAATGTTTGCCATATTTACCGTAAGTTTGTTTTTCTGGAAATATCCATGGCAGCATGTCATTTCTCACTAATTGTTTTTGTAAGCACATGGAACTTACACTGGAGAACTTGACACAAGGGGTATTTATAGCTTTAATTTCCTGTCCTAAACTGCTAAGTGGGCAGAGCTAACTCCCATTGTGATGATGCCATGGATATATCCAGAAAAAAAATAAACCGGTAAGTATGGCTAAATTTTACTTATGGCCAACAAAGTTTTGTTGAAAGTGATAATTCTATAACAAGAGCATAGACAATAGAACTTTTAGTTGTGAACCTCTCAAGCCATGTGATCCTCTCAGGACCAACAATATCCAATGTGTCCTAAAATAAATGGGATTTATCAAACCCTTGCATATAAAGAGTCCAACCTCTCTCAGGACAAACACATAGATAGATCATCACCGATCTCGTACCTCAGCAGTCATAAGGGGGCTAAAAAAACGAAAGTATCAAATCCTCAGAATTCCCAGATACAGTTATTCCCAAGTTGCTGAAGGGGTTAAAACCCCATTCAGTGACTTGGCTGTATCCAGCGCCGATGTCCCTCGGCGCTGGTTCAGGGTCTGCCCACGCTCCTCCCCCGCCAACATCATCCGGCAGGGGAGACCTATTGCGCATGCAAAGCCGCCGGTAGGGGAGACCTAATGTTATTTTCACAGTGTGAAGACGCCAGCGTCCATAGGAAAGCATTGAGAAATGCTTTCCTATGGACTGACTGGTCCATAATCCCTTGTGAACAATGTCAAGGAATTCCCCAAATAATTTAGAAATGTAAAACATTCACATAATTTCCCAGGTACTTGTTATTTGTATATCAATAAACACCGGACAAAACATTTTTTGAAGTGACATACTACAAACATGGAAAAATAGGATATACCTAGACCAATAAAATAAAGAGAGAATACGCTCATAGGGGATTAACGTAAATTCACAAGTGGCCCCTTATTTATATGTCACACTCACAAAATGGAAGTGATTTTCAGGCTCATCAATTTAGTGGATTCTCACGAATTCCTCATGGTTGATATTGCATGTAAAAGATAAAAAATATCATAGTACAGTACTGTCATGAAGTATAAATCAGCTTTAATAGTTGCACTTACAATATAAAAGAAGTAAAAAGGCCCATCAATACAATTCTGTATGTCCCATCAGTGTTGAATAGGATGATTCTTGCAGAAATGTAGGCAGAAAAAATAAAAAATGAAATAAAATCAATAGATGAATACCTTAAACTCTACGTGTTTTGTCTGTGCTCTACGACTTCCTCAGGAGTAATAAGGTGCTTCAAATCTTCTGGGAACTGTGGCTTCCTTTTAAAGACCCTCCTGCCGGTTCTTCCTTTGATTCCTCCAATCAGCTGCTTTCAAACAGCTGTACTTCGATTGCTCGTTTTCAAATTCCTTATATGGAGTTCCGGAAAAACGTACATTCTTTAAACAGTACTTCCAATCTATATTTCTTAAACATACAATCATTAATGTAAAAAAAACGTTTTTAAAACATAACAAAGAGTGGAATGTATATGTACATCATTCTTATAATCCTTAAAGAGACCCAAATCTATATTAATTTCACATTAATAATGTAATATATTATACATCATTGAGAAGATATATAAAAATTGTGACAAAATATGACAAAAGGGGGGGGGGAGTGAGGAAGGGAAAGCAGAGGGAGGGGTTCTGGATTCACTAGACCTTATACAAAAAAAAATAATTAATAATTAATAAATCAATAAAGAATTAATTAGTAATTTATAAAAAAAAAAAAAAAATTAAATCAAAATCTACATTCAACCCTAATGGTTGGAGTGTTTTAAGTCTGTGTATCCAGAATCCCTCCCTTTGTCTAAGTTCGTGGTGATGTGCCCTCCTCTTACATCCAAATTCACCTGTTCAATAATTATCCAAGATAGACCATGAGTTTTAAACATAGGACATTGATTACAGTGTGTGGGGACTGAATGGTTCTGGACCCCTTTTTTGATATTGTTCAAATGTTCTAAAAAGCGTATTTTTGCTTTTCTTCCTGTTCTCCCCACATACTGTGCCCCACAGCCACACGTAAGTAAATATTCTACGTTAGTGGAAAGATATGTGACACCTCCTTTGATTTTTAATTCCTCTCCAGTTGTTGTACTATTAAAGCCATGGACATGACGTGGTAAAGATCTACAGGCTTTACATTTTCCGCAGGTATAGAAACCCTTTCTACCATCTCTAATCCCCGTTCTGTTCGATGGTTGGAACAGACTGGGTGTAAGATATGTTGAAAGGTTTCTCCCTTTCCTATAGATAACTTTGGGAACATCTGGTAATTGTCGTCCCAGGAATTCATCATGTTGTAAGATCGACCAATGTTTTTTGAAAATGTTATTAATTGAAAAGGCTTTAGAGTTGTACTGTGTATTAAATGAATATTCGAAAGGATTCCTTGGATTAGACACTACTTTAGATTTATCAATCAAGAGATCTCCTCTATTGGTGTTTCTAATCTTTGTGCCTCTGTTTGTAACTGATCCCTCTTATAGCCCTTTTCTATACATTTCTTAGTCAAGAAATCTGCTTGTTCTGCGTATAATTTTACATCAGAACAGTTCCGCCTCAGTCTCGTGTACTGACTCTTTGGGACTCCTGCAAGCCATTTAGGATGGTGTCCACTGTCAGACTGGATGAAGCTGTTCATATCTGTAGGCTTAAAAAAGGTCTTTGTTCTAATTTTTGAATCTTCAATAAAGATTGTCAAGTCCAAAAAATCAATGGTCATTGTATTAAAAACGGGTGTAAATACAAATGAAAGTGTGTTATTGTTTAAGTATGAGATAAAGTCATCTAGTTGTTCATCAGACCCTTTCCGGATTACAAAGATATCATCAATATACCGACGCCAGAGCACCAGGTTTGCCCCAAATGGACTGTCTGCCCAGATGAATGCCCGTTCC
Source organism: Pelobates fuscus (assembly GCF_036172605.1). Taxonomy (NCBI): domain Eukaryota; kingdom Metazoa; phylum Chordata; class Amphibia; order Anura; family Pelobatidae; genus Pelobates; species Pelobates fuscus. The sequence goes on along the minus strand of NC_086320.1, from coordinate 137,157,191 downwards.
CAGCAGTCCATGAAGATGTTAGCATAACTGGGGGCAAACCTGGTGCCCATTGACGTACCCTTGATTTGCAGAAAAAAAAACTCATCATTGAACATAAAAAAATTGTGTGTCAATATAAACCTAATTGCCTCAAGTAAAAAAGACCTAAAATTAGTCTCCAAAGTCTCATCTCCCTCAAGATTCTTTCTCACAGCCTCCAATCCTTGATTGTGATCTATCACTGAATATAAAGAACTTACATCAAGTGTTATCCAGATGTAGTCTTTATGCCATTCGATCGAGTCTAATTCTTGTAATAAGTGTTTAGTGTCTTTTAGATAAGACTTCGCCGCTTGGGCATATTTTTGCAGTGAATGGTCTATAAATTGGGATAATTTGGATGTGAGGGAGTCAATCCCACTTATTATCGGTCTTCCGGGTGGGTTCGTTTTTGACTTGTGTACTTTCAGGAGAAAGTAAAAGGTCGGGATTCTGGGATGTTCTTGAAAAAGGAACTTATAGATGTTAATGTCAATTACATTATTGGACAAAGCTTGTTCTAATAGGGTTTTTTATTATAATTCTTTATTAATTTTTTATTAATTCTTTATTGATTTTTTATTAATTATTAATTAATTTTTTTGTATAAGGTCTAGTGAATCCAGAACCTCTCCCTCTGCTTTCCCTTCCTCACCCCACCCCCCCCCTTTGTCATATTTTGTCACAATTTTTCTATATCTTCTCAATGATGTATAATATATTACATTATTAATGTGAAATTAATATATATTTGGGTCTCTTTAACGATCATAAGAATGATGTACATATGCATTCCACTCTTTATGTTATGTTTTAAAAACTTTTTTTATATTAATGATTGTATGTTTAAGAAATATAGATTGGAAGTACTGTTTAAAAAATGTAATGAATAAGCTATGAATAAGTTGTTAACACAATGCTATTTTATTCATTTCATATCACTGTGATCATCTAACCCTTATGGGGACCGTATGAGAATGAAGTGGAACGCATACGCGTTCCAGCTATGCGTATCACTTCCGCATAACCGATAAGGACGCAGGCACTTCCGGGTTGATGGAACGCACGTGCGTTCCACGGACGTTTTTATGGAACTCCATATAAGGAATTTGAAAACGAGCAATCGAAGTACAGCTGTTTGAAAGCAGCTGATTGGAGGAATCAAAGGAAGAACCGGCGGGAGGGTCTTTAAAAGGAAGCCACAGTTCCCAGAAGATTTGAAGCACCTTATTACTCCTGAGGAAGTCTGAGAGCACAGACAAAACGCGTAGAGTTTAAGATATTCATCTATTGATTTTATTTCATTTTTTTATTTTTTCTGCCTACATTTCTGCAAGAATCATCCTATTCAACACTGATGGGACATGCAGAATTGTATTGATGGGCCTTTTTACTTCTTTTATATTGTAAGTGCAACTATTAAAGCTGATTTATACTTCATGACAGTACTATGATATTTTTTTATCTTTTACATGCAATATCAACCATGAGGAATTCGTGAGAATCCACTAAATTGATGAGCCTGAAAATCACTTCCATTTTCTTAGTGTGACATAAATAAGGGGCCACTTGTGAATTTACGTTAATCCCCTATGAGCGTATTCTTTCTTTATTTTATAGGTCTAGGTATATCCTATTTTTCCATATATATTGAGGATTGAGAGGAATCCCTTGTTATACCTGACTAAAAAGGAAGTAATTATTCTTTTTTGTTTATTTGCACTGCACCTGGGTGGTCTAAATCTGTATTTTTGTATTACATACTACAAACATGCTGGCAAATGTTTCACAAATCCATTTAACACAGAATATGTGGAGTATTCAGCTAAACCATAGCATAATGCAAAAGGTACTCATATGTTTGCATTTATGCCCAACAGACAGTAGCTTAATATCACCTTGAATTAGTCTAAATCATGTTACACAACTTTCTGATCTGTGAGGAGACTTTACATGACAGGTTAACTTTGATAGTGTCTTCATGCAAATACTGTGCAGAAAAGTCACCCTCTTTTTGTTATACTTTTACACATCAAGGGACACTCCACTGCCCAAATAAAAAAAAAAAAATCACTATTTAGTAAATCTACTAATGATGAAAATATGCATGCATTAAATTAGCTAAAACGGCTTGCAAAAGCTGCACATTTTTTGTCTGAAGCCTTTGCAAACCCTCCCTATCTAACCAGCCTAGACTTTCTGTAGCTGTCCAATTATTTTTTTTATTTTATTTTTTATCGCTTTTTTTTTTTCTTCAGGTAGAGGTATTTGGGGTACAGAAAGAAATGGTGGTAATCAAAGGGTGACATAGTAGGCTTCCACCGTTAAATGTACATTCCATAGTAGCATCAATTTACATTTTTCAGGTGTCTGGTACCAGTTGAGAACTGCTTTCTAGGTTATGCACACGATACCTCAACATAAATTACATCCTGTATCTATGACTTTCCTTGAGTGTATGGGTAGCATTGCACTCATCGGGTATCACAGTAGGTTTGGGCAACCTCAGCTCTGCATGTTCAATTGGCTATTGTGGTGTGTCTGTCCTGGTTCTACGGCCAGGACGAATAAAAGGGGTGAGAGGGGGAATCCCTGGCGTGTGCCGTTGCTTATCTGAAAAGGGGTGTGCTGTCCAATTATTGACCTCTCAATGAGAAGTCTGTGCAAGTCAAGAGCACAAGGAAACAAGCATTTAAAGAGAATTTTAAAAGATTGTTTAATTTCCCTCCTTAAATCCCTGCTCACACTACTAAGCCCAGGTATCAATGGATACATTGCTCTTTGTGGTGTGCTGGGCCCATTTAGTGGCCCCAAAAGACTTTAGGCTGAGCAGCTTGTAGCGCTAGAAGCCAGCGCTGCAAGCAGCTCTTTAGGCTGAGCAGGGTTAAATTCCTTCTCACACCACTATCAATGGATTCCTTGGGCTCCAGTTAGTCTGCTGTGACTATTCTAGTGGCCCCAGACTTATTGGTGAACTCTGTGCAGCTTGTGAAGTAAGCACTTTAAATTAATTCGTGAAACTGCACCGGAACATTTCTTTTGGGGGGCGGGGGTGGGGGGTAACTACAGGCTGCTCGGTGGAAGCCTGATCCCAGCCAATTGTGATCGATGCTGGGCTTTGCCAGCTGACCAGCATCAATCTCTGTATAATCGGCTGGAAACCAGGCTTCATTCAGAATTATAATTTGTAATTCTGAAATCAGACGGTAGATTGTGGCAACATACCACTATCCACTGTGTTAAATAGTAAAAGTCATTTCTAATATTTGAATTGGTATTAGCAGTAGGTTACTGGTCTGGTTAGATTTAGGGGTATGAGTTGGGTATGGTTAGCTGTAGGGTTAGAGTAAAGCAAGAGTTGATGCTGGGTATTATGTTTTAAGATTAAAGATAGTGTTGGGTTGAATTTAAGAGTAAGATTGGGAGAGACATACTTGTAGATTTTGTGTAAGCTTTGGATAAGTGGTATAGTTGGTTTAGCGTTAGTTCGGTGGTAGGTATAAAGTTAGCGTTAACTATAAAAAAATGTATTCAGATCCCAAATATATCAGGCATTTAGCAATCAAGTATATATATATGGGTGGAAAAATCTACCCTGGATGAATGGAGAAAATAGTAAAGTGAATTGGTGTCTTGAAAAACAGAATAAATAAAAATAGTAATATATAGTAGGAAGAAGTTTTCAACTGGTAAAAGAGCTTCCCATTAGAGCTCTGGAACAATGAAACTGTATATAAGGGGAATTAACCCTAAACGTACCAGGAGATCTTCTAACTATAAAGAGAAAAACAGCAGTACTAGCCCAGAATGTATCCAATACGTAAAAAACACACTGGTAAATATAAAATATCTAAACGTCTCCCAATTTAAAAATTGTAGTCTCTGTAATTAGTAGATAGGTCCAAAAAAATAGCTAAAGATCCTTAAAATATAAAGATGCCAAGTGGACAAAAAATCCTTTGAAAGGTGAGATAAAATCGGTATAAATAAATGTAACAGTGGATACAGACTGCCAGTAACGAAATATGAATACGTCCCAGCTACACTGTATCACTATCTGTAATAATATATCTGTATGATAACAGACAAACATAAAAATGCAATCATATGTCATGCAACAAGGGCTTCTGATCACACACTAGGTCACTGGCATAGATCTAGAGTGATATAAAATGAATGTCCTCTAGTACTTGGTAATAACAGCAAACACCCATCTTTTGAATAAAAGATATATATATTAAATTTATTTGCACAGCATCATCAATAATAAAAAATGAAAACGTAATAAATAGTATGAAAAATCAAAAAGTCAAGTGGATATATTTACAAAGTCCTTTGGAATAAGCAGAGTCCAGGTTAAGCGGTTACTCACTAAACCTCTGGCCGGTCAAGAGGTAGCAGTAAAAAGAAAAGCCGGGAAGTTAGTTGTCAAAGTCTTCGCGTGCGTCTCACTTAGTCTCGATCTGCGTTCCACTGGATCTCGGTGAAATTGCGGCTGAAATTGCCTAGTTAAAAAACCTAGTTAAAACCTGCCTTTCACGTCCCAGACCGATGCTTTATCAACACAAGTAAAATGGAACACCCATAGTGCATTTAAAAGACTTGAGGGAGGAGAGAGAGAAACGAATGCAAGAGATTTAAACTACCAAACTCTCACATACCACAAAAATTCATCAGAAATGTCATACATTGTCTATAAACATGTGTGTCAAAGACTAAAGGGCTACGTTACAACGTTGTCTTTTCCTAATTACATCTCCATATATCAGTTTGGGGAATATTAGTTAAATTGCTGTCAGGGTCAATGTTTAAACTCTGTCCGCAAAGAAGGAAACATTGGCTTACATCTACACTTGACCTGATAAAACATACGTGTAAAGCAGAAAATGCTATCGTATTGAATACTTGCATAATTCTTGGGCATGAACCCAAACATGGGTTAATTATCACCAAAAAAGGTCCAAATGTTAAATCCAGATTAGAAATTCACTGCAGAGCACACCAAAGACAAGCTGGGGGATATCAACCAAACATTGTTATGTGCCTATAGAGCTTTCCACCTCTTAATCCAAAGAATATTTGTTATCTTCTCATTTGTTTAATCCCTTAAGGACCAAACTTCTGGAATAAAAGGGAATCATGACATGTCACACATGTCATGTGTCCTTAAGGGGTTAATTTACCTTAGATAAAGCTAATTCCCAATAACACATATCTAGATTATTTTCTGAATTCCCAAAAAGGCATTGTGCTTCAATCTAATCTACTTTCTATTCATTTACTGCTAATTTCCCAACCAAATATCTAAGCAAACTATTATGAAATGAAGAACCCGGACAATCAGAGAAAATCATTTTTGTGTTTATTTGCTATATCTACCATTCTGACATATTATTACAGTGTGACACAAAAACGTATGCAGTCAAGGGGAGTAGTAGGACTCTATAATTAGTGGACTGCTGTTGCTCTCCATTATATTGTAACAAATTAAAATGTAACTGGTGGAAGTTGCCATTCTCTTAAACATTGGTAGACATGTACAATATTCCCAATTATATGAGTTCCTTTAAAGTCGTGTCTCCTGACCAAAAGTATATTCTGGACAAATTCTGCATCACCAGTTTCCCAATATTATTAACATAGTGAATATCCCTAGTAGAAATCTTCATAATATGTATATCAACCTCTTCAAAATATATTTAAAATTCCAGGGTGGCGGGGCTGGGCCGCCAAGCTGACTGGAAGCAGAACACCATGACTCTGGGCCCGACCTCTGAAAAAAGGCATTAAACTCACATGCAGACTACCCTAAAGTCAGATTATTCACCATAATGAAGCTTTAATTTGGTACCAGATTGAGGCCAAATACACACCGGGAGCACAGAAACTGATAAACCCAGCCTACTCGCCATTATAAGCCTAGACATAAGCGGCCTCTGAGTGAGATCCAGCAGCCGGTAACCTTCCCAGATGTGAAAGCACCCCGGATACACTTGCCACCGTGGAGGGCCACACTGGCGGGAGATGCTTCAGCCCTCCTCCCGGCCGGTGGGGTTAATGCTGGCCTCGTGGAGACAGCACACACCAAAGCGGGAATCACCGCATGGGGACCACGCTGATCTCCTGTACAGGCAAAGGCTGCCGAATTGTGGCCCGCCTGAAAATTAACACTGGAACAAAGGAACATTAACATACGCGCGGAGGGGTGCTCCAACCTGTATCTTTCGGCCCGGGACTGACTGAGTCACGGACAGATTTCCCTAACCGCACGCGAGCCGACATCATGGCTGCTCGACCCCCAGGTTTGGTGGGCATCCGGAAGAACTTGTCCCCACTGCTGTGAGTCTGGCAGGATCGGACTTCAATTGCCTCCGGCGGACCGGTGGCTGTGAGGCAGCGCATTCTCCATCCTGAATATTGGGCCGGTGATGGGAGAGACATGCAGAGCTTCCAATGAACTTACCGGGTCATCGGAGGCCCAGGGGAGGTGCAGGTGCGGACTCTTGAGGAAGGGAACGCCAGGGCATATGCTGTCCCCAAGTGCCCACTGTGCCACAATGCTTACAGGAGGCAGCATAGGCAGTACTGGGGGACCGGTCAGGGACCTGGCACCTGGAGAAACTTTACAACACAGACTTCCCGATGTTCTTATTTATGACCCAGAAGCTCCATGGGTTTTCCCATTTACTAACAAGCTTCCAGAGCACATTAACTTTAAATTGACCTTTCTGTCAACTTTCTTTTGTTAATAAATATACAGTAACCACTCGGCACTGTCTTTATACAGTCAGTCATGTTACATAGCCTCCACATAAGCAGCCCGACCAGGGTTTTGTCTCAATAGGCTTACTTTGGTTTATACTATGCCACACTGCCATTTGATAACTAACAGCCAGACCCCGTCAATAGGCCGTTAACAGCAGATCTTCTATAACCTGCTGCATTGCCATCTTATAATTTCACATGTTCTTAATGCAACCTGTTTATTTCTTGTACCAGTTTCAGTTAGTGTTACCAATAACAGGCGGAATTATCCCACCGCAATATGAATAAGATCATGCAGATTATGTACACGCTTGCTTCATACCAATATATTATATGAGCTTAGCATGTAACCATTCGGTCAATTGGAACTAATGCTTTATATTATCTCAGGCACTCTAACTTTGTTAAAGGCAGCTAGGTTATATCATGCACTGCTATAAAATGCTATTTACTGAACATAGACAACTGTTAATACGCCGCTGCAAACTGCTTTCATTCTGTTTGCTTACATATACACTTATTCTAAAGTTATAACTGCTAAAAAAAAAAATATATATATATACAGTATATATGTAAAAAAACAAAAACTATTTGTTTTCCCATATCAAATGCAATGTTTATCCTTCATTCCCTGCGTGGGAAAACGGTTTATTGTGATGAACTTAATAAAACAGATTTAATACATTTATTTAAAATTCCAAACCACCAAAACATATCAATTGAGAACCAGAACAGGGAACACTCAAAAGGCCTGCTAAAAACCAATCTTCTGAAAAAGTGTGGACTGATTTCAATCACATGGACAATACACTGTATATGTAATATGATAGACCAACAGTGACCACAGCACAAGTTTCATAGGAAGTGAGATCCCTGAATATTCAAAAAGGAAGGTAACAATGCGAGAGGGGGGGGAAGAAGGGTATACAGATATCTTAATGTGCTAAGTGTCTTAACACTTGATTCCCATTCTATATTAAGACCATTGGTGGCTCTTGTTTGCAGGGTTAAAAGCCAGTACCTTTCATCTCTCAATACCAATTTCTGTAGATCCCCTTCTCGGTCCCAATTTACACCTGTGTATACCTGGAAACATAAACTAGGTAAATATCCTACTGCACACAATTTAAAATGTTTGGACACAGGAGTTTGTTTGGCACATTCTGTTCAAATACTATAAGTATATTCTGTTATCCTTGTTTTTAACTAGCGTTTAGTTTGGCCTACATAGGGATTTAGTTCTGCTTGCAGCACTTTTACACCTAGACCTACACAAATTCATGTAAAAGGAATCTGACCTCAACCCTGGGAAATGTTTGCGTACAATATTGGTTATAAAACTGAACTGATTACTAAAATCAGTGAAGAAATAGTTCATTTTTTATCTCTTTAGTAATTCCCTTGGCCTCCTTGTTCACAGGATCTTTCCACTAATGATGTGCACTAAATTTAGAACTCTTGATTTTTTGGATGGAATCCCTATCCCTCTTTTGCGTTGAGTACCCTCTATTAATCACTTTTTATATATATCACCTCTTTGAAGTAAGCAAGTTGTTATTTCTTCTGCTTGCTGTTCAAAGGATCCAACAGAGGAACAATTTTTACGGAGCCTTATAAATTCTCCAAGAGGGAAAGGTATAGAGAGGATGGCAACCTTCTGCTCGTAAGTTGGTATTGCCTGCAGCCTCTTTTCTATAATCCACAATTTTAATCATAAAGAATGACATTTAATATTTAACTTCAGTCTGATCTCTCTGCAATAGTTGTTATTACTATCGAACGCATATCTACTAAAAAAGTGCATTAAAGTCACTCCTTTAGAGCACTTTTGTTACTAACAGAGACAAGTAGATTATCTACACGATAGCTTGAGGAATTCTGCTCCCACTTTGCAGACAATCTTAATAATGAAGAGTGGAATTTAATGTTTACTAGAAATATCAGCAAAACTGAAATTGACTTTTTAGAGTGATATCTAAGTTGGGATCCCATTAAATAAGATCCCCCCTTAGAAGTACTCTAAAAAGTTAATTTCCGTTTCGTAATATTAAATGAAACATTAAATTCCACTCTTCACTATTAAAATTGCCTGCAAAGTGGGAGCAGAATTCCTCAAACTATCGAGTAGTTAATCTACTTGTCTCTGTTAGTAACATATGTGCTCTAAATGAGCGACTTAAATGCACTGTTTAGTAGATATACGTTCTATAGTAATAACTATTGCAGAGAGATCAGACTGAAGTTAAATATTCAGCCTCAAGGTTCTAACTTCTAAGACGTTAATAATATACCTTGGCTACTACAAGTACAGATTAAAATAACAGTCTCAAATAAAAAGTAATACAAGAGGTAAATAAAGTACCTTGGCCACCAATACATAGATAGCGTACTACAATCCAGCAATAAAGTTAGCAAAAAGGTAGCTCTAATTTACACTTAGTTTAACATAGGAGACAAACAACTACTTAAATAGTGCTGGTTAGTGATGTACCGAACTGTCCGCCGGCGAACAGTTCCCGGCGAAATTAGCGTGTTCGAGTTCGCCGCGGCGGGCGGACACATGCGCAGTTCGATCCGCCCCCTATTCGTCATCATTGGGCAAACTTTGACCCTGTGCCTCTCGGTCAGCAGACACATTACAGCCAATCAGCAGCACTCCCTCCCTTCCACACCCTCCAACCTCCCTCCCAGCATCCATTTTCGATTCATTCGGAAGATGCATGCTTAGTGAGAGGAGGGAAAGTTTAGCTGCTGCTGATTACATAGGGAAATTGATAGCTAGGCTAGGGTATTCAGTGTCCACTACAATCCTGAAGGACTCATCTGATCTCTGCTGTAAGGACAGCACCCCAAAAAGCCCTTGTTAGGGCTATAACATCAGGCTGCTTTTTTTTTTTTTTTTTTTCCTGTGTAATGTAATTGCAGGTGCCTGCCTGCCAGCTTCTGTGTGAGGTTCACATTGGATACTGTGCTTATTTGTCCAGTGCCACCACTCATATCTGTTTTAACAATAGGTTAAGCTTTACATTTAAAATAAATATTTTTTTTCACTGTAATAGAAGAGCAGTTGCCTGCCTGCCAGCTTCTGTGTGAGGTTCACATTGGATACTGTGCCTATTTGCCCAGTGCCACCACTCATATCTGTTTTAACAATAGGTTAAGCTTTACATTTAAAATAAATATTTTTTTTTCACTGTAATAGAAGAGCAGTTGCCTGCCTGCCAGCTTCTGTGTGAGGTTCACATTGGATACTGTGCCTATTTGCCCAGTGCCACCACTCATATCTGTTTTAACAATAGGTTAAGCTTTACATTTAAAATAAAAAAAATTTTTTCACTGTAATAGAAGAGCAGTTGCCTGCCTGCCAGCTTCTGTGTGAGGCTCACATTGGATACTGTGCCTATTTGCCCAGTGCCACCACTCATATCTGTTTTAACAATAGGTTAAGCTTTACATTTAAAATAAATATTTTTTTTTCACTGTAATAGAAGAGCAGTTAGTTGTCTGCAAGCCAAAGAAAAGAAAATGATACTTGCGCTTTTTCCTTAATCCCTATGTATATTTAGACAAATGGAGGTCATTTAGTTGCTCCAATGGCCATTGGAGGGATGCCCGCCTGCCAACGTCAAGGCAGACCCCCCCTAAGCGGGTCCTAACACTGACCCTTCAGCCTGCTTCCTTGAGCTTCTGGCAAAGATATCTCTAATGAGACAGAAAGGGGTATTTTTTATATACACCCCTTTACTTATTAACCCTTAATAGGGAACACATGGGATGGGTAGCAGCATTGTAACCAGGCTGTGTGATACAAAGTAAATACAAATACAAAAAGAGAAGTCCTGCGCTAAAGCAGCAAGGACTACAACACACATCAGCCCCAATATATAGTAAAAACCAAAGAAAAGAAAATGTTACTTGCGCTTTTTCCTTAATCCCTATGTATATTTAGACAAATGGAGGTCATTTAGTTGCTCCAATGGCCATTGGAGGGATGCCCGCCTGCCAACGTCAAGGCAGACCCCCCCTAAGCGGGTCCTAACACTGACCCTTGTCTGCAAGCGTCTGTGTTTCAGGCCTACTTCAGCGTGTGCTCTGCAGACCTGTGCCAGCGTGCTTTGACAGTTGCCAATCATATCTGGTGTCTCTTTAGCGTGCTTTTACAACCAAAATTTTGTTTCCACTGTAATAGAAGAGCAGTTGCCTGCCTGCCAGCTTCTGTGTGAGGTTCACATTGGATACTGTGCCTATTTGCCCAGTGCCACCACTCATATCTGTTTTAACAATTGGTTAAGCTTTAGATTTAAAAGAAATATTTTTTTTTCACTGTAATAGAAGAGCAGTTAGTTGTCTGCAAGCGTCTGTGTTTCAGGCCTACTTCAGCGTGTGCTCTGCAGACCTGTGCCAGCGTGCTTTGACAGTTGCCACTCATATCTTGTGTCTCTATAGCGTGCTTTTACAACCAAAATTTGTTTTTCACTGTTATAGATTGAATAGCAGTTACTTGTCTTCAAGCGGCTCTGTCAGTCCTTCCTTCAGCGTGTGCTCTGCAGAACTGTTCCAGTGCACATTGCCAATCATATCTGGTCTCACAGTAGCTTGCACGCATAGTACCACTAATCCCAAAAAAAATGACAGGCAGAGGCAGGCCACCCCGCAGGGGCCGTCGTGGTCGTGGTGCTGTGATTCCCTTTTGCCCTAGAATAATGCCCAGTTTTCAGAAGCCACGTACCCTGAACTTGAAAAGTTCTGAGGACTTAGTTGACTGGCTAACACAGGACACCCAATCTTGTACAGCCTCCGCTCGGAACCTTGACGCACCATCCTCCTCCAGCTTAGCTTCAGGCACCTCTCAAGATAGCACTCACCCGCCTGCCGCCACCACCAAAACTAGCACCACAGCCGCTTTACTTGGTATGTCAGAGGAGTTATTCACACACCCGTTTGAAGAAATGAGTGATGCGCAACCATTATTGCTAGAGGATGTAGATAACAGGGATATGTCTCAGGCAGGCAGCATTAAACACATGGAGGTACGGTGTGATGATGATGATGTTGTACCCGCTGCTGCTTCCTTTTCTGAGTTGTCAGATACAAGCGAAGTGGTTGATGATGACGATGCGTCCATGGATGTCACGTGGGTGCCCGCTAGAAGAGAAGAAGAACAGGGCGAAAGTTCAGATGGGGAGACAGAGAGGAGGAGGAGGAGACCAGTTGGAAGCAGGGGGGGGTCGTCGCAAGGAGCTAGTGGCACAGTCAGACAGCATGCATCGGCACCCGGGGTCAGCCCGACAGCACGCCAATCAACGCATGCTGTGTCCACCACCAGAATGCCGTCATTGCAGAGCTCAGCAGTGTGGCATTTTTTTTGTGTGTCTGCCTCTGACAACAGCGATGCCATTTGCAACCTGTGCCAAAGGAAACTGAGTCGTGGGAGGCCCAACACCCACCTAGGTACAACTGCTTTGCGTAGGCACATGATCTCACATCACAAACGCCTATGGGATCAACACATGAGTACAAGCAGCACGCCTACTCTAAGCCGCCATCCTCCTCCTGGTCCAGCATCTTCAGCCACGTCAACCACTGCTGTCCTTCTTGCCCCCTCTCAACCATCCGCCACTCCGTCTCCCGCCTTGAGCAGTTCCCGCTCATCTGCCCACAGTCATGTGTTTCTGTCAAGGACATGTTTGAGCGTAAGAAGCCAATGTCACCAAGTCACCCCCTTGCCCAGCGTCTGACAGCTGGCTTGTCCGAACTATTAGCCCGCCAGCTTTTACCATACAATCTGGTTGAGTCTGAGGCGTTCAAAAAATTTGTAGCTATTGGGACATCGCAGTGGAAGGTACCCGGCCAGAATTTCTTTTCACAAAAGGCAATCCCCAACTTGTACTCGATTGTGCAAAAGGAAGTCATGGCATGTCTGGCACACAGTGTTGGGGCAAGGGTCCATCTGACCACTGATACCTGGTCTGCAAAGCATGGTCAGGGCAGGTATATCACCTACACTGCGCATTGGGTAAACCTGCTGACGGCTGACAAGCAAGGAATGCGTGGCATTGCAGAGGAGTTGGTGACACCGCCACAAATTGCAGGCAGTCCTGCTGCCACCTCCTCTACTCCTCCTACTCCATCCTCTTCCATAACCTCCTCGGCTGAGTCCTCTTGTGCCGCTGCTTCTTGCTCCACATCAACGGCACCCCCCCCAGCTCCCCAGGTACTATTCCTCATCCCGGATACGGCAGTGTCACGCCGTCTTGGGTTTGACTTGCTTGAAAGCAGAGAGTCACACCGGACAAGCACTCCTGTCTGCCCTGAACGCACAGGTGGAAAAGTGGCTGACTCCGCAGCAACTGGATATCGGCAAAGTGGTGTGTGACAACGGAAAAAATTTGATAGCGGCATTGAAGTTGGGCAAGTTGACACATGTGCCGTGCATGGCACATGTGTGTAATCTGATCATACAACGCTTTGTGCATAAGTACACAGGCTTACAGGACGTCCTGAAGCAGGCCAGGAAGGTGTGTGGCCATTTCAGGCGTTCCTACACGGCCATGGCTCACTTTGCCGATATCCAGCGGCGAAACAACATGCCAGTGAGGCGCTTGATTTGCGACAGCCCTACACGTTGGAATTCAACACTCCTAATGTTCGACCGCCTGCTCCAACAAGAAAAAGCTGTTAATGATAATGAATATTTGTATGACCGGGGTGCTAGGACAGCCTCTGGGGAGCTGGGAATTTTTTTGCCACGATACTGGACGCTCATGCGCAATGCCTGTAGGCTCATGCGTCCTTTTGAGGAGGTGACAAACCTAGTCAGTCGCAGTTGTGTGTGTGCGTGTGTATGGCTGTCTGCCTGTGTGTGTGTGTGTGACAGGGTGAAGATTTCTTGCACATGGGTGTGACAGGGTGAAGATTTCTTGCACAGGGCGCCCAAAGGCCTAAGGCTGGCCCTGCGCATGGGTCAGTGGCTCTGCACCAGACTTCCCTCCAATTGATCAAAGTTAAAGGATTTCAAGTGGACTGATTACAATTACAGGGCCTCTAAAGAGTCCTGTATTGTTATTTGTCGTCACTACCTTCCAGCGTCGGGAAGATTTCTTGCACAGGGCGCCCAAAGGCCTAAGGCTGGCCCTGCGCATGGGTCAGTGGCTCTGCACCAGACTTCCCTCCAATTGATCAAAGTTAAAGGATTTCAAGTGGACTGATTACAATTACAGGGCCTCTAAAGAGTCCTGTATTGTTATTTGTCATCACTAGCTTCCCGCGTCGGGAAGATTTCTTGCACAGGGCGCCCAAAGGCCTAAGGCTGGCCCTGCGCATGGGTCAGTGGCTCTGCACCAGACTTCCCTCCAATTGATCAAAGTTAAAGGATTTCAAGTGGACTGATTACAATTACAGGGCCTCTAAAGAGTCCTGTATTGTTATTTGTCGTCACTACCTTCCCGCGTCAGGAGTGGGTCATTTGCGCCCCTGCTGCCTTCCTTGCATGTGGTAGCTGTTTGTCAGGGATTTGTCAATCCATATCTGCCAAGTGACCCTATGACAGGGTGAAGATTTATTGCACATGGGTGTGACAGGGTGAAGATTTCTTGCACTGGGCGCCCAAAGGCCTAAGGCTGGCGCTGCGCATGTGTCAGTGGCTCTGCACCAGACTTCCCTCCAATTGATGAAAGTTAAAGGATTTCAAGTGGACTGATTACAATTACAGGGCCTCTAAAGAGTCCTGTATTGTTATTTGTCGTCACTACCTTCCCGCGTCGGGAGTGGGTCATTTGCGCCCCTGCTGCCTTCCTTGCATGTGGTAGCTGTTTGTCAGGGATTTGTCAATCCATATCTGCCAAGTGACCCTATGTAGGGGGAACAGTCTCTATTCTGCTCTGTGTCAGTGTGTATCAGGGATCATTAGGATAGGTGTCAATCCATATCTGCCAAGTGACCCTATGTAGGGGGAACAGTCTCTATTCTGCTCTGTGTCAGTGTGTATCAGGGATCAATAGGATAGGTGTCAATCCATATCTGCCAAGTGACCCTATGTAGGAGGAACAGTCCCTATTCTGCTCTGTGTCACTGTGTATCAGGGATCATTAGGATAGGTGTCAATCCATATCTGCCAAGTGACCCTATGTAGGGGGAACAGTCTCTATTCTGCTCTGTGTCAGTGTGTATCAGGGATCATTAGGATAGGTGTCAATCCATATCTGCCAAGTGACCCTATGTAGGAGGAACAGTCCCTATTCTGCTCTGTGTCACTGTGTATCAGGGATCATTAGGATAGGTGTCAATCCATATCTGCCAAGTGACCCTATGTAGGAGGAACAGACCCTATTCTGGTCTGTGTCACTGTGTATCAGGGATCATTAGGATAGGTGTCAATCCATATCTGCCAAGTGACCCTATGTAGGGGGAACAGTCCCTATTCTGCTCTGTGTCAGTGTGTATCAGGGGTTTTGAGGACAGGTGTCAATCCATATCTGCCAAGTGACCCTATGTAGGGGGAACAGTCTCTATTCTGCTCTGTGTCAGTGTGTATCAGGGATCATTAGGATAGGTGTCAATCCATATCTGCCAAGTGACCCTATGTAGGGGGAACAGTCCCTATTCTGCTCTGTGTCAGTGTGTATCAGGGGTTTTGAGGACAGGTGTCAATCCATATCTGCCAAGTGACCCTATGTAGGGGGAACAGTCTCTATTCTGCTCTGTGTCAGTGTGTATCAGGGCTGGGCTTTGAGGACAGGTGTCAATGTTAGGTGATTTCTGCCCTTTATGGATTAAAAGCAGACTCTGCATCAACTGTGCAATTTTCCATGGGAGTTTTGCCATGGATCCCCCTCTGGCATGCCACAGTCCAGGTGTTAGTCCCCTTGAAACAACTTTTCCATCACTATTGTGGCCAGAAAGAGTCCCTGTTGTTTTTAAAATTCGCCTGCCCATTGAAGTCAATGGCGGTTAGCGCGGTTCGCCGGTTCGCGAACATTTGCGGAAGTTCGCGTTCGCCGTTCGCGAACCGAAAATTCCGGGTTCGCGACAACACTAGTGCTGGTGTTAAAATAATATTACTAAAATGAAAGTGTATTTAATTAATCAATTGTAGGAGTGTTGTTAATATATATATATATTGTCCTGTTGAAATTTGACCCTGAAGAAGGTCCCGAGCGGGGACCGAAACGTTGGTCGCAATTTTAATCAACTTTAAATAAAATTTGGAACTTTTAAGCCCGGAGAGCAGCCTATTTCATTTGGATTTTATATATATATATATATATATATATATATATACACATACATACATATTTGTGTTCGGGGCAACATCGATATTGATGATACAAGATTTTGCTGTGACGTAATATAGGAAAAGTAGGTTGAGGTGTGCCAGAACCGACAATGCGGTAGGCCCCTGGAAATAAAAGTGGGCCCACTCTTAGTAGAATATTAATGAATCAAGAGTGGGGAGGGCATGCAGATCGCCAGACCATTAACGGTAGGGTAGGAAAGAGGGGAGTCCCTTTAATAGGTAATGCATAGCCACTCCCACAACTCTAGGCAAAGCCTTAACATTTGTGTTCGGGGCAACATCGATATTGATGATACAAGATTGTGCACTGACGTAACCTGTTATAGGAAAAGTTGGTTGAGTCGGTTGATACAAGATTGGTTGAGATGTGCCGGAACCGACGATGCGGTAGGCATGGAAATAAAAGTGGGCAAAAAGGATAGAATACAATGCCATTGTATATTTATTTAGACAATGAACATAATACAATGTATATTACATTATGAGGACATTTTGACAAAAGCCTTCCACATTCCTGTACAGGTTGCTTGTATACCTTTATTGGATAGGATGATGTGAAATATGAATGATTCGGAAAAGTAGAGAACATGTGATGTTGTATGTCAGTCAGGTATGACTTGATAGTATTGTGAGATAGTCTTAAGTTAAGGTGGCAAAAAGTAGCGAACATACCAGAGATGTTAAATCAAACATGTTGGCTATGTTATGTTCCGCTATGAATCTCTTGTTTTAGGAGAAGGCCCTATCATCGGATCGACGAGTATTAAGTGATAAAGCCAATTAAGTTAGCACTTGGCTATGGTTCGACAACTCATTGAATCCATTATTAGGTCTTGGAACAGTGGGGCGGTTGTAGCTAGTCATGAGGCAGTAAGAAGGGTTTCCTGGACTGCCTGGAATTGAGAACAAGATAATTGGTCAGCAGCTGTATTGTGAGCATGACAACTCCTGGAACATGACAATACACTAGGTAAAATTGTTTACAGGCCTCTAACCAAGTCAGTCTCCTAAGAAATCTCCTTATGGTTAATGAAGATGAACGCCCTTCATTTATGATATGACAAATTGTTTGATTATCAGAAAACATTGTATCGAACAGCCGGCCGATAAATGGCCACTGCAGCAGCTGCTATTGGGTATACTTCAAATAACGCTGAGTTGCGAGAAACCCTTCTATGTTTAGAACCTCTTCTGGCCAACTACCCCAGAGCCAATTATTACTGAATATGGCTGCGAACCCGGTGGTAGCTACATCTGTCCAGATGACGGGGGAACATACTCTTTCAATCCAATTTAAAAGGAATCTGCGCCACCTGAGAAGGTCAGCGGTGGTATGTGTGTTGAGCGATATATGGCTGATATCGTTGGAAAATTCAGGGAGTAAGCTAAGGAGTCTCGATATGGAGGCTCTACCTTGCGCTATGATTCTCATTGCATTGCATTAAGGGAGCCTAGACGAGATTGTAACTCCTTACAGTTACAGGAACCAATTTGTATGTATTGGCAGCGGCAGATATTAAATAAAAGCCAGCACAAGGTTTCTGCAAATGTGTCGAATATTTTTGCGCTGCTTTTTGATCCCAAAGTAAGTCTTGTGCAAAATAATACATGCTTCCCTATTTAATACCGTGCAGGTGCTATAGAGATGGGTGAATGGGTAGTAGTTTAAAGGTATTAATTATGTCAGTTTTACTGAGCCATGCCCCTATCCCTGCTGAAATGATTGCATCTATGGCACTATCTATTGTTGTGTATTGTAGCGAATCATGGAGTTAAGACTAGGGACTGCTAAGGAGTGTAGCGCAGAGAGGTCTATAATTAGTCTTTGTTTTGAAGAGTTTTCCTGGTAACTATGCACATTGGGTTTGTCCTCCAACTAGAAAATGGAGGTTTCTGAAAAGGCCCCAATAGAAACCCTTGATCCAGTTCATGCTGTTTCAGCATATCTATTGTCTCGGTATTTGCCATAGCCGATTGTAAGTTGTTGTATTCTTTGGTTCCTGCTGGCTTGTGAATAATGCCTGTATGGAAACCTTGGGTGAAATCTGTTCAAGTGTTTGGACGAGCGAGTGGGTAGAGGGCTGACTACAGAACCAACATTCCAGGGGGTCAAATAAAGTTTAGAATGCATTTTATTGCGGCACATCGGTTTTGCATGTGCCCTACAGCAGTGGGAACAAACAAGTAGCAAGCGGCAAGCACTATATCCACAAGTACCTTTGTTGAAGTTGTTACATATTTACCAAATACACAACTGGACGTCCTAATTTATCCTTGACTGGTTTGTCACTCTTTACTTTGGTGCTTGGGGTGGCCAAGTTAGGAGAGATGTCATGTGAAATTGGACATAAATTAGCTGAGTGTGAAGTGGATGCACAGATTGAAAATTTAAAATAAACGAATGAACGATAATGAATAGAGTCAAACCGTGATGATGCTGTGGGAAGGCTGTCCACAGGGTTGAAGGTCAGCGGGTGCTTCCGGGTCAGTTTGCTGCACGGAGGGCTGGAGCAGGAGCAAGCAACTGGAACGGAGCCTGTTGATGGGAGAACGCAGAGACAGCCCACAGCAGAGCAGGGATAACAGCAGTTCCATGCGGACAGGTAAGTTGAAAGATGGCTGTCTGCATGCACCAGAAGTAGATAGCATGCAGATCGCCAGATCATTAACGGTAGGATAGGAAAGGGGGGAGTCCCTTTTATAAGTAACACCAAGCCCCTCCCACAACTCCAGGCAAAGCCTTAACATATATCAAAGTATGTGAATAAAAGCAATAAAAAATAAAGCGCCAATACTAAATAATTAAGGTGGCAGTGCTTTCAAGTATACATTAACAATGCATTAAATAAATGGTATCAAATCAATATTGTTGAGGTCATATTGCTATCCAAAATCTCCTCAAATTTATACTTTACTGTGGTCACCTCCAAAAGGGCATCTGAAGCAAAGGGGTTGGGCTGGGTGCTCAACCCAAAAGGAATCTGTTCTATGTAATGTCACTTTTATTATAATTTTCATTTGGTTAAGAGCAGATATATTATATACATTGTGAGTATACACTTAAAAGAACTACCACTTTAATTGAATTATGTTTTTGTCACATTATATATATTCACAATGCTCTTACAACAGATTATTTAAGTACACTGCAGTCTATTTAGCCCTAGCACTATTTAATGTGTCTCCCACATTGGAATTAGTGTAGGACCCACAATATTGGGTTACTGTGAAATAGTGGTGTGCTTTACACGATATGGCCATATGGTGGAACTGAATACCCATATTTGTTTGCTCAGATAGAGGATTTTAAGTAGCCTTATAAAATGTATAACTGTATTTTTATGTGTGCACTGTTCCTTAATCTGTATTTTGTAAGCCTTTCATTAAGACAGCCTTCTAACAAGCTTAGTAATCACATTAAAAAGATTGGTAACATATTGCTGCCATAGTGATTGATCTTTACAAAAACAAAAATGATGTCAGGTATGGAAACAATTTCCAATATCACTGATCAAACCATGTCAACATTAACTAATGGGTAAGACCAAAGCTATACGAAAAATGAGAGGAACAGATATAAATACATTTTAGATATTGTTTAAATCAGGGGTAGTCAACCTTTGAATATCCACCGCCCACTTTTGCATTTATTGATGGTAAAACTTTACCTCCCACCAGTGCCGCAGTAACTAATTTGATAATGCTTTTTTTTTTAGAAATTAGGTTTTTTTTGCGTGTGTGAACAAGGCAGTGCATGTGTGAGGGGGCTGTGTGTTAGTGGTGAAGTGTGTGTGTGAGGGGGCAGTCTGTGTATGTGTGAGGGGGGCAGTATGTGTGAGGTGGGCAATCTGTGAGTGTGTGTCACGTTTAAACATTTGTTATGAAGGAACACAACTGCAGATTTCTTATAGTTCGAATGTTTATTAGAAAGTAATTGGTATTGACTTTAATTCCAATTTACAGGTACTGTAGCATTAAGTAATAAACGATAACTGAAGTCCACAATTATATGCAATGTAGCTTTAAGGAGTAAACGATAACTGAAGTCCACAATTATATGCAATGTAGCTTTAAGGAGTAAACGATAACTGAAGTCCACAATTATATGCACTGTAGCTTTAAGGAGTAAACGGTAACTGAAGCAGCAAGAGTCCTTTAGTAGTATTAATTAATTAGGTGATAAGAAGTTACAATTAACTGTTCCATAGACTTTAACTGAAGTAAGATAGATGCAGCTAACTGAGACAAGTATGAGTTGAAGTTAGCTGTAACGGTTGGCTTTAACGAAGGACTTTGGAGACAGGAAATAAAAGCTTGAGATGTAACGCTTATCACAGAGGTTTTACTTAGCTTCCGGCACATAGAACACTGGTTCCCGAGATTTCCTCAGAGGCGGTTTATCCTGCATGGATAGAGGTCAGCTTTAGCCGTGGTTGAGGAAAGGTGAAAGGAACTTGAAGTCTTCCAGTCCGGTCCGGTAACAGCAGGCTTTCACAACGATGTTGCAGCCGGTTCGTGAGTACGGAACGTAGTTCATTAATCCAGCGTCGATCAGCTGGTGTGGTCAGATTAAATAGGGAGACCGGGTCATGAAGAGGTGTGGCTAAGCTCCGTGGAACCAGGAAGTAAGGGGATATTATAATTAAGGCATGACAGTGTGTGTGTGTGTGTGTGTGAACGGGGCAGTCTTTGTGTCTGCGAGGGTTGTAGTGTGTGTGAGGGGTGTAGTGTGTTGGGGGGGCAGTGTGTGTTTGCGTGTAAAGGGTGCATAGGGTCTATGCTGTGTGTATGTGGGTGAGATGTAAAAAGCTATCTTAATGTCTCCACCTCCCTTACATAGTTACATAGTTACATAGCTGAAAAGAGACTTGCGTCCATCAAGTTCAGCCTTCCTCACATATGTTTTTGCTGTTGATCCAAAAGAAGGCAAAAAAAAAAACAGTCTGAAGCGCTTCCAATTTTGCAACAATCTAGGAAAAAATTCCTTCTTGACTCCAAAATAGCAGTCAGATGTCTCCTTGGATCAATCAGCTATTACCCCACTAATTTTATGGCAAGACAGGAGGCTTCACATTTGCTTATCTTTCTTTACTGTAACTCCCAGCAGCAAAGAAATAGTTAACAAGTTGTAAAAAAAATTCAACCAATCATAACACATCATACAACAATATAGTGCTATCAGACTCCTCCCACTTCCTCTTTCTTTGCTGCTTGTCTCCCAGGTGAGTCTATTCTAATTACGTTGCCTAGTCTCATTAATTATTTTTTATCTTGTAATTAATTGTTTCATAAATTTTTACATGAATATGTCTATTATTGCTATTTTAATTAAATCCTTGCTCCAAATATCAAGACACTTGCTGCATTGAAGCAATGTCACTTGTGCTCAATGGGATACATGTTATGATTGTTCCCTAGAATCCTTTTTTTGATATATATATCTATATTTTATTGGTTTCATCTGATCTCTCTCCAAAGGGTTTTTGCACCTTTAATTTGATTTAAATGTTTCAATTCCCACGGCCCGCCGGGTTATTTCCTTCCCCTTCAGTCAGGGGAATCTCCTCAGTAACGGACTCCATCTCCCAGGAGTCCGTTACCTTTCATTGCAGCCTTCGCGCCATTTTCGCTTCCCGCCCTTTGCGGCCGGCGCCGCCCCCTCTACTCGCGGCGGCCATCTTTGATCGCGGTTTCGCGTTCTTTCGCCGGACTCCGCGGCTCCTGACAGAAGATTCTTCCGTGGGCTCTGATATAGCCCTTTCAGAAGGTAAGTCTCCCCAACTAGTTAACCCTTTCATTAATGGTTTTGTTGCTTTGTCCCAATTTGGATCAGAAGTCTGATCTCTTTGCAGATACTCTTGCAGGTACCTTGCTCAGGATCAACCTGCTCAACCTGTTTGGGTGACCCCCTCCCTGTTTTTACTAATAAAACAATTGTTTTTTATAATCTACCTTTACATTATTACAATTAACTGTGTGGCTGACACCACCTTATTATTTTGTGGGTGACCCCCACTTACCACTATATATCTGTTTCTGTATTGTGGGTGACCCCCACCTTGTTTATTTCTGTGGGTGACCCCCACTTATCACCATATAATTTTCTATATTGCGGGTAATCTCCATTTACCATTTGTCAGGGTATTTATATCGGCAGACATTTTGTGCTATGATAGAAATTAAAAGTGTATATTCTGAGTCACTCTGAACAGACCAGACTCCATTTTGTTATTTTCAAGTTAACAAGAGACACAAAATTTCTATCCTTTCTCTAAAACTTTGCCAGAGCTAAAAGGAATGTATAGTATAAACAGACCAAGTGATAAGAGACTGTCTAATTGCTAATGGAATAGAATAAATTCTAAACAGACATAGGTGACAGAGAAGATTAAATAATGTAATTTTACTTTCTATATGTACAAGATTCCCATTGTATTGAAGGGGTCATATCTAGTATTACGAACTGTCATATTAGGAATTACTACAGAAAATGCCGACACAATGTCTGGAAAAATCCCAAAGAAACCCTTGATCTGACAGAAAACATAAAATTATGGCAACATAAAGATAAGCCTAAATGACGTCAAAATAGCCACCAGGAAAAGTTAACTCTTTCCTGGATAGGTATGTTTAGTGGGACGAGACTGCCATCTATAGACCAAATATTAAGTTGCTATCTAAAAGATAATCACACCCCTAGTGTTTCTATTGGTCTACGAACCAGTGACTAACAGAGAATCTGTTCCTTTAAAAGTTAAGACAAAGGGAAGAAAGATGAATGCAGATGCAGATGCAGCAAGGTATGCAGAGAGGAGGCAGATGAATGCAGGGGAATGCAGAGAAAGTCGGAAGCAGGCTAAGAAGCATGCAGAGTCAGAGCGAGAAAGAAACATTCCTTGACACTTAGCTACCTGAGAACATCTGGTGAGAATATCTATTTAACTGGTAAATATACTGGCTTCAATTAATTAATTCAAATTAATTAACATTTTTCTAATAGCATGATATATGACTGGATAAATCACGATCAGATTTCGATATTCAGAAATCTTAGTTACTAAAGAATATATATATACAAAAAGAGAAGTCCTGCGCTTAAGCAGCAAGGACTACAACACACATCAGCCCCAATATATAGTAAAAACCAAAGAAAAGAAAAATGTTACCTGCGCTTTCTCCTTAATCCCTATGTATATTTAGACAAATTGAGGTCATTTAGTTGCTCCAATGGCCATTGGAGGGAATGCCCGCCCGCCAACGTCAAGGCAGACCCCCCCAAGCGGGTCCCAACACTGACCCCCCAGCCTGCCTCCCCGAGCCTCTGGCAAAGATATCTCTAATGAGACAGAAAGGGGTATTTTTTATATACACCCCTATACTTATTAACCCTTAATAGGGAACACATGGGATGGGTAGCAGCATTGTAACCAGGCTGTGTGATACAAAGTAAATACAAATACAAAAAGAGAAGTCCTGCGCTTAAGCAGGAAGGACTACAACACACATCAGACCCAATATATAGTAAAAACCAAAGAAAAGAAAAACGTTACCTGCGCTTTCTCCTTAATCCCTATGTATATTTAGACAAATGGAGGTCATTTAGTTGCTCCAATGGCCATTGGAGGGAATGCCCGCCCGCCAACGTCAAGGCAGACCCCCCCAAGCGGGTCCCAACACTGACCCCCCAGCCTGCCTCCCCGAGCCTCTGGCAAAGATATCTCTAATGAGACAGAAAGGGGTATTTTTTATATACACCCCTATACTTATTAACCCTTAATAGGGAACACATGGGATGGGTAGCAGCATTGTAACCAGGCTGTGTGATACAAAGTAAATACAAATACAAAAAGAGAAGTCCTGCACTTAAGCAGCAAGGACTACAACACACATCAGCCCCAATATATAGTAAAAACCAAAGAAAAGAAAAACGTTACCTGCGCTTTCTCCTTAATCCCTATGTATATTTAGACAAATGGAGGTCATTTAGTTGCCCCAATGGCCATTGGAGGGAATGCCCGGGGAGGCAGGCTGGGGGGTCAGTGTTGGGACCCGCTTGGGGGGGTCTGCCTTGACGTTGGCGGGCGGGCATTCCCTCCAATGGCCATTGGAGCAACTAAAGACCTCCATTTGTCTAAATATACATAGGGATTAAGAGTAAGAAGAGGGGAGGGGGAGAGTAAGAAGGGGGGAGAGTAAGAAGAGGGGATGGGGGAGAGTAAGAAGAGGGGAGGGGAGAGAGTAAGAAGAGGGGAGGGGGGAGAGTAAGAAGAGGGGAGGGGGGGAGAGTAAGAAGAGGGGGGGAGAGTAAGAAGAGGGGAGGGGGAGAGTAAGAAGAGGAGAGGGGGAAAGTAAGAAGAGGGGAGGGGGGAGAGTAAGAAGAGGGGAGGGGGGAGAGTAAGAAGAAGGGGGGATTAAAAAGAGGGGAGGGGGGAGTAAGAAGAGGGGAGGGGTGAGTAAGAAGAGGGGAGGGGGAGTAAGAAGAGGGGAGGGGGGAGTAAGAAGAGGGGTGAGTAAGAGGGGAGGGGGGAGTAAGAAGAGGGGGGGAGTAAGGAGAGGGAGTAAGAAGAGGGAAGAGAGGGAGTAAGAAGAGGGGAGGGGGGATAATAAGAGGGGGGGAGTAAGAAGAAGGGGGAAGTAAGAAGGAAGGGAGATAAGAAAAAGAGGGGGTAAGAAGAAGAAGGGGGGAGTAAGAACAAGAGTGGGGAGTAATTAGAAGAAGGGGGTAAGAAGAAGAGGGGGTAAGAACACAACATTTTCCTAGTACGAAAAAAGACGGGAGACCACCGTCCTATTATCAACCTCAAAACATTGAACCAATTTATCACATACCGTCATTTCAAAATGGAAGGTATCCATCTTCTCAGGGACCTACTCTTCGTGGGAGATCGGTTCTCCAGATTCGATCTGAAGGATGCTTACCTCATGGTCCCTATCGCACCCTGTCATTGTGCTTTCCTGCAATTTCTCTGGCAAGACGAAGTTTGGCAGTTCACCTGCCTTCCTTTTGGACTTTGCTCCGCCCCTTGGTGTTTCACCAAGTTAATGAAGCCGGTCATAGCTCTACTCCGTTCTCAAGGAGTGCGCTCCATCATATATCTAGACGATATCCTGATTATGGCCCAAGACCAACATTTACTCCGCAAACACACACACATGACCTCTGCTCTCCTTCAAAACCTTGGTTTTGTAATAAATTTCCAGAAGTTCTGCAGAGATTGCAGGGTCTTGGCGAAATCAGATCTGGAACCTTCTAAAATAGTCCAGTTTCTGGGCTTTCAAATAGATTCAGTTCAGGTGACTTTGCAGTTGCCTTATCCAAAAATCAAAAACATAAAGAAAGAAATTAAAAAGTTACTCTCTTCGCAGCGACCTCGGCTTCGCGACCTTGCACACATTCTTGTACTCCTGTCCGCATCAATTCAAGCTATACTCCCCGGGCCTTTACACTACAGAGCAATGCAACGGTTGAAAACCTCCTACTTACATCGCTCATCCTCTTACGACCAATTCATATCCCTGACAGACAAGGTTCTCATCGAACTCCACTGGTGGCTTCGCAATATGGAAGCCTGGAATGGGAAAGCGATCTTCGGATCTCAACCAGATTTTATCCTGGAATCTGATGCAAGCCTTCTGGGTTGGAGCACTACATGTGCCCGAACCTCCACAGGGGGTCTCTGGTCCCCTTCAGAACAGGCACTTCATATAAATTGTCTCAAACTCATTGCTGGATCCTTCACGATCTGCAGCTTTGCCAAGAACGCATCCAACTGCTCCCTGGTACTTCGGATTTTCTTGCCTCTTTGCATCTCGCCTAAACTGTCAGACAGATGATTTTTTCAGCTGGCTACCAGACCCTCTATCTCTGGCTGTCGACGCTTTTCTACAACCTCAGTAGACTACCCAATCCTACTACCTTGTTCCCTCAGGGTCCTCAGGAACCCAACGGGCGACTACCATCCACTAGCCCTACAGGGCCATCTCCAATTGGTAGCTTGGACAGTTTCAGGGGAGCCTGGCATGTCGCGGGACTTTCACGCACTGCTCAGACTCTCCTATGGGATTCGTGGGCTCCAGGAACCAGACGAACCTACCTCTCCACATGGCGGGTTTGCATCAGCTGGTGTCTGGAAAGGGACCTCGATCCCGTTTCAGCACCAATTTTAAATTTTTTATCATTCCTTTTTGATCAAGGTAAATCATACCGGTCGATTAATTTTTTTCGTTCCGCCATTTCGGCAGCCCATGACACTGTTGATAATTCCTTGGTTGGCAAACACCCGTCCGTATGCAGACTTCTACAGGGCATACGCTTGACGAGGCCACCTGCGGCTAAATACTCCAACTTCTGGGATATTTCTAAAGTTTTCCAACTGTTGGATTCCTGGCCGTCTAACGAGGCTTTATCCCTAAGCCAACTCTCTGCGAAATTGGCCCTGTTCCTGTGCTTGGTGTCCTTCCGCAGAGTTTCAGACATTCAGGCCTTTGAATCTCATGCTGTGACCTTCGCACCAGACGGTGTCAGATTTACTATTACTAGACTAAGACTAATTCCTCCTCAGTTTTTTATCCATACTTTCCAGACAGACCGTCCCTCTGTATAGCCCTGTGTACCCGTTGTTACATTGAGAACACGAACTCTCTGCGTGCCCCTACTGGACCTCTTTTTGTCTCCTACGTTAACCTCACAAACCGGTCTCTTCCCCCACGATCGCACGCTGGATAAGATGGTTGCTTACCCAAGCAGGGATCGATCAATCTTTTGGTGCTCACTCTGTTAGAGGAGCAGCCGCATCCTCTGCCTTTTATGCGGGCAGCTCGTTGGCGGATATTTTATCCGCCGGAGATTGGTTAAGGGAATCTACCTTTCGAACCTTTTATTTTAAACCTACGTCACAATCGGCTTGTTCTTTCATTCAAGAGCGTTAAAACAGCAAATATGAAGCCTCCTGTCTTGCCATAAAATTAGGGATTATTCTAGTTTACAGTGAACGAATAATCTAAATTTTATTAAAGACAGGAGGCGAATATTTTCCCTCCCTTCGTTCATTATGGAACCCACCCTAGGGTAAGTTTCTTTATTTCCTATTACTATTGCATGTATATCCTCTTACAAATTGGTTGTTGTAAGTATACAGTTTAATGTTAATCTGGTACAACCTAGCACTATATCACATTTTATCGCCATGGTTTTTAATCCTATCAAATAATCGGAACTGTCACTTAGGTGCGTATTTATGTTTTTCTCTTATGTAAGACACTATACTTTCACGAGTTTCTCTTCTTCTCTCTGTCACGTCTCTGCTCTGTTCTGATGTCTGGACTTGGCTTCTGGTATCCAGTACTCTTTTTGCTATTCTTGCTTGGTTTTCTAGTCTATGTCTGGTTTTCTTTATGCTGGGATTTCTGGGTTCATTCCTATAGTTCGTCCCTGGATTTCCCAGTCTCCAGGTTTCCTTTAAATGTTTGTTTTATTTGCCACACCCGTATGTTTCCATCTTTCATTATGTTTCAGTGTTCCTGTAGGCAGCTGCTCACTGCTTCTGTCCTTTCTTGCAGGTAAGTACTATATATGTGTTCTGAATCTGTGGATGTTTTAGTATACATTAGGCAGTGTAGGTCCTGCCAGATATGGGGTACATTGGCGTTTTTGGCAGGCTTATGCAATGTATGATCATATAGTGTGACTATATGTCCAGTCTTGCCCAAGTTATGTTCATGTTTTCCTCATGTCTTGTGTATATGTTCTGGGTTTAGCTTACTATCCTTCTCTGGTTCTGGGTTCTATTGGTTCTGTCTTGTTTTCATGTTTGGTGCCTATCTCTAGTCTTGCCTTGTTTCTAGTACTGGATACAATCTTGCTGCAGAGCCTCCCTATTAAGCTCCTGGGAGGTCTGCTTAATTTCCATGCTCCTAGTTCTTGGTATCCGCTGAAGCTGATTCAGGGTCTTGGTATGTGGCTGCACAAACGCTGGTGCTCAACACCAGGGGGCGTGCGGTTACCCTGCACCAGACCCTGCTAATCCACCTCCACACTGTGACTCCTACTCTGAACATCAGGCATACTGGGTCCCGGTCCTGCTCCGCCGCCTGGACACTGTGTCTGGGTTCCGGACATCGGACCGCCACCCTGACACTCTCCTAATGTGAAGATCACATTTGCATCTGTTCGACTACTTGTCTACATGGTTGATTTTTTTTGCACACTGGAATTATGGTTCCACAGTATTTCCAGTTTACATGGTTGACTACTATTATCGCTGATCGGCACCACCAAGAAAGAGGAAGTAGGAGGAGTCTGATAGCACTATATTGTTGTATGATGTGTTATGATTGGTTGAATTTTTTTACAACTTGTTAACTATTTCTTTGCTGCTGGGAGTTACAGTAAAGAAAGATAAGCAAATATTCGCCTCCTGTCTTTAATAAAATTTAGATTATTCGTTCACTGTAAGCTAGAATAATCCCTAATTAGAAATTATATCCCTGTATGTTATGTTTTTGCAAGTATTTATCCAATTGCAGTTTAAACATCTGTATAGACTCTGACAAAACCACCTCTTCAGGCACAGAATTCCATATCCTTACTGTAAAAAAACGTTTTCTTTGCCGTAGATGAAATCTCCTTTCTTCAATGTGTAGCCCTGTTTATGAATAGATTTCCAGATAATGGTTTGTACTGGCCCCGAATATATTTGTATAATGTTATCATATCCCCTCTCAGGCGCCGTTTTTCCAAACTAAAGAGATTTAAATTTTTTAACCTTTCTTCATAACTAAAATTCTCCATTCCTTTTATCAATTTTGTAGCTCGTCTCTGCACTTTTTCAAGTGCCATGATATCTTTCTTTAGAACAGGTGCCCAAAATTGCACAGCATATTCAAGGTGTGGTCTTACCAGCGATTTATAAAGAGGCAAAATTATATTTTCATCTCGAGAATTTATGCCCCTATTTATACATGGCAAAACCTTACTAGCCTTAGCAACGGCAGATTGACATTGCATATTGCTGCCTAATTTGTTGTCTATAACAATTCCTAAATCCTTCTCGTGTGTGGTTATCCCTAGTTCACTACCATTTAGGGTGTAAATTGCTTGTGCATTCTTAACCCCGAAGTGCATAACTTTTCATTTCTCTACGTTAAATTCCATCTGCCATTTTAGTGCCAAGTCCCCCAATCTATCCAAATCCCTCTGCAGCAAGGCAATATCCTGCTCACATTTTATTACTTTACAAAGTTTTGTGTCATCTGCAAACACTGACACATGGCTTTCAATGCCCATTTCAAGATCATTTATAAATATGTTAAATAGAAGCGGTCCCAAAACAGAACCCTGAGGGACACCACTTACCACTTTTATCCAGCTTAAAAATTTACCATTAATGATAACTCGTTGTACTCTAATGTTATGGGCAAATGCAAATATTACAAGTTTTAGAATGAAATGTTGTATTTCTTAAACTGTGTACTTTGTCTTTAAGAGATATTGCAAATTGACAAGGTGTTAGATATGGAACATATTGTTTTTCATAGATGTTTCTTTAAGCAATAACCTCACTGCATAATATATTTGCGCCATTTTGTCCCAGACGAATTACAATAACAATAATGCATAAACAAGCTTCAAGGCTATGCTTCGACTCTTTCAGTACACAATATACTGTGGTAGCCCCAAGTTAATGGAACTTCCCCAAATCCGGGAATCTCCCACGACTGTGCACTTACGTCTTAGTATAAACAACAGATAAGCTATTCAGACTTTAAGATGCCATCTTGAACTAAGTCAGGAAAATTTCCATGAGGTATGCACCCTTTAGTTATGGCCTTGTATGTTTGCCAAATTAAGGGAGGTCCTAAAATTAATAAAGTAAAAGAAGTGTTACTTTTTCATATATGAACTACGGTAACCCTAAAATGGAGACACCTAAGGTATAAATAGGTGTACTTTCAAATGTTAAGACACAGAGGAGAGACTTGGAGACAGACACTGCTCCATCTTAAAATGACAGAGAGGCTGACATGATGACATGTTCAGAAGGGTATGTTAACCTATTAATGATATTTGCAAGCATTTAATTTCATCTTATAAACTCTGCTATAATGGATTTTATATGTCTATATTTATATTTTTATATAATAAATATCTAAAAGACAAAACTATTGCTTCCAAGACAATCCTTATTTTATATTGTATTCTCAATTATTTATATATGTTAAATAGAGGATCTCTTACTAACTATATAAAATTATGGCTAAGATATCTGTATGGTTAGCCCTACTAAGTTCCATGCTTTAAGACATTATAGTGGTAAATAAGGGAACCAGCTGCGGTTAAACTAACCTTAAGCCAATGTTCTACCCAAGAACAAGAATAATCATCTAGGCCAATTTATTTTAGTTTGAAGACTAACCTATTGGGAGGAACTGTATCAAATGCCTTGGCAAAATCCAAGTAGATCACATCCACTGCAACACCCTGATCTATACTTGTACTTACTTCTTCGTAAAATGCAATTAGGTTAGTTTGACATGACCTATGTTTCATAAAACCATGCTTATTATTGCTAATAACACAGTTCTTCCTAATGAATTCCTGAATATTATCCCTTAATAGCGTTCAAATAATTTCCCAGTCACAGAAGTTAAGCTCACAGGTCTATAATTTCCAGGCAAGAATTTTGAACCCTTTTTAAATATAGGAACAACATCGGCCTTCCTCCAATCCTCGGTACAATACCTGAAACAAAAGAATCGTGAAACATTAAATACAGAGGTTCACTTATTTCCCCACTTAGCTCCTTAAGTACTCATGGGTGGATACCGTCAGGCCCGGAGCTTTATTTACATTAATTTTCTTTAATAGCTGTAGCACCTTGTCTCGAGTTATCCAATCACAAGTTATCTGCAAGTTTGTTGCAGCAATCATTTGATTATCTCTTGCCATAGGATCCTCATTAATATATACTGAAGAAAAATTGTTATTTAAAATTGCTGCCTTTTCCTGGTCTTCATTAACTAACAGACCCATCTATGTTTTCAGTGAACCTACACTTTCATTTTTTGTTTTTTTAGAATTGATGTGCTTAAAAACAATTTGGGGTTGGTTTTGCATTCTTTGACTATCAATTTCTCATTTTCTAGTTTAGCCACTGTAATTGCCTTTTTGCAAGTATTATTGGCTTCCTTATATCTTTTATATAGGATGCCTCTGATTTGTCCGATTTTAAATGCTTTAAATTCCCCTTTTCTTATATTTAATTCCTTCTTCTTACCTTTTACCAGGGAGGAGGCACATAATGCTTCAAGCCCTAATGGTCCAGTGGTGGCATGTTCCTCATGCAAGCACAGCACTGTATCGAAGCTGTATAGGAACGTGCGGCAATGCCCCGAACAGCGTGCTCGCGGGAGGAACACCGAGCCTCCCAGGTCCTTCTCTCCCTCTGCTGGAACTCTAATCTCCTCCCCAGCCTGAGAGGGCTTACAGCAAGGCTGGCTCTGCATGGGCCAGCAGGGGAGATGAAAGAATCAGCCGGCTTTGGTTCACAGCCATCGAGGCTTCAGAACCTACCACTGCTCACCTGAAATCCAAAACCACCCACTAGTGGGCGGTAGGGACCAGGTTGACTACCCCTGGTTTTAGTGGTTAAACTGTTCACTTTAGGATTGTAATGCAAGCATCCTAAATGGAGATCAGTAAGGCTATTCTCACATTGTACATGAACTCTGAGAGATCACAGCAGAGAGCCAAAACATCTACATTGCTACCCACTGCCCTAGAGAAGGGTACTATACTATAGAAAAATAAAGAAGGGCACTATACTATTGAAATATGTCATTATATCATGGAAAATGTCCAGAAAGTCAATAGTTTGTAAGCCTACTTCAGAAGGTACCAAACAAATTGGTACTAAAGAGGGGAAGAGAGAAGAATAGAACAAAAATATATATAAAATCAGGATTTATGGCATACAAGGGTATCTCATATACAGGGTGACCTTTTCATGTACATTTTGTAGGAGCCTGATCGAAGCACACACATACCCTAGACGAGGGCTATCGTAACCACATAATAGGCCCCCAGGCAAAGCAATGTACTGGGGCCCTGCCTACGCAACCACTCACAGGAATAAAAATATTAATTATCAATAAAATGAAGCTTATATTTATTGGTACTGTGGCGAAAGTAACTTTGCCACTGGTTTTTGGAGGGGCCTGCTTGCCAGCCTCTTGCCAAAAGACTATGGGCCAGGTCAGTGACTGTAAATAACCATATTTTATTCCCCCTGATTTGGCACTTTCCATAGAACCGAATGCTAGCTCCCTGGCGGCCGTTCACATGGACCAAAACCGTGAATAGACTTCAGGGGAACTTAGCCACTAATGCCCTGGAACAATTTTGCATGAAAATTTTGCGGCTCCCGGTCGGTCCTCCAGCGGCACTTAGCCGTGATTCTATGGAACTGTTTTCGCCATGATGACTTCGCGGTTCCCGGTCGGCCCCCCAGCAGCACTTAGCCGCGAATCCATGGAACTGTTTTGAGCATGGGACCATGCCTGCAGACGGTCAAATAAATGACTTTCATAGAATTTCTGAACCCCTGAACTGATCTGGGTGACTTTTGGATATGTTTGTCACCCAGATCAGGGCTATCAGGAGATGTAATCATTTGTGGGGATATTATGTGTTTTGGGGTACTTTTGGGACTTTTTAGAAATATTTTTTTTTCTGCCTGGTGATAATTCAGTTAATACAGTATCTGACTCAATTATCACCCAGGCAGAGGGGATTGATTGTTAGTTTGTTATAGGAGTGTCATGCATTTAATCACTGTTCTTATTGGTCTGTGTCTTTGTGTTGGAGTCCCCAACAAGGTCCATGTGGGCGTACCCCTTGCATGGGGACTGTCATAAAAGGTTAGTGTGACACCATTAAAATTGAGTCCTGCTTTACCCTCAGCATAGAGCCTGTTGAATAAACACACACAAGGACTGCTGAATACACGCAGACTGCTAAAAACATAAAACAACAAGTACAGGGTGCACCAAGAACAAAGTGAATATACCAGGGAAACAGGCAAATTAAAGTCTCTAATTCACAGGTATATTCCTCAGAATTTCTCAAGACGTCTTGGGTCAAATCCTCATCAGCATATATGAAAGAAAAAAACACACAGAGGGCCCATAGAGGGCAATATAGAGGCCCATAGTGCTCTATATTAAAAAATAGGAGATGTACTTACAATTTACAGAGCAGACAAACTGCTCTGTGTAATGCACCTGGGTGGAACAATGCCCACCATGGATTCTTTGGATGGTATAAAAGCTTCAGATGTTAGGATATGCAGGTAAAAAAAAAATAAGGAAATAAAATAAAGAAACGCGTTGTGTTTTAATCTAAGTAAAAGTATTTTTTCTGACTACCTAATATTTTGACTAGTCTCTTTAATTTTAAATACTTTTATATTTATCCTTATTTTATTACCTGGCATATCCTAACATATCTATGTGTTTGTGGGGGTGATGTGTGTGTGTGTGGAGAGGGTACTGTGGGGGGGGTGCAGTGTGTAAGGGTGCTGTGTTTGTGTGGAGGGGTGATGTGTGTGGGCGGAGGGGGTGCAGTGTGTGTGTGGGTGCTATGTGTGTGGAGGGGGTGCTGTGTGTGTGAGGGGTTAGTGTGTGGAGGGGTTCAGTGTGCGGGGGACAGTCTGTGTGGAGGGTGCTGTGTAGGGGCTCAGTGTGTGGGGGGATTGTGTGTGTAGGAGTTCAGTGTGTTTGTGGAGGGGTGCTGTGTGTGTGTGGAGAGGTTCAGTGTGTATACGGGTTCAGTGTGTGGAGAGGGTGCTATTTGTGTGTGAAGGGGTTGCTGTGTGTGTGTGTAAGGGGTGCAGTGTGTGGGGGTGCTGTGTAAGTGAGTGGAGGGGGTGCTGTGTGTGTGGGGGGGATGTGTGTAGAGGTTCAGTGTGTATGGGGGGGTGAGTGTGTGTGGAGGGTGCTGTGTGTGTCTGGGGGGGATAAGGGAGAAAATATATATATTAAAAAAAGCTTTATACCCCCCTCCCCCTTCTTATCTTTGGCCATGATGGAGAAGGTACTTTTCAATCCCTGGTGGTCCAGTGGTGGGGCTTGCAGGAGCTGCA
Organism: Pelobates fuscus; assembly: GCF_036172605.1. NCBI lineage: Eukaryota > Metazoa > Chordata > Amphibia > Anura > Pelobatidae > Pelobates > Pelobates fuscus. The sequence continues at coordinate 137,122,973 of NC_086320.1, read as the reverse complement.
GGCTGCAGGCTGACCACTCTTTCCTGCAAGTACACTGCTGTGATGGAGCATTGCCATGGTAACAAGCAGGAGGGACGTTCTGCCTCCCAGGCCCTAGCTCACTACCTCCCTCTGCTTTGGGGCCGTTTAGGGAGATCTCTGATCTCCCTCACCGCCCCGAGAAGGCAGATAACAGGGACTGCAAAAACCAGGACATTTATGCATTCCGAGAAAATTTATCGGGATGCCGGGACATATGGCTGAAAACCGGGACTATCCTAGTAAAACTGGGGCGTCTGGTAACACTGCTCATATAGACATTATAGCCACTGGCATGCTAACCAAATTGCTCCTAAATGTAATCCATATGTTATTTTAAAAAAAGCCTCATACTAAGTAATAAGAGTATCTGGAATAACAATAAACCCATACTTATAGTAGACTGCATCCTATACAATTTATAGACTTACTTTAGGCAGTAAAAAAATAAAGCAGTCAGAATAGGGACAAACAGACGCCTGTATTCCTGCGTTCCACCAGTTAATGGGATTTCTGAAAAACCAATCTGTGCAATTGTCATCTTCTCAATGAGACAGTTTAGATCAGACATATTACTAAGAGTAAAAAACAAAACAAACTTATCACCCTTAAAATTATGTGGAAAGAAATCAAATACCTAAAAAGTATTCTTTAAACTGTAGAATGAAATAACAGGACTCCTCCTAGTCCTCACAATACAAAATATATAGATAAAATCTACAGAAAAGAAAAAATAAACTCATAGAGTAGTGCAGTTAAACACACCAATATACCAGTGTCCAAGGTTACACTCACATAAGTATATTGATTGTAGGCGTATCAAATGATTTAAAGATGGTATGAAGTACACAACACAGAAAATGGGCATGAAGGAGAGAATAAAAAATACACAATAAGTGTAGATTGTTAAACACTTAATTATGCGCTTGAATAAATCACAGTTACAAGTTTAAAGTGATATATAGACATATCATATCCATAAAGTATGATCCCCAGCCATCATCCACAGATTTGCGTTGTGAAGGATAAGGAGTACTGCTTCTTGATTATCAAGGCAATTTATTAGCAAAACAAAAATAAAACAGATACAGAAATAAAACCAAGATACAAAGAAATAAACCAAATTCAATCTCCCTACAGTGGCCCAACCCTGCGCGTTAAGTCAGCTCAAAATCGGACTTCCTCAGGGGTAAAATTTTTTAAATCTAATCTCCCGTGTAGTGTAATTCATCTTGTATAGTCTGGCGTTGTTTTAAATGTCAGGGCACCATTCCTGCCATTACTGTGAGCCTATCAGCAGCGAATGGTCCCAGCTGTAGCTTGTATTCACAAAATGCGTTCCAGACCTCGTTCTCGTATGCCGTCCGTTCTTGTGTACATGTGCACATATGGCATTCCGTTCCATCAGTTGGGAGATCGGAGAATACGCTTGTGTTCTACTTCAAGCGCTGTGTCGATTCCTTATACCATCTTATACAAAGTTCAAATATTGCTCGTGGATAATATGTGAAGAAAATAAAAAGATACATATGTACCATAATCTTAAAAAGTAAACAAAGCTTAAAATTTCCCTAACAGAAAAGTTGTCATACCAAATAAGATAAGACAATACAAGGATAGTACCAACAAAAGGTCAGAAGGATATAATATCTGTAGAGATATACATAGTTTGAATTTAGTTGGAAGTTTTAAAGGTATATATACCCAGAATACTTAGTAATAGAATCTACCAAGGATGTAACTAATTCATTCAGAAAGTTACAAAAAAAATGTAATATAGAGTCCTTTAAAAAAAAAAAAAATGAATTAGAGAAAAGATATTAGGTTATTTTTAAAGAAATTTATTTTATTATTTTAAAGATTTTACATACTTTCAAGTTTAACGGTTTGATTGTTAGACTTAAAAGGTTATAAGCCACCATCCATAATCTAGGAAGTGACGGTTTTGCCCTAACAAACAGTCCGCCTGTAACAGAGACAGCAGGTGTAGCAAGTGTGTGTGTATTTTATCTCTTTTCTTAACCTCTCTTTTTTCCTTACCCTATTTATATTTGGATTACTCTGAAAATATAGATTCTTATACTTTAACTATCAGTAGATTCTTATACTTTAACTATGCATTCTCTTCTTTCCACATATCCTTTTTTAAGCTGCTAATGGACTTGCCATGTCAGTATACCTCTGCCATCTAGTGGTGATTTTTAAATATTGCCGATATATTATTGGAAAATCCAAATAATAATTTAAAAAATTCAGTTCAGTTTAATAGAGATTACAAATCTATTTTGTAACCAGCTACCCATACTAGAATTATGACACCAAAATAATTTCAGCGGGGTTACAGGTAACTGTTAAGTTCCAATTTTTACATCTGAGTTGCTCAATATAATATGCTTATTGATGTATATTAATAGTTTAATAGTAATAATAAATTATAAGTATTATGAGTTATCCTTGTTTCATCTTAGGAGATACACCACAGTTTCCTTTGAATCTAGGGAGTGACTAGTTTAAATACAGCATAGATCTACTATTTCTTGAATACAATTTAATCTTTTCTGATGGAGTAAATATTTACTTATATATTTATACTATGATAAATAGACTTGTGCATTTGGATTCAGCTGAATTTGGGCCTATCATCTATTTGGCCGAATTCCATATCTCTGAAATACCATACAGATGTTTAACTGAACAAATGACTAGCACAATGGCTGGACATGTTCTTATTCGAAGTTCTGCTCTTGGTGCAAAAAAAGCCCCCAGATGATTGAGGGCCAAAAAAGATGATTGATGGCTAGGGGACCACTAAATGTTGATTTTTTTTTTTTCAAAGATCAAGTGAGAATAGAGAAATAGAGGGGAGAAAAGAAAGAAAAAGTACAAAAAATTAAAGAAATATATATATAAATATGTATAGTTCAGAATAATATATATATATATATATAATAAATACAGTTGTAGTCAAAATGTTTGCATACCTTTGGATGATTGGTAATATATTCCATTTTGAAAGAAAGCATGAGTGAGCAGGCAAAACACGTTTCTTTTATTTCTTATGGGTTCATATTAAACTGTAGGTTATAACAGAATGGCACAATCATAAAACAAAACATGGCAACAAAGAAAAAAGTCTAAGCTCTTATTACTGTGTATTGCCCCCTTTAGCATTAATGACAGCATGCTGTCTTTTGTAATAGTTGTCTATGAGGCCCTTAATTCTTGCAGGTGGTATAGCTGCCCATTTGTCTTGGCAAAATACCTCCAGGTCAAGCAAAGTCTTTGGTTGTCTTAGATGAACCGCATTTTGAGAACTCCCCAGAATGGCTCGGTAATATAAAGGTCAGGAGAATGTGATGGCCACACTAGAACCTTCACCTTTTTCTGCTGTAACCACTGGAGGGGCAACTTGGTATGTGCTTAGGGTCATTATCCTGCTGGAAAGTCCAAGTGCGTCCCACGCACAGCCTTCATACAGAAGAATGCAAATTGTCTGCCAGTGTTTTCTAATAACATGCTGCACTCATTTTGCCATCAATTTTCACAAGATTCCCCTTGCCTTTAGAGCTCACCTCTCGCCAAAACATCAGTGAGCCACCACCATGCTTCACAGTGGGGATGGTATTCTTTTCACTATAGGCCTTGTTGACCCCTCTCCAAATATAGCGCTTATGGTTGTGACCATAAAGCTCTATTTTGGTCTTGTCACTGCAAATTACAGTGTGCCAGAAGCTGTGAGGCATGTCAAGGTGTTGTGAGCATATTGTAACCAGGCTTTTTTGTGGCATTTGGCTTCTTTCTGGCAACTCGACCATGCAGCTATTTTTTGTTCATGTATTGTCGTATTGTGCTCCTTGAAACAACCACGCTGTCTTTTTCCATAGCAGCCTGTATTTCTCCTGTGGGTTTTTCTTTGTATCCCGAACAGTTCTTCTGGCAGTTGTGGATGAAATCTTTCTTGGTCTACATGACCATGGCTTGGTATCAAGAGGTCCGTGAATTTTCCACTTCTTAATAAGTAATTGAACGGTACTGACTGGCATTTTCAAGGCTTTGGATATCGTTGTATATCCTTTTCCATCTATATAGAGTTTCATTACCTTGTTACGCAGGTCTTTTGACAGTTCTTTTCTGCACCCCATGGCTCCGTATCTAGCCTGATCAGTGCATCCACTAACAAACTCATTGACTATTTATACGCAGACACTAATTGCAATTTAAAAAGCCACAGGAGTGGGAAATTAACCTTTAATTACCATTTAACCTGTGTGTGTCACCTTGTGTGTCTATAACAAGGCCAAACATTCAAGGATATGTAAACGTTTGAACAGGGCCATTTGGGTGATTTCTGTTATCATTATAATTTAAAAAGGAGCCAAACAACTATATTATAATAAATGGCTTCATATGATCACTATCCTTCAATAAAATAATTTTTTTGCGTGATCAGTCACATTTTCAAAATCAATGCCAAAATGTCACAATTTCTGCCAGGGCATGCAAACATTTGAGCACAACTCTATGTATAATATATAAAAATAGATTTATTTTTACTGCTCCTCCTTTTTTGTTCCTCTATTGGTTACTTTTGCTCACCTGATCTGTGAACCAAATGGCAGGAAAATGCACATGTCAGTGTACTGCAAAATATATACATAATATTGTTATATATTATATATATTTTTCAGTGCACTGAATGGCCTATTTTCAAGTTAATTTTGGTTTGTACGAATGTTTCCCTGAATATATGTCTATGGGCAGTATTTGGCGGAACAATCATATGAATGAGAATTGGACATTCTGAACAGAATTTCAATTTCAGGAATAAGATTTGGTAAGCCAAACTTTCCCATGTTTAATGATACATTATTTTCCCGGGACGAAAGAAAACACAGAGTATTCCTTTATGTGAATCCACTTTCAAAATTTTGCTTTAACTGGTCCTAAATTAGATTTCATTTTATTGACTTTAAATTCTATGTATCTCCTGTTTTGAAAAGTTCTTCTCTACGTCATAATTCTGATGTCCTATGAGACTGCATTGCTGGACTAATTAAGATATTTGTAATTACATTGCTGTTTTTTTCGATCTAGGGAAAAGGGTTTGATTTTCTTTAGTGTCTAGCTGAAAGCAGAAGCCTGCTGGGATTACAATGGAAAATTGCTTCCTCTACCTTACTGATAAATACCAAATGTATCAAATATTTCATATTAAATGTACACTCTTTAATATGGATGGTACTTGCATTTACATTATACAAAAGTAATATACTGGGAGGCAGAGTTTGTGTTGTAACATACTATACATACTTTCCTTAAATTCCTCTCCACATACAGAGATGATTTATTTTTACAAATCTGTCACAATGGCCTTGGGTGGAATCCCTATCCTGCTCCTTTCCACCAGCTGCACATTAGGTGTCCTCCATGCCAAGCTGTGGGTGTCAAAGTCTCCAGGGTCTGGCTTCAGTCTCTACTACAACCATGATCTAAGTTGGAGCTGTTGTTCCTGGAATATTTATGGAGTCATGTGACACTCCACCTCCACAAAGAAGCCATTCCTATTACCTGGAAACCCTTGTGAGAACTTTGAGAGTCAAAGTTTCAGAATAGCCAAAGACTGGACTGAGAGCAAAGGTTACCCAGCATGTTGCTCCTATCCCTACTTCTGCACATGTTCCTGCCCTGCATTACCGCTCCCTAGTCCTACCCTGCTCTCTATATGTCGTTGGATCTCCAAACTACTTGGACTTGGCTGCGTATATTCAGTTATGTACCTTTGCTGCCTGCCCTGACCTCAGACCATCTGACCTCACTTTTACCTTGTCTTCTTGGACACCTCACTTGACTATTTTTTCTTAATTTTATTAATAAAGCTTCAGTGTTTCCACAGATCTTCTAGGATCTTGTCCTCATCCAACTCCAAGTTACTCTAGAGGTCATGCTTGTAAGGTTGTGCTGTCTTACTGCTATTGGATCCAGCTCCTGATTGGCCTACCAGGTCAGTGACAAAATTACAAATCACGAATCCAAAGAAAATCATGAAAACCCAATTCATGAAATCTAAGCTGATTTTTCTTTATCAGCTCCTGAAGAAATCACGGTGTTGATCTGAAAGTTGTTTTACCAATAATTAGCACCAGGTTACTGAGAGGAAACCCTGTGCAGAGAATTGTATTGCCTATGCAGAACAGAGCAGACTGCATTACACTAATAGGGGAGAGAGAGAACTAATGAATCCAGCAGCGTTATTCATCCTTTTTCCATGCTAAGAATGAGCATTATTTTTCTCAAAGAGGTAAAAAAATAATTTACCACTCTGTGGCCATCATCTAGTTTCATTACCAACAACCTTTTTAAGCTATGCTGTGTATTTACTCCTCAGACTTGAAGTATTAGAAAACATAGCATTTCAAGGCAACATGCAGGGCTGCAGCACATAGGAATAAATTGACACCATTAGCATTGTAAACTGCCACACTGCTGCTGAATTCAGTTATGCTCAAAGTCATTTTAAATATCCATGCTATTTATTATCACGCGTGGCAGACTGGCTTCCATGAGTAAGTGAGTTCAAAAGAGCAGATCTATTTCCCTAGTAAGTGCTAATAAATCACAATGCTAGGTAAATATCACACATAAACCTGTCAATTATAGCTAGACTCAGGGACACTCACAATACTTGCCTGGTAATGTGTATAGGAATAGATCTTTGGGCCTTTATAGGGATAATTAATTAATAGTGTTAATTCCTAACGGGATTAAGCTTTTGAAAGCCAGGAAACTGGGAATTGCCTGGACCCAGTGGCGTATCCTGGTTTTGTGCTGCCCTAGGCAGGAGCTGAGCAGACAGCTCAGAGGAAGTGCTCCCTCGCCAGCCGCCCGCCGCCCGCCCGACAGCCCAGCATGTCTGTTAGCTGCAAGGCTAACAAGGCATTTGCCCTGGGCATTTGGGGGCGGCGTTTTTTGCTGCCCCCTGGAAAATGCCGCCCAAGGCAAATGCCTTGTTTGCCTCGCGGCTAATACGCCCCTGCTGCCAACCACAGATCTGCTCAATGACCACAAATGCATGCTTCTCCAGAAGGTTGGAATATTCCAAGATGAAATCTGGTGATTTAAAGTATCCACTGCAAGTTATCTTAAATAACAACTAACGGCACACAGACTGCTTCATCTTTATGCCATGTCGAGGCAAGAAAGGTAAACTTAAAGGATCACTACAGTGTCAGGAAAACAAACCCCCACACTCAGGACCCCCCCTCCCGCTGGGCTGAAAGGGTTAAAACCCCTTCAGCCACTTGCCTTTATCTAGCGCTGGGCTCCATCGGTGCTATTGACCTCTCCTCCACCTCCGACGTCAGCTCCCAAGTGGAGCCGAATGCACATGCGCGGCCAGAGCCAAGCGCTCATTAAAAATGCCTGCGCGCTCATTAAAAATGCCCATAGGAAAGCATTTCTGCGATTTTCGCATTGAGCAGTGCAGAAGCGCCTCTAGTGGCTGACAGGAAGACAGCCACTAGAGGCTGGATTAACCCTGCAATGTAAACATAGCAGTTTCTCTGAAACTGCTATGTTTACATCTGAAGGTTAAAACCTGGGGGACCTAGCACCCAGACCACTTCATTGAGCTAAAGTGGTCTGGGTGACTATAGTGGTCCTTTAACTTTAAAACTCTCACCAGCACTTAAATAGGTAGGGGAACACTGCACGATTGTATTCCTAATGCTATAGTATTCATTTAAAGTGACCCCCATCTACCTCTGTACATTGCATTTCTATTGCTAGAAGTAGACTTCGTATGCTCTTGACTTTTGCTTGGTGCTTATAATTGTCCATATCTTAATAAGTGATCTCAATGGAACAGATCATCCATCCCTCCCCTAGTTGTTAGACTGTAATTTTGATTATTTTATAATATACAGTACCCATGCTATACTATGCTCATCCATCCAAACATTAGGATTTAGTAGACGTACTCTATGTTATTTGCATTTTTCTTTGAGCTGTGCAATGGCCCAAAGGTGGGGTTAAGTGCCATTTGGTACTCATGTTATAACTTTTTCTGTTTAGTTTCTCTGGAAATGGACAGATGTATCTGTGGAACACCTTCTTCCTCATGCTCTCTCTACCTACATTGTTCTTTTACAGACTGATCTATACTCCACCTTTAACCTCGTATTTAATTTCATCTTTCTACCTCTTTTTTTATATTGCTATTCATATATAAATCTGCCTTTATCACTGTCAGAGCTTAATTTATTTGCCAATAAATCAGTGTCAGGGGCTTTATGCAGTGGATCTCTGTAGTAGCGCAATTGTCTTTCCTAGGGATTTACTTGATGTTTCCAGCCAGATGGTGCTTTAACCCCTTAAGGACACATGACATGTCATGATTCCCTTTTATTCCAGAAGTTTGGTCCTTAAGGGGTTAAAGGAACACCTAGGGCACCAGAACAATAATGGTATTATGGGGGCTGGAGGTCCTGGGCGCTGTCTCATCTTGAGGGGCTAAATCAGTCCCAAAGTGGTTCAGAGTAGTGCCCACTCTCCACTGGCTTCCAATTGAGTAACATGCTTGGGAAAAGGTAATTATTTTTTCTCAATGGGAAGTTATTATTAGTCTTAGAGCATCATCGGACATTCTCAGCTTATCACCAATGCCTAGTCCAAGGTTCCTACACTGAAGCCAGGGCCAGAGTAGGAGACACATGGACCGGGAACATGGGGCTGTCTGGGCCAATTTGGGGTCTAGCCATTCATGAATAGATTAACCCCAGAAGATAATTTGGCACCCCGGGCCTCCAGATGAAGTTGTTATGGTGTTTTCACTATTCCTTTAAATAAGTGTTATTTACACAGTTGGAGTGAATGGACAAGCAAAACATTCTAGTTTAGTACCAACCATAATCTTTTTCTAAACTAACAGAAAAATATAATTACTAGATCAAGTATGAATTAAACAACAACAACAATATCCAACAATGTTAAAAAAAAAAAAACACTCTTTATGTGTGAAGAAAAGAGATGATTGAGAAATAAAATATACATCTAGCAAGACGTAGGTCTATGGTGAGACAACATCTAAAGGGCTATTTATTTTAGGTATCAGTTTTCTTAAAACTAGTCATTCAAAGAGTCAATAGATGTCTTGGCAGTGTCTTATATACTCAGCTGTGGCCTCAATGATCCAACAACAATTTGCAATCATTATTCTGCTCTCTGGGCTTTCCAGGCTGACTTCAGCCAATCAGCCGTCCGGCAATCTGCTGTGATCTTTAATACAATCATGTTTTAGGCCATCAGCAAAAACAAACTGAAAATCAATGTGTTTGGCATCTGCTGAACAGTGCATCGAGGTCAGGCAGCTAGTGTCACTATTTCTTAAACCATCCAGAAAAGGTTTTACTGGAGTCCTCAGCAATGATTCACATCGGAAAATAAAATAAAGCCTAATTTCTATTTAATTAACTCAATGGTGAAATAATATAGCTTAATTCTTAATAAATCCCTGGTGTAATAAAAATATGACTTCATTGTTAATGAATTCATTGTGTAATGAAATTGCAGAATAACTTGGTATAAGGCTGTTATGTGCAGGCTGCACATTTAATGCGATAAACTCACCTAACGCAAATCATTCATTTATATAGCTGGAATAAATGCAAATGTTTGATAATAATAGACAACTCTGTAGTATTTAGATATTTCATATAATTTATGTTTTATAAAAAAAAAAAAAAGAACATTTCATATTACAAATTAGTTTCACATAAATGTCATGCATAAGTTGTGTGCAATTGTAAATAATATATTTGTCCCGTGAGTTGTTTCAGTCCACTGAGAAAAGTTCTCATTCTCTGTAGAACAGGTACAGACAGATGAGTATATTTTATGTGTATAGCATAATAAAATCTGAATATATGCTTTTTGGGGTGGGGAGGGGTTGTTTGGGTTTCTTTGTCCCATTAAAAAATTAATGCTAATGTAAAATAAGGACTAATTTATATTATGGATGTTATGTTCCCTCGATCTGAAGGCTCAGAAAGGCTATGACAAAATAGTCATTTATTTTTATTGCTTAAGCCAGTGTTTCTTAACTCATGGCATGGACCCAATCTTGGGCCATCGTACAATTTGTGAACACAATTGGTTAGAACACATGTGATGCAGACAGCTTAAACATTCAGAAGAGTGTCATAAAGGTATTTTTTTTAATATACCATATTTAAAAAACATTGAGCTAATTTTAACATGTGATATTGCAGCAAAAAAGAGATACCTTAATAAGAGACAATGTAAAATAGTCAATACATTTACAAGTCATATTAAGATCGTGGCAGATGTTCTGCTTGATGCACTAACTGACCTTGATTCAGAAATGGTCATTAATAATGCCTTTGTGTGGTATTTACTTTTGTATCATTTAATTAATGAACTAAGATTGTGAAATAATTTGACTATTCAGTAATCATATAATGAGTATACCAGGGGGGCGGGACCCTGGATATCTTCCTTTCCATATTCCTACTGGGGCATTAGAGAGCACTCTCAGTCCAGAAATTAGTAGGATTTATTTACATCCTATCATACTAAAACAAATAAATAAAACCAATACTGTATCAAAAGGATTCAATCACTTCTAGTGGGATTGGGTTGGTGTGACCATTAATTTGTGCAGTTTGTATATCAAAAGTTTTCATTTCTCCTTTGGTCTTTTGATGATCAAATTTTGCTTCTTTGAACAAGGGCCGTAGTTTGACACAAGAGAAAAACAGAGTGAATCGCAGGAAGCACGCAATGCAACTCGCAGCAATAAGGAGAACTGTAAAAAAAGGAATAAGAAAGCCTCTTAACACACAATGTCAAAGTTTTCCATATCAAACTTCCATTAATAAGACACATGAAGCAATTTAAAAAAAAAAATGATGATCTAACAAGATTTGAAAACTTCCGTGGCTGTCTGTGATAGTTACTTCTCTTGATATGGGTATATGTGTGACCTATTGATCTTAGCCCAGGCTCACATAAATGGCAATACCCTGTAAGTAAATACATCAGTGATCTTAGGGAAATGAGCTACATTCTACACAGCAACCCACCCAGTGGCGGATCCAGAGCCTGATCTCGGGAGGGGCACTTGTAGATTATTTAAATAAATAATCCAGACACAATAACCACTACAGCTCAGTGTAGTGGTTATAGTGCCAATAATGCCAAGACCCCCTCCCAGAGTAAGTAGTCAAACTGTTTAAGAACTGTTTGACAACTTACCTGAGGTCGTCTGGGAAATGGGGCTGTAGTAGGGCAGAGGAGCAGTGGTATGTGTGAGTGGTGCAATGTGTGAGGGGTGCAGTGTGTGTGTGTGTGTGTGAGGGGGACAGTGTATTAGCAGTGTGTGTGTGAAGGTGTGTGGATCAGTATGTGTGTGTGACAGTTACAGTGTGTGTGTGTGTGTGTATTGCAGTGTATGTGTGGGGCAATGTATGTGTGTGGGGGCAGTGTGTGTATGTAGGGGCAATGTGTGTGTATGGGGGCAGTGTATGTGTATATGGGGGCAATGTGTGTGTGTATATGGGGGGCAGGGGCAATGTGTGTGTGTGTGTATATGGGGGGCAGGGGCAATGTGTGTGTGTGTGTGTATGGGGGGCATGGGCAATGTGTGTGTGTGTGTGTGTGTATGGGGGGCATGGGCAATGTGTGTGTGTGTGTGTGTATGGGGGGCAGGGGCAATGTGTGTGTGTGTATGGGGGGCAGGGGCAATGTGTGTGTATGGGGGCAGTGTATGTGTATATGGGGGCAATGTGTGTGTGTATATGGGGGGCAGGGGCAATGTGTGTGTGTGTGTGTATGGGGGGCATGGGCAATGTGTGTGTGTGTATGGGGGGCAGGGGCAATGTGTGTGTATGGGGGCAGTGTGTGTGTATGGGGGCAGTGTATGTGTATATAGGGGCAATGTGTTTGTGTATATGGGGGGCAGGGGCAATGTGTGTGTGTGTGTGTGTATATGGGGGGCAGGGGCAATGTGTGTGTGTGTGTGTGTGTATGGGGGGCAGGGGCAATGTGTGTGTGTGTGTGTGTGTATGGGGGGCAGGGGCAATGTGTGTGTGTGTATGGGGGGCAGGGGCAATGTGTGTGTATGGGGGGCAGGGGCAATGTGTGTGTATGGGGGGCAGGGGCAATGTGTGTGTATATGGGGGCAAGGGCAATGTGTGTGTATATGGGGGCAGGGGCAATGTGTGTGTGTATGGGGGGCAGGGGCAATGTGTGTGTGTGTGTGTGTGTGTATGGGGGGCAGGGGCAATGTGTGTGTGTATGGGGGGCAGGGGCAATGTGTGTGTGTATGGGGGGCAGGGGCAATGTGTGTATATATGGGGGGCAGGGGCAATGTGTGTGTGTATGGGGGGCAGGGGCAATGTGTGTCTGTGTGATAAGAAGGATTTTTCTTTTAATGTGTGTGTGTTTTTTTTTTTGTTTAAATTAAATAAATGTTATGTCCCCCCTCCCTTCTTACCTTTACTGGGAGGAGGGGGGACATCTTTCGTTCCATGGTGGTCCCAGTGGGGTTCATTGGTGGTCCCAGTGGTAGGACTGAACTCTAGCCCGCGCTCCAGGGCTAGAGTTCACTCTCGCGAGATTTGGAGCGTTGCCGTGGTAACCGCGGCAACGCTCCAAATCTCGCGAGAGGAGGACCCGGAGGAGCTGCTGGTAACTCCCAGCTCCCGGGTCCTCTCTCCCTCCCCTGCCGGTCGGCTGTCAGCAATGTGCCTGCGGACCGGGGAGGGAGATCACTGATCTCCCTCCCCGGTCTGCAGGCACAATGCAGGGCTGGCACTTGGGCAATGTCAGCCCTGCATTAGCCGGCAGGGGAGAATCTCGGGGGGGGCAATTGCCCCGTTGCCCCCCCCCTGGATCCGCCACTGAACCCACCTGAATGTGAACTACACATAGCAACTCAGCAGAATGTACGTACGGCATTAGCTGTTCATGGGAATATAAGCTGCATGCATACACCACTCACTGGATTGTGAAATATGTATATCAACAGCTCAAATAAACGTGAACTACATAGAGCAGCAACTCTGTGTGGCTTGTGAGCTTCATGCCATGCACAAATACAAACAGCGCACTGGAATGCAAGATGTACACTGGAATAGTTCATTATATATACACACTCACACACACATATACTGAAACAGCTCATGGGAGCACATTGCGCACTATATAGATTAACAGTTCATGGGAGTGTGAAATATATAAGATCATTTATATAGCACCAACATATTCTGCAGTCATTTACAATTATAGAAAAGGGGTATTTGAAGGGGAAGAAGGTCCTGTTCAAACAAGCTTACAATCTATGATGGTTTGAGGTGGGCAGATATATATCATTTGGTGTCTTGCACAAGGACACTTACTGATAAGGTTGTATGTAGCTCACTTTCTCTATGTTTTTATCTTACGTGGTACTGTCAGGATCCTATCCTGACAAACAAGACTTTTTGTTTTGTTTATTCTGTTCCTTTAAAACCAAGTTCCTGCACAGATTATGTTTTGCCTTCATCATCCTCACCTGCCTGGACTAATTATGAAGCTACAAAAGGCAATACCCAACTCACCACATTGCCTTTACAATGAAGTTGATGCTCATCTTGTAAGGCTTCTGTTCCTGGCTCCTGTAAATGTTCCTGTGGACCTACACCTCTACCCTGCTTTATCCTGCCAACCAGCTTTATACCAACCTGCTCCAACCCAGCCTAAACTAAATTTTTATCCTGCCAACCTGCTTTATTCCAGCCTGCTCCAACCCAGCCTAACCTACGTTTCTATCCTGACTAACCTGCATACCCCTATCTGGACATTGCTGCTAACTCCTATTACAAGGTGTTATTTTCCTTTATTATCAGTGCTTCCACCAACAGGGGGGCTGATTCACTAAGTTCTGCTTTTCCCATTTTCCTGAAACCTTGTTGTCCTGTTCCATTCTTTTCTTTTATACTTGACCCTCTATATTTAACCTATTCCTTTATCTATAGGTTCTCTTATCTTTCTACATCCTGTTTATAATTTATATAGGGCATGTTGCCTAAACCTTTGTTTTTCTTATTTTCCTTCCCCCTATTCTTTCATTTATAAGATATCATGTTGTTTTCTATTATGTCCAAACTCTCCAATAAAGCCTCTAATGTTAACTGGGATTCAAGCTTGGGCCTCCTAGTTCTACAGCAATGTTACTACTGCTCTAACCAGATGAATACACATGCACACCCCCCTCCCCCCCCCCCCCTTCCCTGCTCTAGGATTACATATAAGTAAACTTTTGTTAAATAAATACAAATTTTACTATAGACATAAAAGGTAGAATACAAATTCAAAATATAATGTTTTGGATATACCGGTCACGTCACTACGCAAACGTCATCACAAACACGTCCTGATGTCACGTGACCCCTCTGTACTCTTCCGGGTTCCACTCCGTCCTGAGACCTATTCTCACAAGTTTGGTAAGCCACTTATTGGCATAAGTTGTCAGCACAGTTCCAATGCTCAACTCAGTCACCCCTTGCTACAGAATTGGTCTGCATGTTTTGGCCAGACAAGAGAAAAAACATAATAAACAGAATGGGCCCGTATGCTAATCATCATAAACCATTTTACAGTTGTGGCTTACCTTTTAATATATCGGTTTCAGCCGTTGATGAAGTTTCTTTTCCAAAATAGACACCGACAGAAGCAACAATTGCCACAGGGTAAATTGTAAAGATGTATCGTACATATTTTTCAAAAACAAATGTTTCCATCAAGAACCTAAAAAATGAAAAAAAAACAAAAGGATGTCATATTGGTATGTATTTAAATGGACATTCCTAGTCACATTTTATATCCGATCAATCCCTAAAGCCAGTGATCAGTCCACTTGGGAGTGTATACTGTGACCAGAGATATTTATTCCTGGTAAACACATTTACTTATAGATCTTGTTGGAAGAGTTGGCATTTTTTTGTTAATTTATATATTTTTTCCAAACCCTGCTGGTCAGATTTGGTAACTGGGAAATATATATATAATCAGATCCACATGAAATTACCATTTATACAGATTACCTACAATCAAATAGATTATTTATTTCTAACAAGGTGATTTACTAAAATGTGACTTCAGAATTTCAAATTCACTCTGATTTCTCTTTGAAATGCATGCTTTTGTACTGCAAACTGTAATGCAACAATAGGAGATTTTTGTAATGGGAGGTTTTAGAAAGCAGACAGGTAAGGTATTTGGCAAATAAATGATAAAATACCTGCACAATACAGAAATGAAAACTGCACTTCTGGGACTTGACCACCAGAGGACAGCATAATGCTTTTTAAATTCCATCTAATGGCAGACCATTGCAGTGCTTTCATCATTTGTTTATTGATAGGCTATTCTAAAAAAAAAGTTCCCAATTAACGTTATGATGAAAATCATATGCCAACTCATTTAACAAGATATATTTTAAGCCTTTCCAAACCTCTAAAGGTTTCTCATTATTTTTTATTTTGGTTTATTACATCTATGCTAACTATAAGAAAATTCTATGATTACTTAAAAAATCACACACATACGAAATGAAACCGCACTATTAATAGAAATGAGTTTTCCTTGTTTCTTAGCTGAGCTAATTGTAAGTGGTTGTCAGGTTGATGCTGGCAGTGGATTTTGGCACCGTTTAAACAACAACAATTAAATTGATAATTAGATAACATTAACATCAAGTGCCAAAGATATTACATTAAGTGCTTTAACATGCTTAATATTACATTCTGAGGCAGGTGCGGAAGAACAAGCGATGTTCAGTTTGTTTGTCCAACTTAATCGTTCCAATAGTTGGTAGAATTTCAAAAAGAGTACAGGGTTACACACAAAGTGTGAACGGCCTGGAATTTAAAGCACTATAACATACAAATCCTTTATCTATGGTTATGGTGCCAGCAGTGTCGTAAAGTCACCCAAAATAATGTGTCAAACCATTTAAAACTGGTTTGAAAACTTACCTGTGTCCCACTCCCACTTCCCTGCAAACTCTACAAGTTATATAACCTATTGCCAAAATGTCAATATATTAAACAAACATTTTGCAAATGGACGAGGGTCCAATCGTCTTGGACAACCCCCCTTGACAGGCAGAAGTCAAAGGCCTGATCGCCATAGTGACTGTTGCAATCATGGTAGTTCTACAACGGTATATACGTTATATAATGATATCTAAAGGGTCTTTTCCATTTGTTGCAAGCCTTCATGGAAAGTATTCTGTTTGTCTCTGTGAGTTAATAGGTGGTTTTCCAGAATCCCCATCAAGCAAGCTGGTAAGGCATACACTTTCGTACTTCATCTACCGTTACTATAGATATTATAACATTGTCTCATCTCCCCCCTCTAGCTGGTGCTTATACTGACACTACTATTATACAATATACAGTTACAGTCCCCACAAACATTTAGGACAATGGTATTCCAAAATGACGGCTAAGTCTACTCTTTGTTTTCTCTGTTCCACAGAATTCCTGCATACTGATTACAAAGCATTCCACTTCATAGTGGCACAATTTTAGACGCAGTTCCTTTACGGTAACAATGGTATTTCCTCACCACAGCATTTTATCCAAATGGGAATCATTCTTCTAGATTGTAAGCTCACGGGCTGTCCTACGTAGTGGTTTGTGGGAGGATTAAAGCCAGGGGCATTGTCTACTTCTTTTTTATCGTTGTGTCTAGTTCTATATCCCTCTGTTTTGAAGCCACCCAAGCATTTTACATCATTTGTTCATTGCTATGGATATTAGTGCTAAAGAAGAACTGTACAATAAATAAACACATCACAAAATTATTCTGCTAAATGCCTGAATTAAATAAAAAAAAAAAGTTTAAAACAAAAAATCATAATCCGCATTTTGCTCTGTGATAAACACAAACATTTATACAAATATTCAGTTCAGTTTATGTTACAAAATTAAAACATGAACACAACAAATTAAACTTACCAGAATACCAGGGCAAAGAAAACCAGGCAAAGAACCATACTGCTGACCCCAGGGTCTCTTATAGGGACATAATATTTTAACACCATTCCAAAATTAATAATAGTAGCAATTGAAGTCCATGTAGCATACATTGCCAATCCATTATGAACCTGAAATAGAAATAATACAAATTGACAATATTTAAATAAAGTGGCTTGAGTAGGGCAACAATGTTCCAGTTTGGTGCATTTTTCTATCTCCTTTTACGTAACATAAAAACCATATATGTGCATGCATACACAGACATAATGTGATTGCATAAGTCTGTCAGTACCAATGGCATATATATATATATATATATATATAAATAAAAAAAATACCGGCACTCTAGGTTTTCGAAAACCTAGAGTGCCGGTATTTTTTAGATTTTTCTGTATCTATGTGACTTGGCACCAGGTGTTTAATTGTTTTTTAGTTGGAGTGCAGGAGTCTTATTTCATTATATATATATATATATATATATATATACACACACCGTATATATTCGTGTATAAGCCGACTTTTTCAGCACATTTTTTATGCTGAAAAATCCCCCCTCTGCTTATACTCGAGTGAGAGTCCCACTTACCTGTTCTCCAGGGCCGGTGCTACCATAAGGCGGCCCAGGCAGCTGCCTTAGGGTGCACCGGCACTGGAGGCGCAACATCAGGCTGACCGGAAGGAGGGAAGCGCACTTTGCTCCCCTTCAGCCGGTTGCTACTTGAAGCGTGGCCGAGCGCAGCCCAGAGCTTCCGGCCGGCAGAGCCCAGCCACTGCCCGCACTCCTCCTAACCTGGTGTCTGCCGCAGGCTGTTTGGAGTGAATGACATCATATCCCTGCTCCTTGTGTACCACACAGCGTGGCTGGTGCCCAGTGATGGTGGTGAGATCGGGTGAAGATGGCGCTGGGCGGATGGAAATCCTAATGACAGTCTCCAGAATCGCTTCTATCTGTACCATGGTAGGTGCCCGCGTTGCCGGGGGCCGGGGCTGGCTGTGTACTCCGCTCACACCATGCTGCACGCTGGGGACACGGACAGCTTCCAGGCAGGGTGCTCTGACTGCAGCTGCTCTGTGCAGGAAAGGCCGGGGATGCGCTGTGGCCTGTTTACCGTGTGGGAGAACCTGCTGCACAGCCAGAGACCACGGCGCTAGGTGTATCCAGTGCCTAGCTGCCGGCTACTGACAGTGTGCACGGCGGGTACCACTCCCCGGAGTACAGGCACTGACTGGGCACTGCCCACCAGCTGGGTGCCCCCCACTAATACAGGGGACAGGGAGAGCTACACACCGGGCCATAACCCGGGCACCAGCTGAAGGCCAGGGGTCATAATCCTAGAACAAGTCATCAACACTTAACATGCACTAGTTGCAGAGCAGGGAGTATATCGTCAACACAGGTCATTACAGCACTGGAAGGGTATGTATGTTTGTCTCTGTATCTATGTATGTATGTATGTATGTATGTATGTATGTATGTATGTCTCTGTATGTATATCTCTGTATTCATGTATGTATTTACCAATAGCTGCTGCATTTCCCACCCTAGGTTTATACTCGAGTCAATAAGTTTTCCCAGTTTCTTGTGGTAAAATTAGGTGCCTCGGCTTATATTCGGGTTGGCTTATACTCGACTATATATATTACTTCTAATTCCAGTCCAGAAAAGTTTAAGATTATAAGTAGAGCCTAGAAACATATTGATTGCACTTTGACGACTAGGTCTCTAAAGGTTGTAACAATCATCCAAGACTGATATTTATTTTTGTAGAGGTGGCCTTCCTGTCATTGCAGTCTGGTATTTCATAAAATGCAAGTTTTATACTAGAAATATAAATATTGACAACAAACCAAAAATTGTACATTGCTTAAACTCACCAAAATTCTTGTGCACCATAGGTCTACCCGATAATTTTCTGCCAATATTTTTCTATGCCTGTAGCATCTACTGCATGATATTTGAAGCATCAAAAAGCACGTGATTGGAATTAAGACCAAGAATACATTGGAAAATACAAGATACCTACAAAAGAAAAAAAATTTATTTAGACAAACTTTATACAGCTACAGTGAGGGAATCAAGTATTTGATCCCCTGTTGATTTTGAACGTTTGCCCACTGCCCACTGACACTGTCAATAAATGAAATAAGGATATGATCCCCCATCAGCAAGATTTCTGGCTCCCAGGTGTCTTTTATTCACCTCTCTCTTAAAGGGAGTGCTCCTAATCTCAGCTCGTTACCTGTATAAAAGACACCTGTCCACAGAAGCAATCAATCAGATTCCAAACTCTCCACCATGGCCAAGACCAAAGAGCTGTCTACGGATGCCAGGGACAAGATTGTCGACCTACACAAGAATGGAATGGTCTACAAGACAAGCCATGCAGCTTGGTGAGAAGGTGACAACAGTTGGTGCAATTATTCGCAAATGGAAGAAACACAAAATAACTCTCAGTCTCCCTCAGTCTGGTGCTCCATGCAAGATCTCACCTCGTGGAGTTTCAATGACCATGAGAATGGTGAAATCAGCCCAGAACTACACGGGAGGATCTTGTTAATGATCTCAAGGCAGCTGGGACCATAGTCACCAAGAAAACAATTGGTAACACATTACGCCGTGTAGGACTGAAATCCTGCAGCGCCCGCAAGGTCCCCCTGCTCAAGAAAGCATATGTACAGGCCCATCTGAAGTGTGCCAATGAACATCTGAATGATTCAAAGGAGAACTGGGTGAAAGTTGTATGGTCAGATGAGACCAAAATCGAGCTCTTTGGCATCAACTCAACTCACGCTGTTTGGAGGAGGAGGAATGCTGCCTATGACCCCAAGAACACCATCCCAACCGTCAAACATGGAGGTGGAAACATTATGCTTTGGGGGTGTTTTTCTGCTAATGGGACGGCACAACTGCACCTCATCAAATAGACGATGGATGGGCCATGTACCGTTAAAACTTGGGTATGAACCTCTTTCCCAAACGTCAGCCTCGAAACCTTGACTCGAAATGACTAGGATAGGATTTGCAAAGAGGAGTGGGACAAAATTCCTTCCTGAGATGTATGCAAAAGGGTGGCCAACTACAAGAAAACTCTGACCTCTGTGATTGCCAACAAGGGTTTTGCCACCAAGTACTAAGTCAAAGGGGTTGAATACTTATTTCACTCATTGACATGCAAATCAATTTATAACTTTTTTGGCATGCGTTTTTCTGGATTTTTTTTTTTGTTTGTTATTCTGTCTCTTACTGTTAAAATGCACCTACCATTAAAATTATAGACTGATAATTTCTTTGTCAGTGGGCAAACGTTCACAATCAGCAGGGCTTCAAATACTTTAATCCCTCACTGTACCAATGACAAGAGCTGATGTCAAATCTATGGTCAAAGCAAAATAATTCATCTGAATTTTGGGCGACTGCAGGTTCGTCCGAAATTCCAACTCTGAAATGTTAGGTGGACGAATCATAAAACCAGTTAAATGGACAACGGGAGAAAAACATTGTGTTTGAATTATGATTTGGTATTCTGTCCATTTCACCAAATAAAAGTTGATTAATAGGGAAAAAATAATTATTGATATTTATGGGACATTTATGGGATATTTATGTTGATTTTATTCACAGATCAAGTAAGAGTCTCCTCTTTTCCTCTCTGTTGATTACTTCTTTTTACTTGATCTGTCAACCAAAGAGCATGAAAATGAGCCTATATGTGCACTGGATAATATATACATATTTATGTTTTACAGTACACCCACAAGCCAATTTTCGCACCATTTCTGTTGGTGTGACTGGATTTTGCAGATTTGTTTTGCATAGCATGAATGAAATACATCTGAACTGAAATGCCACATGACAAATCAAAAATTGGCCAAAATTATTATTTCAGACAAACCTCTTTGGACAAACCACATTTCTATTGATGTGCAGTCTCTGCTCTTGGTCAAACCAAAATGATGGAGCATGCAAGGTACACATATATTATATTTAAAGACATATGTATTTCTTCCTTCCTCCCTCTGTAGCTGACATAAGAAAATAGATAATTCTTCAACAAACTAATCCTAATGTGTGGGTGTGTGTGTACACACTGGCTCACTCTCTCTGCTGTCTGCATCTCATTTTGCTAATAAGAATCAGCCTGAAAACATTATTTTCTAAGGAAAAAAACAACAACTTACTCTTTGTCCCAAATGAATAGCCATCCAATGTTAATTGAATTGTTCAGTATCCACATAGTAAAAAATTCAGGAGGGTGGATTCCTAATTTTGCATAAATATATTCATCTTTACTTCTAGGAAAGCAAACAAAGAATACAAAGAAAACGTGTGTTATTTAGCTTATAGTTGTACCCCTAGGTAAGTAAATATAATAGTATGTACATTTTTATTTAAATGGGCCGAATGGTTGTTATATGCCGTCACATCCTATGTAATGCTGAGAGTCTTTTTGCAGGTCCTTTTGAAATAAAAGCATACTTTGTCAGTATGAAAAGTTATAGTCAGGTCCATACGTTGACCAAGTCCTGCTTGGCTTTTTGTTTGCATCATGGCTTCCCATCACTAGTGGGCATGTTACAAAGGTAAATGGAGTATGATAATCTGCATGCAATCTAATCTAGAATCACCAGGAGCATTTAAAAAAAATGAAATGTGTAAAAATAGATCAGGAAAAAGTATCGATTTCCATTTAATGTACAAAACTCCACAAAAAAGCTCAATAATTTAGCAGAGTAGAACCCGTTATTTGCTGCAACCTTAACAGTATAATAAATTACACTCAGCTGATTTCAATATCTTATTGTATCTTCTGATCATCACTTCTAATAGCAAGAATGTACCAGTTTCACTCTAAATGTCTATTGAGCTCTTGCAGAGAGTTCATATTGTAAAACTTGGGCACTTGAACTTTGCAATATTATATTTCCACTTTTTTTTTTTATTTAACTTGAGAAACACATTTACTGCACTCTAGAACATACACACTGTTTGCTCTAACAGTACTTTTAGCAGTGACATTTTATATATGATTGAATACAGCTATCAAGTTCTGCTATATGGCAGTTTTCTGAACAGAATATAAAACGCTATAGTGCATTGGACGACATAAAGTACAACATCAAATATATTTGATGTTCTATTGCACCAACTAAAGTAAGAAAAGGAATATATCAGAGCAAAATACACCCATCTTATTTGAAATCAGACATTTTAAATTGTAGTAAAATGGTGAAAATTTATATATGTTCTTGCTTGATGTGCATTTCTAAATAAAGTAAGTGGTTTCAGGATGGCACCGAATTCTGTGTTGCATTGATTTATTATTAGTAATTGTCTATCCTCACTACCAAGCATTAAATACAAAAGATATCCTCTTCTGTAATTGGAAACTAGATAAATATAATCGTATCATTTAGCTGCCACATTCTTTTTGAAATTGCTCTTCCCTATGACCCAAATGAAAAAAGGCAGAATAAGAATCAAAGGTGCTAATTACATAGAATCATAATCACTGTAACTGTGTGAAATATTAAAGGGACACTATAGGCACCCAGACCACCTCAACTTATTGAAGTGGTCTGGGCACAGTGTCCCAGGTCCCTAAACTCTGTAAAGGTAATTATTGCAGTTTTTAATAAACTGCAATAATTACCTTTGACGGTGAACTCCACCTCTAGTGGCTGTCTACCAGACAGCCACTAGAGGGACTTCCGAGTCACTAGGCGACTTTTGTTTGCCTAAGGAGATTTCATTTGTTTGTTTGCCTAAGTTTTTTTACAGTAAGAGCAATAAGGATATGGAATTCTCTGCCTGAAGAGGTGGTTTTGTCAGAGTCATCACAGATGTTTAAACTGCAATTGGATAAATACTTGCAAAAACATAACATACAGGGATATCATTTCTAAATTGTGGGGTAATAATAGCTGCTTGATCCAAGGAGACATCTGACTGCTATTTTGTGGTCAAAAAGGAATTTTTTCCTAGTTTGTTGCAAAATTGGAAGCGCTTCAGACTAGGTTTTTTGGCTTCCTTTGGATCAACAGCAAAAACATATGTGAGGAAGGCTGAACTTGATGGATTTCAGCTATTTAACTTTGTAACCATGTAACTATGTAACTAATGCCAGACATCCTTATGCGATGCATGAGGACATCCAGCGTCACTCGAAGCCCCATAGGAAAGCATTATAGAATGCATTCCTACAGAGGAAGTAGTAATGCGAATGCGGCCATCGCTTTGAAACGGTGCCGATGGAGGTGTAATTACACCTCTGACAGTGTTATGCCAGAACACAACAACAGCTCCAACTAATGTAAATTCACTGCATATTGGGCATCTGTCAGCACACATAGCATGCTGCCAACATGGCCCCCACATGCCGTTTAAGTGCTCCCTTCAGCCCATCCTCTGGGGTGTACCTCCTGCAGTCAGAGGGAGTGACCCTACCATTGGACACTCAGGTCGCAGGGAGAACATGTCCTAAGCATAGGATCACAGGTAGGGTTTTCCTTTTTATTTTTCATTTGAAGAGTGGTAGGTAGGTATGACAGAAAGGGGTTACTATACCAAAAATCTAATGCTTCCTGTTTTTTGTTTGGAGTAACCCTTTAATACATCTGTCATTTGATGCATATGCTCATAACATATAAACATTTTAGATATTATTCCTGATGACATGGCTCTGAAGGTTATCGACCAATCAGTCTTTGGGTCACATGTCTAAAATGATCACATGATATATCCAGACCAATTTGTGAGTAGTGACAAATTGATATAATAATAAATAAATAATTATATTATATAACAGTTACATGGTTGTTTGCTAAAGTTGTCATTAACTCAATTCATTCAGGCAACTTCAATCTTAGGACAAAGTATCGAAACAGGAAAATTCTCTAAATCAGCTGTATGTCTAGCTCATCTGTTTGGGTCTAAAATTACAATTCCTGGTGGATGGCTTAGATAAAATAGTATATATATGTAGTTATGTATTTATTTATTTACCTTCTGAAGAGTGTGGAGAGGGCATACACAATCCAAAGTCCATTCCAAATGTAAATTACGGACCAAATAGAAAATGTCCAGCCCGCAGGAGTTACATCCAAAGGGTACTTACCAGAAACATTACTGGCTGTTGTATCGAATAATCCTAATATAAAGACAGAATTACAATTTTCTGTAAAATAACATTTTCTTGTGTACTGCATAGTTAAACAAATGGCATTGAAACAATTATTATTTATAAAATTGTTTTGATGAAGAAACAGCTTTATGATTTCAAGTGATAACAAACATTCCTTATCTGTGCAAAGAATATTAGTTCTACCATAACATATTTTGAATTAGTTCACTAATTATTTGCCCAAAGTGCCTATTTAAAAGAAAAAAATATCTGATTCCCTCACCCCCCCCCCTCCCCCACCTATTCCAATTTGCAATTCCCTCTGCCAATTCTCTACAATTCTCAGTTTAGTGAATACAAGCCTTATATTTTAGATAAAGTGTTGCCAGCTATTTACTATCCGGCTTTCAATAGATGTAAAAGTATGTTCACTAAACTGTAATTTGCGTTAACTGGCATCTCACCATAATTTATCATTTGGAGAATTAAAATGTTTTAATGTATACAAGCATTTAACTCCGTAGTAAATCAAATGCAGTAGTAGTTTCATACATGTCCTACAATTGTTTTGCTTTTACACTTCCTGGTTTTACCTAGTTGTTTGCCCTAATTAGAGCCGACTAGAAACTGTTTCAGGAAATTAACAAAGCTACAAAATGCATTAACATAGCACATTAAAAGGCAAAACACTATAAAAGCATATCATTAATGTACACTATAGGAGAAATTGACTGTTAAAAGGCTTACAATGGACTTACCCCCTTTTCCAATAGCTGAAATAACATTGAATATTACAGTGCAAATGTAGGAGACCACAGAGAGGATGATGAGTGCACCGAGAAGCTTGTTATAGGCCGACATTGTATATGTGAAGAAAGTCTAATTCTGGAATTGTTGATTGGACCTAAAATGCTGAATCTCGGTAGCTGGCTTTTTATATACACAAGCTTACATCTCTCAGATACACACACACAGGTCTTATCTTTAAGACTTTGACCTTGAGTTATTATGAGTCTTATGAAATCTCAACAATAAATGTAAAATAGTTTACTACGGGCAATAAGCCAAACTTGTGTAACAGTAGAATTCCTAGGGTCGATAATTGTCATCTTATGTAAAAAATGTCACACAGTTATTTACAAACATAAGGATTCAAAGTGAATTTCAAATCTAAGGCAAAAAAGTAGCCAAATTGGCTTAGAGTATTTTTCCAGTTCAGCTATTTTTGACCTTGAATTTTGCTTTGAATTCTCACTCTAGTGAATAACCCTTGACTTGCCTTGGACCTCATATTATTCTGAAAACGTGACCATGCATGACTGCTGAGAAACAAATCTCTATATAATTAATGCTAACTCAATTTATGTCTTGTACAGAAAATGATTCTGTAGATCACAGATTTATTTCCCAGTCATGGAATCTGGTGGCAGTGAGACACCCCATTCCATATAGAGTGCGTGGAATACCTATGGAATTCAGTTCTTTACCTATTGACACCACACATGCAGCAGTGCATCTGTGTTGCTCTTTGTGGATATATATTTTGAATTAAAGCAGCTTTTTTGAGGCACATTATGGGGAACTGGCTTGAATGTCTACAGCACCCTAAAATCTCTAGTAGGGTTATTTACTAGAGTAAGATCTGTCAAAAATTTAAATTTTATTGTTGTTCAACAAGCTTTATTAGTGTCTTCAGTTCAAATTACAGCAGGGTGGTCAAGATATAACGTAATAGACACGCAGGTCTCATGGAAACACATATAACAGTAACATAAAGCTTAGGATAAACAAGTGACATTGACATGAAGTCCGATATAAAGCTTTTGTCAAGACAAGCATGAAATGTCGTCATGTGGCCTAATTGGCTTGAGTTTCGTCTGCTTTTAAGTTTAAAACGACTTCATTCAGCACAGACATTTCGGAACGTGTCCTGAACTGTGTATAATAACAAGTAACTTTAAATTTAACAGGTAATCATAGTATTGGAGACATGCAGTTCCCAGTGAATATTGTACGGATAACAATTGGGACGCGATGTGCAATATAAAGGAATGGTGCGAGAGTATGTTTAACCCGTCAGAGTAGGCACATGGGTGACCAAGGTGTGGCGTAGGTATTAGGTAGTCTGATAGTTCGAATGTTATATCAGCCTGTAGGTTATTTCGGGTTCGGTCAATCCGCCTATGGTTCGCTTTTCCAATAAGGCGGTTGTGATAGTCAGGTCATATTTAGTGGTCATTTGCTGTGTGGGGTTGTTCCATGTTCGTGTTTTGTGAAACCGTGGCTGAGGTGTGTGTCTCTAATCTGATGAGTGAATGCAAGTGTGTGAAGCAACCGTTAGTAATCTCGGGTTGTATCGAGCTACTTCTGTTTTTCGATTAAGTCACGGAGCTTTGTCCGAGTACTGAAAGGCATGTTGAGTGAGAAATAGAAGGGGGAGATACAGAGGTGGGGGGGGGGGGGCAGTAAGATGAGACAGCGGTTTGAAGAGAGGGAGAGCTGGGGTGGGGTGGGTGGGTGGGGGTTCCACTGCCCGTGCCCATGGCATCGCGTGGATCGTAGCTTGGCTCAATCTCCAAAAAATTTAAATTTTAAGGCCAAAATTGCCAACCTGGAAGCATAGTTGACTTTTTCCAGATTTGATCTTCAATTTGAAATTCACTTTGAATTCACTTTAAGATTTTACAATTCTCAATTTTTAGTGAATAACCTTGTTACAGCCCCTTGCAAATAAATTTTACTTATATGTCCACTTTTGGGCATGGGCCTCATTTTAAATGAACACATACAGCACCATAACACTGATTTGTGTTTCAAAGCTGTTGTAATCAGCAGACACATACTCCAAGGAATCCATGTATAAAGTGGAATTATGAGGCAAAAATTTGGTTCTTTGTTAAGCTAATTTGCATACGCCTACCCAGAATTCCCTTCGGTAGTTGGAGCACTCTCAAAGTGAGATTGTAGGAAGAAGTGAGTGTAGGAAATGCAAGTCTTATGGCTTGACTGGTGTGTGTATTTGTGTTTAACTATCCACCTAATTCAGGTGGAAGGGGTTTTCATCCACACCCCCCCCCCCCCAACTCTTTTAGTATGTATGTATGTATGTATATATATATATATATATATATATATAGGAAATAATAGATGAGAGCACTCCAAAGGACTTGATGAAAAAAAATTATCTGTGTACAAGAAGATCGACGTTTCGACCCGCAGGTCTTTATCAAGATCTATATATATCTAGATATATATATATATATATACACACACACACACACACACACATATATATGTCAATTCGTGTATCTGTGTGTCAGGGTGTGTATTTGTGTATATGTGTGTGCATCTGTGTGTCAGGGTGTGCATCTGTATGTGTGTGTCAGGGTGTGTGTATGTGTCAGTTTGTATCTGTGTGTTAATATGTCTGTATCTCTGTGTAAGTATGTATGCATTTGGCAGTGTATGTGTGTACCCTGTTTCCCTGAAAATAAGACATCCCCCGAAAATAATCCCTAGCTTACTTTTGGGGGATGCTGGAAATATAAGCCCTGCCCCGAAAATAAGCCCTAGTTGCTAGTTCGCTAATCTATGTTCAGGGGAGTTTCGTCGAACATAGATTCGCAGGATTCCATGCCCTAGTGAGAATTCCACTGAACGTAGACCTACTTTATAGCACATGCTTGCTACCATTTTCCTTAAAAATAAGACATTCCCCCGAAAATAAGCCCTAGTGAGTTTTTCAGGGGAAAAATGTATATAAGACCCAGTCTTATTTTTGGGGAAAGACGGTATGTGCATACATCGAAGCAATCAATCACCAACACAACTTGCAAACACACTATTGCAAGCTAACACAAATATTACATACAAACACACCTCTGCATTCAAACTCCTAAATTATATAAAAAAATACACCCCTTCACTTAAACACCAATACTACACACAGTTGTATATCCGCATTTAAAGCTAACATTACATACAAACACACCCCTGTATTAAAACACTACAATTATATACAAGCACCCCTTCAATCAAACACCAACACTACACATTAAAGCACACCTGCATTTAAAAGTCAAGACTACATAGAAACACACCCTGCATTCAAAAGCAAACACTACACTACATTTTGGCTACTCTTGCACTAGAGGGGGCCCAAAAAAATCCTCTTGCACCAGGGCCTTCTCTATATTCGTTCAGCCACTGCCACTCTCATCTGGAGAGCGGTCAACACAGCTCAATAAATGATGCTCTTCATATACAGAGCAATGACATGCTATTTCAATATAGCACACACACTTTATTTACAAACAATAAAACCTATATGAAAAAATTGTAACTGTTACTGGACCTTGGTGAGTATCTTCTGCTAGAACGCCAATACTCACTTAAGCACTTTTTAAAAGTAGGGCTTTCAAGTTCTCCAAAGTCCGTTAGTCGTTTTAATTTCCTCCTGCTCACGTGTTTACTATTTAGCAGTCATATTCAAAATGACTTAGTGAGTAGAGCAACCAATCTGCTAAAAATTTTGCATCAAGCTTGAACTTTCCTCAATGGAAACTATTTGGATGATTTAGAAGACTTTCAGGGACGATGCAATGAGTGCAGAGCAAATAAAAGTGAAGCTTGTTCCAAAACTAAAATCACCTTTCAATTTGTAGCTTGTTCCAAAACTAAAATCACCTTTCAAATGGAAGAGATTTCAGACCATCAATGAGATTCAAGTAAATACAACTACGCAGCTGATGGCGATTCCAACAAAGGATTTTGCAGAGTGTCTTGAACAGTGGAAAATAACTGGAAGAACTGTGTGAGGTCCCAATATGTCTACTTTGAAAGGGACTAAGACATCATCCTATGTACAATGTTTCTTGTATCTTGTATCAATATTTTTCATATTACATGGCTGGATAAGTTCCAGACAGACCTTGTACTACTGTTTTATAAAATTAGTCAATAAAATAGATCTCCTACTAATATTGTCTATTTTATCACCATAGGAATTACAGCCCGCTTGAGAGCAGCCTGTGTCCACTGCCTCTTCATCTGCACCTAGAAGCTCTTGCACTAAGCTAGGCTGGCAATGCAGGAAGGAGCTCATTGCCTGAAAGTGCTCAACTGATGCTCTCTGCCAATGTGCTGACTTTGAACTCCAGGGCTTGGCTCAGTGGGGCTCCTTGCAAGAACTTGTTGCTATAGAGGATGTGGAGGTGGGTGTCGAGAGGCACCCAGGTAAGTTGTCAAACCATTCTTAAATGGTTTGACAACAGACACTGAGGGAGGTTTTGCCGGTGCACTTATCCATTACCATGGGCTGTAGAGGTTATCTTGCTTGGAGTGTTTTTTAATTCGCAAAAATTATGAGTTTGGTAAATAACCTTCTCAGTGTTGGACATGATCATTCTTAGGAATGACACCAATCGTGTTTTGTCTGTCTGGAGGTGTTTAAAAGTGTAAAGTTGACCCCCAAAAATTAGGTGGTTACACACTAATGGTTTCTGGTTAGGAAAAGATAAAACGAATGAATGAGGGAAGGCTGAGAAAGAAGCAAAACAGAAGCAATAAGTTAGCCACTTTTATTGCTTAACTTAAATTCAACATGTCAGTTTTGTGCATTTTACCTGCTTCGATTTATTTTTTAAACAATTGTTATTCTTTCACACTTTCAGATTTCCACATAAAATATCCAAGTGTCACATGTTCCTAAACAGCAGAATCTTATGTAAACTTACAAAGTACTTGTATAAGGCAAAGCCAGTGTTCCTATTATCACGCATCAAAGCTTGTGTAAGACAGTGTCAGTGCTTGTGCAAGGCAACACGAGAGCTTGTGTAATGTAACAGTGCAGCTGTTAACTATTAAACCGAAGAGTAAAAATAGAAACGTACTGGAAACACTGCTTCACGAAACACTTTATGTAACATAGTTGAATAAACTAATAATAACTGCCATTTGAAGACTGGTGTTTTTTTTCTTAAGAAAACGTTTGACTTTTGGAAGCATTACATTTACATTTATTGGGTCCAATGCAAATACCTTCTAAATAAACAGACAGAGGTCAAGTTTTAAAAAAAAGTTTTAGATTAGAGTAAAACCTCTACAAAGGAATCATTAGACATTTTGTCTAATCCCGTTATTAGCTGTTTTCTAGATGGCATTGACATTTTCTATGAATAAAAAGATATATATATATATATATATATATATATATATATATATATAAATATATTTGTGGTCAGAATTTAAATTGAATATAGAAATAGAGGACAGGGGGAGAGTTGGTAGTGGTGTGCCGAAACAAACATACGGGTAGGCCTGTAATAAAGAGGGCAAAAAGATATAAACAGAAAACACACTTAATTGCAAACTCATAATGCTAAACATTTAAAAGCTTTCCTGAGTTCTTTCTCAGGTTGCAGAATATAAGTGTTGTAGACGGAGGATTTACATCTGCCCATTCTTTTAATGATATGCAATGGTGTGTCCGTACTGAAGACTGCGGAGGCTGCACCAATTCTGAAGGAGTGACCAGAAAATGAGGCGGGGTTATGTCCCAGACTTAGCAGCAATGTTTAAATGTGAAATATGAATTTGGAGGTGGTTAGTGGGTGTCCGTGAAGAAGTAATAAGGGAGAGTTAGCCGGGAGGCGAGTGGGTAGAAATGAATCTAGTATTTTTATGGGACACCAGAGGTTATCTGTTGAAAAGAGAGGGATTGTAGTAATATAGTTTGTGTGGTTAGTTTTAGATGTATGTAACGACATAACATAATGGTCGCCGTGTTTGACCATGTCCGATAATTTTAAACTTGTGCTGATATCGGATTGACAGATTACAGTGAACTCTCGGGGTCTAAAGAAGCCATAGAAGTTGATGTAAATAGCTACTTTGATGATAGAGTTAGCCTGGGCGTTAAATGGTTTTGTGTCCAATAGATCCGAGATATTCCTGAATATGGGTCCGTCTACATGTAGTCTGTAGGTAGCAGGAGGTCGATCTATTTTGTTCATACCTTTAAGAATAGTTTTAATGGGGTATGAAGAAAGAAAAGGGTGATTGTAAAAGGTAGTGAGGACGTGGTGCCATATACCTGTAAGATATAATTTGATAGTGTTATGTGCTAATTTGAGGTGTAAGTGACAAAAAGAGGCAAAAGCCACCATTGTCTCGATAGAGTAATTATCCAAAATGTGAAACTCCCCACCAAATTTGCGGAAAACAGTCAACTCCCTATTGTATGCTGTCTTAGTGTTGGCTGACAGGGCATTGCGTGAGAGTGATCGTGCGTGGGTCAATAATCCCGTTAGTCCATGATTAGCTCCAGAAATGTCGGTATTCGGGATGGGAGCTCATTGGCAGAGGGATGCACCTTACAGAATGCCTGAAAATTAGACCGGGACAGAGCGTCAGCTGCCGTATTTTGAATGCCGGGAATGTGTTCGCACACCATGAAGAATTGTAGTTTTGTGGCCAGCCACGTCAACTTTCGTACCAAACGCACAAAGGTGTTTTCTAGGAGATGTAGGTAATATCCCCAAACCATTTTGGGAGCTATGGGAAAGAGTCCATAGAATTTGACGAATTTCTAGCATAGAACATCTATTAAGGTCTTTTTCAGGAGACATAATACCTTTAGGACTCTAGTACTGTTGCGAGTGATTGTTTATAACCTTACAATTCCTCCATCTCCATGGCACAACATATGATTGCTGGTCAGTTGCAAAGGACACTTATATTGATTTATGTTCCTATAGTGATCAAAGTGTTGATATATCTCACCAAGTCTAGCCCTGTAAATCCCATTTAACTCTACTGTGTAGAATAATTTGTCTGCCCAGACAGTACATTTTTTTGCCCTCAATTTTTTTTGCAGTGATTATATGATATTACTACTAGTTCACAATTTAGTGAACCTTCCTTTTACTAGCCTATCCAGTTAATCCATCTCAACAGCAATTACTATCTGTGCTTGTTTAAGCCATCATACATATCCGGCTGCCTCTTTTGGATTGCCAATATTGATAGGAACTATTATATTTAGTAACCACTATATTATACTTAGTAACCACTTTTGTTCCCCATTTTTGTTTATTTGTATCCATTTGCTTTTCCTTTCTAATTTACCTAATAAAGATAATAAAATATAAAGATAATAAAAAATATTTTTTACCCATTGGATACATTTCAGTTTTGATACAATTAGTGGGAAATAGTACCCATGGTCCCATGATACAATTAGAGGAAATTCACTTGGCTGTAAATCATTTATGTATTTATTTGATTCTTCTATTTCAATATACCAGTTCAAAACAATCATAGTCTAGGTTGTATTTTATTCACCTTTCATTCCAGCATTCCAGGGTACAGGCCCAAGGTGGATCTGCTACCATCCTACTGACCATTGTGTCCCTAACCAAATGTTTTGGGATCATGTGACACAAAAAAAAAATGTAATTTCATATATAGGTAAAATATCTCCCCTGTGGAATGATACACATCGCGAAATTGAGGTATCCCAGTAAAGACTGGAGATCCCTCCTTGTACCAGAACTGTTTTGTAGGAATTGGTCCAGTTCTTGTGTAATGCGTATCAATTTCACATTGGAGAGGCGTGCCTGCATGGACACCAAGTCTAGTGAGATACCCAAGAATACCAACTGTGTTGTGGGGCATATCGTTTTGCCCAGGGACAATGGAACACCTAGTGTTAAAAACAGTGCTGTGGTGCTAAGGATGCTTCGTGGTGTGAGTGAACCTGCCTCAACCAGTAAGAAATCATCCAAATAGTGTATGACCATGGGGCATTTTGAGCAGCCAGCATAGAGTCTCTGCAAAACAGTTTCGGCTTCTCCTGGAGCCGAAGGTGAGTCTGGTGGCAAAGTAATAATTATCCCTCCATTTGACGCCATGGATATGCCAAAGTGACGGATGGGTAGGTAGTAATTTGAACGCATTTGTAATATCCATCTTACTGAGCCAGGCTTGTTCACCGGCCAGTAGGATGGCTTGTATGGCATGATCCATGGTGGCGTAATGGAGAGAAAATTCTTCAACCGGTATTAGTGAATTTAAACTAGGATTGTGAAAAGTGAGGAGCGGACAAATCGATGATTAAGCATTTTTTTTTTAGAAATGTTGTTGGTAACCACTCCAACAGGGTTTGTGCACCATGACAAAGGGGGGTGCGGAAAAGGACCAATCATAAAACCTGACGTGGTCTCTTTCCATAGCAACTTGTCAACAGCAGATGGGTCATTTGTAGCCAAGAATAAGTTAGGACATTCTAGTGTGCCAGAGGGGAGTGCTACTAGCCCTGTGTGAAATCCATTGGAAAATCCTGAAATCAAAAATTGCGCCAAGTGGTGGGAGGGGGTGGTGCGCAAGTGGTAGGCTAGCTCGTTAATGTCGACCTCCGTCAGTCATTTCTTAGGGAAAAGCTTAGAGGGGCACATGGATTTTGTATGTGCCCTAAAGCAGACAGAGCAAATGTGCAACACCCTGCAAGCGGTGTAATTACAGGTTCCTGCATTAAAGTTGTGCACACCTGCACGTTGCCCAAGAATACAACTGGTCTGCCTAGCTTATCTCTCTGTCCCCTCTCCTGACTGACGGAGGGGGTGCTGAAAGGGTAGGAAGTGGAGGGGTCTGCTTCGCATGGGCACAAGTTGGAGGAGTGAGAGGTGGAGGAACATACTGCACAAGATGGGGGCCTCAAGCTTGTGAAATGCCTGCAGAACAGCTCTGTGCCCAACTGACTCCAATCTATACACGTGTTAAACTAGGCCAGAGCTGCTGCTGCTTTAGCCGACACTGACTTGTGATAATCGTAGAAAGCAAAGCCCCCATACTTGTGCCCCAGGTTCACCACTTTGTGTAAATAGATGTTGAATTCCTCACGCCTCTGGGGGTATACAGAGCAGATGTATAACCTTTATAACCTGAAACCGAAAATGAATTTGGGGATGAATAATTTTTATTGAGTCGTTGATTCCTGGTTTTAAGGATCACAGAAATGTCCCTGTAATTAAAGGTTCTATTGTCTAGTATGTCCTGCGAAGCAATGAGTAGGGAGACTAGGCTGATGTCCTTGCCATCAAAGCTGTCTTTCTTAATGGAGGAAGGGATGGAGTAAGCTGGGGCAATAACACATGAAGTGGTGGGTGCGGGTGCAAGAGCAAAGGCACTACACTGGGAGTTTGCAGGTGCAGACATGGAGGCTAAATCGTCAGGTGTGCTGCTAGTGGTAGGCAGGGCCGGATTAACATAGGGGCTGATGGAGCTGCAGCTCCAGGCCCAGGCCCATGGAATAGGCCCATTTTTTTTTATTTTTTTTACACACTACTCTTAGGTTTGCCACCTGACTGGTATTTTACTAGCACAGCCAGTATTTGAGGCTGTCTGGCCGTGCCGGTATTGCGGTAATACCAGCAATACAAATGCAGGTATTTTTCTCAGAATAAATGGAGATTACTCTGCAATACCAGCACCGGCCAGAAGGAGTCACTGTGTGTGGAGAGAGGCAGGTATAGGAAGTTACAGCATATCCCTGCCTCTCTCTACTACTCACTGATCCATGAGGGAGCAGCAACACAACACAGAGTCCAGACAACAGCTCTACAGTAAGTGAGGGATGGGGGGAAAGATAGTAGGGACACATGGGGACACTCAGACACTAGGGGACACAGACACTAGGGGACACTGAGACACTAGGACATATGGGGACACAGACACTGGGAGACCTGGGAATACAGACACTTGGGGACACTGGAAAACATGGGGACACTGAGACACTAGGGGACACTGGAACACATGGGGACGCTGAGACACATGGGGACGCTGAGACACATGGGGACATTGGGAGACACTGAGACATTGGTACACGGAGACACCATGTCCCCCAGCCAGTGTCCCTAGTGTCTGTGTCCCCATGTCTCCCAGTGTCTGTGTCCCATGTCTCTCAGTGTGCCTAGTGTCCCCATGTGACCCTATATGTCCCAGTTTCCCCATGTCTATGTCCACAACTGTCCCCTAGTCTCCCAGTGTCCCCTAGTCTCCCAGTGTCCCCTAGTCTCCCAGTGTCTGTGTTCCCATGTCTCGGTGTCCCTAGTGTCTTAGTGTCCCAAAATGTTGCAGTGTCCCCATGTCTCCCAGTGTCCCTAGTGTCTTAGTGTCCCAAAATGTTGCAGTGTCCCCATGTCTCCCAGTGTCCCTAGTGTCTTAGTGTCCCAAAATGTTGCAGTGTCCCCATGTCTCCCAGTGTCCCTAGTGTCTTAGTGTCCCAAAATGTTGCAGTGTCCCCATGTCTCCCAGTGTCCCTAGTGTCTTAGTGTCCCAAAATGTTGCAGTGTCCCCATGTCTCCCAGTGTCCCTATATGTCCCAGTGTCCCTATATGTCCCAGTGTCCCCATGTCTATGTCCACACCTCAGTGTCTGTGTCCCTAGTGTCTCAGTGTCCCCATTTCTCCCAGTTTCCCTAAATGTCTCAGTGTCCCCGGGTCTCCCAGTGTCCCCGGGTCTCCCAGTGTCCCCGGGTCTCCCAATGTCCCCGGGTCTCCCAGTGTCCCCGGGTCTCTCAGTGTCCCCGGGTCTCACTGTGTCCCCAGTATCCTAGTGACATGGGGACACATTGATACATTGGGACACTGGGAGAAATGGGGACACTGAGACACTGGGAGACTAGGGGACTGGGCGACATGGGGACACTGACACTGATACACTGGGTGACTTGGGAGACTGAGACACTGGGAGACAGGGAGACATTGGGAGTAATCCATCTATACAGCAGAATCAAACTGTGAGTAGTTTGTTGGTGATTTTACAGAATTTTCTCTGATGTCACTCCTATTATACAAATGATTAAGGCTGGTATTTTTTCCCAAGAAAGGTGGCAACCCTAACTACTCTTCACATACTCTTGCTTAAAGGAGCACTACAGGGTCAGGAACACAATCATGTATTTCTGACCCTATTAT
Organism: Pelobates fuscus; assembly: GCF_036172605.1. Classification (NCBI taxonomy): domain Eukaryota; kingdom Metazoa; phylum Chordata; class Amphibia; order Anura; family Pelobatidae; genus Pelobates; species Pelobates fuscus. The sequence continues at coordinate 137,086,817 of NC_086320.1, read as the reverse complement.
GTTAAAACCACCACCCTGGCCCCTTCTTGCCTCCCTAAGTATAGTAAAATATAACTTGTATTCAAGTCTGCAGCTGCTGGCTCTGCCTCTGAACTGACTGTCTGCCGACATCATCAGAAGTGGTGGTCTGAGCAAATTACAATACTTGCCCATAGGATTGGCTGAGACTGTTAAGTAGGCAGATCAGGGGCAGAGCCAGCACAAGTCCAACATAGCCCTGGCCAATCAGCATCTCCTCATAAAGATGAATTGAATCAATTCATCTCTATGAGGAAAGTTCAGTGTCTGCATGCCGAGGGTGGAGACACTGAATGGCAGTGCTGCACACTAGGCAGTACTGCCCCAGGAAGCACCTCTTGCAGCCATCTAAGGAGTGGCCAGTGGAGTTATTTTCTCTGAAAAGACAATGTTTACTGCAAAAGGCCTGAATGGAATGATTCTACTTACCAGAACAAATACAATAAGCTGTAGTTGTTCTGGTGACTATAGTGTCCCTTTAAGTTTGGAAGCTTAAGAGGGATGTATGGGAACAAAACCTGTGTGGACTGGCTGACAATAAACTGAATTTAGGTAATGCTGTTGGTCTCTCTAACACTGTGGTATGTCCCCTCCTTTCTTCTACACTCACTACATACACATTTTCTCTGTCTCAGACTGTATACCAGGAACTTCTGCCTGCTAGTAAGAAGATAAGGAGACAAGTGGACCAGCGAGTGCTAGGGGACAGTCCTTAGAAAGCATGGAGTGAGCGCATCATTAGACGCATTTATGTCAAGCTCAGAATGCTGCCTGCATAGTATGCCCTTAGTTGGCCAGCCTGCAGGATTGGCGGGCAGCCTGACATGCATTCATGCCAGGCTGTCCTTCAAATTCTTTGGACAGACATGCCCCCTTTTTGAGCATGTTCTCCCCTTTTGGCAGGTCTGGTGATGTGATTCGCACCAGTGGCCCACCCTTTTACCCCGCCCATTGACTTCCTGCTTCACTGGACACTGCTGTTAGGGGGTATGGATTTACTTGAAAGATGAAAGCATAAATTAGAGAGAGATTAGCATAGAGTATGTGTTTTCTCATAGCTGCATCCTATGAGTTTCCCTCCAACACCATCTCCATCAGATACATGACGCGTGGGAGGTATGACCGTTTTAGTGTTTTTGGTCGATAAGATTCTGTAAATAGGCCCATCATAATTGTCAGCACCAGGCCCACTGGGCTCTTAATCCGGCCCTGGTGGTAGGGATGATGATCTCTATCTTGGTCATCCTCTCGTTAAGCGACTTGAGGGTAGACAAGATAAATTACAAGGTGTCTTAAAATTGTCCACAACTTCTGCCCTGTAAATCTTGTAAACTTGTGCCAGGCCTGGGTTAAATAGACTGAGCTGCTAACAACTTAAGTTTCTGCTTTCCTAGCAGTGGCTGGGTAAGGGATGTTTCTGTGTCGTAGTTCCGCGGCTAGTTTGGGTATGGTCCAGGACCTCAGTGACCCGGGGGTAGTTGGAACGATAGAGTCAGTGGGTGAGCTTGGTCTAACAGGAGTGCTGGGCCCGGCAGGAGTGCCCTAGAGAGACAAGTCGTCTCCTTGGATAGAATCTTGCAACATTCTATATAGAAATTAGTAAAAAGGCTAATTGAAAGACCCTTGATGGAACTCCATATATAAAACTGGCTGGCTAGCTTTTGCCGTGACAGGTGGATCCCTGCTAGTTGCCAAGTGGCGATGAGAGGCTCTATGGTTTGGTCCATGGGGGATCGTAGCCACAAGTCGGTGTGGCAGGGTGTTGTCCTAACCCTTGCAGACAGTTTTCTATCCCTAGCAGGGCTTGTCTTATAGGAATAAACATGATAGTGACCTACGTACCTAAATAGAGTGAAACATGGAAACAAGGTTGCTATAGTTGATGTAGCGCCTAAATATGTGAAATCTGAGAACAAGGTGAGTACCATTTGGGAAATCATATGTATGCATACTGGAGGCAATTAACCATGTACTATGTGAAAATACTGTATATGTACCGAACAGTGCATAGTAGTGTAAGGCAACGTACTGTATTGAGCGGGAAAATGCTAAGGGTAATTTTATGTGACAAAATCATATATCTACTAATATGTGCAGGAACTGACCTTCCTAGGCATGTACTGCATAAATGGTAAGATTTTTTATTACCTGAGATCCTAAGTGAAATGTAACAGAGTAGAAGTTAACCGAAATTACAATTTTAATATAACCGAATGCACAAATCCCAACGTACGGACAGAAGAAAGAACCGAATGTACGGTTAGAGTTTGTACAACAGACAACCACAGAATGGCAATCGTGTCAGCGTGCAAAATGGGAGCCCGTCCCCGCATAGGTAGGCCCGAACGTGGAAATGGCGCGAACGGGTTCCCACGTGTACTCACGTATGAGTGCCGTGTACCGTGGCCAGAAGCCGGTGTCTGTGGTATGGAGATACTAGGGCCCGTTCGGAGGTGCTGAGACCGGGTCGGGGAAGCTGCAGGTTGGATCGGTGGAGCTGCTGGCTGTGTAGCCGTTGCGCGCTGGGTCGGGGGAGCTGCAGGCCGAGAGGCAAAAACCATCCGTTCTGCTGGAACAACTGACAGTAAAGACCGAAACTGGAAGTGATGGTTGCCATGGCAACAGGTCGCTCAACAAGAAATAGCATATGTAAGCAGGGGGGGGAACTCCTCCCACTAATTCAGGCCTATGGCCTTTTACGTATATAACAAAATGTTGTGTCTGTTTCTCCAGGAACTTTAATGTTTACCTGGAGGGACCAGTTAAGGATCCATCACACTTCCAATAAGTGTGCAATGGTGTGGAGATAATTAAATATCAGGAAGGGCCTCAGTGAACATTCCCTTCCTCCACTTATTGGCCGGTATGGTGGAATACAGTACAATAACAATATAATGAAAAAAATAATTGGACCAAGGCATGCCCTTTGACTACCAAATGTATGATGTTTGTTTTCAATTGTATTCATACAGGAACACTTTATATTACTACCTTTTCCTTACTGTCTTCTGTAACTTGGATTAAAGTGAGCCTCTTAACTTGAATAAAAGTGAATAAATGGATTAAATGATGCATTGCATAAAAGAAAGCCCATAAACACATTTAAATGAGAATTTACGATAAGTAACTTAATATTCATATTTCATAAATTCATATAATTAATACAATATATAAAATACTAAATGGTACAATTTAGGCACCAAAGCACAAATATTAAAAATAATGAGAATAGAAATCAAAGACCTGATATTTATTGTTTAAAACAACCTTAAATTAAGTGTCAATTTGAAAGACTCAATAAAATACGTTAGTATTCATGAAGTAATAGGACAAGAGAGCTATTTGTTTTTATTTAACTTTAATACCTTAGCTAAATATACAGTTGAGAAAAAGGTGATTATACTCATGAAATTTAAAATTCTGCTCTTAAAGAAAAGACCCAATATCTACAATTACATCAATTATCACTTCTTAAAGAACTTAAAAAAAAAATATTTGCCTTTGTGTTTGTCCATATTGGAATTTTTTTTTACAAAATATTCAGTTTTGATTAAACTAATCTGGTTTTCTACCCTGTCCTTGTTATGTTATTGAATCTTGAAACTGAAAAATAGCTCTTGGTAAGAGTTTATAAGCTGATCATTGTCGTTTGAGATCAGGCAGCAAGCAGTTTGTGATGTTATAAACTAGCGGCTTCATTTCTATCTTCTTTTTATATACCATCACAAAAAAGCAACCTGAAGTTTTTAGAGGAGCTTTATCACGAATGTAACGGCAAATTGTATTTGTCAAAAGGAAAAAAATTGACATTTCTGGGACAAATTGATTTACCCCTATTTATCAACAAAAAACATTCAGTTTTTTATAGAATGTTTATCTTCCATAAACATTGAACAATCACTTTCTTCTGGATTGCTCCAGTTTTGCTTTCTGATAAATAGGTTCTTAAAGCTATTAATCTTTGGTTTTAGCAGTAGGCAAAAGTGATGGCTTGACATATTTTTACTAGATATATGTATGCATTATAACATCAAGGAAACAGGCTTGCGTTTCACAATATTTTGATAGTTGTAATGATTAAAAACTAAACTTTTGTTCTAATATGAGAGATGCTCTTCTCCATAGCATTGTAAATACCAACTACTATTTACAATGCAATTGACCTCCCTAGAAGACCGCTACAGGCGCAATCATATTAAATTTGTGGTATACCAACTATAATTTCTGCCAAAGAGCTGCCACACTACTTAACCCCTTAAGGACAAATGACATGTGTGACATGTCATGATTCCCTTTGATTTCAGAAGTTTGGTCCTTAAGGGGTTAAAGGGACACTATAGTCACCTGAACAACTACAGCTTAATGTAGTTGTTCAGGTATGATCTATAGCACCCTGCAGGCAATCTAATGTAAACACTGTATTTTCAGAGATTGATAGGAATACCTCCACTGGCCGTCACTCAGACGGCCACCAGAGGGACTTCCTATCATGTAGGCCCTAAAAAGGCACTGTGTGCGCGCCTTCTCTCTTCTGCCAGTCAGCAGAGGAGAGGGGGCGGGCAAAAAGCGAGCTAAGCGCGGTAGTGCACTCAGGACTTCAGAGGGCGGCATGAATGCCGCCCTCTGAAGTATGTGCTTCGCCGCACATGCGCACAAGGGAGCAATGATGCTTCCAAATGGAAGCGTCTGATTGCTCCCTGCTCGCGCCCGCCTATTTAGTCATTTTGATGAAATAGGGGGTGCGGCTTCACGAGGCTCCCGGCGCTGGAACCAGGTGAGTAAAATCCTCTACCTGGAGAGTACCTTTAAGGTGACTCTTGGCTTTTATACTAGTCTACAGGTACAACCAGACAATTGTTCCTTTACACTGTACCCACTTGCAGGCCATTCTTTTTGCAAATTAATGTTGCAAAATCTCGTTTCAAAATTATTCAATAATAAACTATGGAGCAATTCTAGCACTATTTAACTGAAATGTATTTATTTAATTCAGATCAACGAGGAATAACTTGTTATAGTTCCAATTTGTTTTAATGATCTTTTTCTTCATTTGAACAAAGAGTGTATTACATTTACATTGATATGAAAATTTACCCCAAACCTATTTTACTGAACTTACTTTACTTTACTGAGCTGTTGCAACTAGATTATTACTAATGAAGAAGCCCTTTCAATAGTACAACTGCAGCAGTCAGACTTCCCTTTACTGTTGAGATGAAGGATTAGTGTGTTTCATTATCTCCATAGTTACTTGACTTACAAATGTTTAGGGCATAAGGGGAAGTCCCTATTTTTGTTCTGCATCATTAGGCAATCTTTCTCATATGTGTTCCTTAGTAAGTCTAAATGCAAAGAGAATTTTCAGGCAACTAACAATTTATATTATTCTAAAACTTGTCATTTTAGTAGAGACAATTAGCAATCTAAATTCAAAATTATTATTATTATTATTATTTAAATTACGCTTAGACATGTACATTTATGCTATATTACTTATGCAAGGCATTATGATCATTAAGCGACATTTTTTTCTGAACTGTAATTGCAAGTGAAAACATTCCAAAAGCCCCCAAATGAGTGATTATACAATATTATATTTGTCACATGTATGCTGGGAAAAACTGTCACGTTATATTACAGGTATTGCCTTCATTTTAATGACCACAAATGGTTTGCTTCTATCAATGAACAACTAGGCAGTAATAGAGTGTTTAGTGAACAGTTAATTTTTTGCAAAAACAGATAAGCTTGACAGGTTAAGTCCCATTGAACTGTTTGCATAAGATATCTGTCATAAGGCATTGTCACTGAATAGAGCTTGATAAGAAAAGGCTATCAATCATTATAAAACAGTATCACTGATGAATAACAAGATATATATATATATATATATATATATATATATATATATATATATATATATACATATATACACACACAAGACCTCTGAATGTGTCATTTAGTACCAAGACATTAGCAGCAGATCCTTTAGGTCCTGCAAGTTGTGAGGAGGGGCATCCATTGATCTGATTTGTTGTTACAGCACATCCCAGATATGCTCAATCAGATTGAGATCTGGGGAATTTGGAGGGCAGGGCAGTACCTTGAACTCTTTGTCATGTTTCTCAATCCATTTCAAAACAATTATTCTAAAGGAGGTCATTGCCAACAGGAAACATCATTGCCATGAAGGGGTGAATGTGGTCTGCAAAAATCTCTAGATAGGTGGTACATGCCAAAATGACATCCACATGAATGCCAGGACCCAAGCTTTCCCAGCATAAAATTACCCAGAGCATACATTTCCTGCACCTGGCCATTCACCTGATCTAAAAGAAAACATGATTTATATTCCCCTAACCCTACCTTCTTGGGTTAGGGGTAGGGTTAGGGTAGAGTTAGGGGTAGGGTTAGGGTAGTCGTAGGGTTAGGGGTATTGTGAGGGGTAGGGTTAGGGTTAGAGGTATGGTATGGTTAGGGTAGGATTAAGGGTAGGCCTAGGGTTAGGGGTAGGTTAGAGGTAGGGTTAGGTGCCCGGACTGCCACCCCAACCAATTACACTTCTATGGGGCTCCAAGTGCCAGGAATTAGCTTATTGCTCTAGATTTCTGTCATCATTCACGTAATTTTCCCTCCCTCTCTTGTTTTGCCACTTTTCAGAAATCCAAAGCACTTCGGCAATTCGGTTCGGTTCGGCACTTCTGAAATTCGTGAATTCGGCAATTCGGCACTTTGGCAATTTGGTTCAGCACTTCCGAAATCCGGAACTTTGGTATTTCGGCAATTCGGGATTTCGGCAGTTCGGAGGCAATTTACATTCAAAACGAAACAAATTGCACATGTCTACTCTTTCCTCTTGCGACACTATTCTACATACATGTAATAATTGGTTATATGGAAGACCATCCCTAAGGTGTTGCAGGTGATAGCTTGTACAGTTGACACCATAAGAACTGCAGACCCCACGAACCGCCGCAGCTTGGTTGGGGTCTCGCCGTCTCCTACCCACCGTGGACCTATGACAAGGCTCCAGGCTCCAGTGGGTGAACCTCTCTTCCTTCAGAGAGTGAAGCAAGAACAAGCTCTTAAAAGAGCTTAGTGATTATAGCCAGGGGAGTATACAGTGTATAGCAATTCCCAGTGTAGATGCAGCCATTTCCCCCACACATGAGATGAGGCTCTATGTTGAGGGTAAAACAGGAACTCAGCAGTCTGAGGGTTTATTGTGTCTTATATACAGGTTTTCCCACAAGGTTACCACCCACATGGACCTTGTGGAACACAGGATACAAAGTTACAAAAAACAATCAGGACAGTCTTGTACATTTAGACACTCCCAGATAATGCACACAAACCCTCCCCTCTGCTTGGGAGATAATTGAGTAAGACACCGTATTAACTCAATTAACACAATTAACAATTAACACAAAACACAGAAAACGTTACGAACGTCAGTAGTTATGGTACTTTGTTTGCCTATTCTTTCCACAATTGCTGAGCATCAGTGATTATGGCTACAGCTTGGATGTAGAGATGAATAGTTCAGATGAATGCAACTTCCAAGACAAATCTCCACAGCCAATAAAAGGTTACCCAAGCATGAGCCTGGACTTCATGAAGGGTACAACAGGAATAATGTTTTATTGATGCCACACTTGCTTTTATGCAAGTCCCCATGCAAGGGGACCTCCCACAGTACACAAAAGCAACAACCAATCATAGATCTTTGTTACAGTTAAACACTCCCATTGTAAACATAAAATCTGCTCCTCTCTGCCTGTGAGATAATTTGGTAAGCTAAGGGATAACCCAATTATCTCCAGCAAAGGGAACACATTTTCCCCAAAACTTGGAACACCCCTTAAAATGCATTGTATCCCCACAAATGGCATATCCCCTGATAGGCCCGATCTGGGTGACCAACATATTAAAATTTCACCCAGATCGGTTCAGGGGTTTTCAAAAAGTATGGAAGCCTTAGTTCACCGACTGCACACGAGGCTCCTGCTCAAACAGTTCCATGAATTCAGTGTGTGCGGTTGGTCAATTTAGAAAAAAGGAATACAAATGAATTAAAACACGAACGGAGCCTCCTGGCTCATAGGAGCGATTGTTCCCCTTGTTCGTGGGATCTGAACTACCAAATGGCACTCTCCTGGCTGTTCAACAAAAGGAAGCAGGTGTTCGTATGGTTTCAGCGGTGTTCGGGAAGTCGAGTGTCCAATTTTAGTTCCAGACACTCGATGACCAAGTCCCACCGCCTCCTTTTGTGCAAACAAGATGGCCAACGTTTTCTCTTCAACGTGGCGTTCGGCTATACGAATGATGGACACCCGGCGAGAGCTCTCAATTGATGGTTCCCTTTGTAGATAATGAGCCAGGAGGGAGGTCTGTGTTTGGTAGTTTCAATCTACCGAACCAATGAACAAAAAAATAACGGATGGTCTTTAGAATAAACCGAATACAAAGTCTATTTTCTTCACAACACCCCAAAACACCACATAGCCCCATACATTATACATCCCTGGATAGCCCTGATCTGGGTGAACAACATATCCAAAAATCACCCAGATCAGAGCAGTGGTTCAGGAAATTCCTGGAAGTCATATTTGACTGACCTCAAACATGGCTTTCATGCCCAAAATAGTCCCAGGGATTTAGGCTCTGCGACCGGTCTAATTCACATAGTTCAAATGCAGTTTGAATGCACGAACGGGAGCCGTTCGTGTAAATAGCCAATGTTAAAGTGGCGTTCGAATTGTCGAACGGCGATCGACTCCAGCCGAAGCGTTGAAGTTTCAAAGAAGGTAAAGTTCAGAGTTGGACTAAACAAGATTGCCGACGCCACGTGTTCGACTATACAAACAGCGATCACCCAGCCGTTCGTCAATTAGCTTGTGGCTGCACACTTGTGTGTGGTCCGGCTGTTCGGAAGTTTGTTCGGTAAATCCCATTTACCGAACCACATAGTAAAAAGGCGCAAACAAGCCTTTTTACAGGGAGAAAACAAAATTTTAGCATATGGGCCATAACCCTGAGGCAAAAGGCTGGCTAACAGGCCCCTCCAAAACCCAGTAGCGAGGTTATTTTCGCCAAATACAAGTACATGAGTAAATTGTACCATCCTATAGATCTGGGAGTCTAAAAATGGTACTGTGTATCTGTCACATGTCAGGATAAATTTTATATTAGGGTCCAATTGGTTAAGTGGTTGAAAAAAGTTGTCCAATTGTGTTTTAGGACCACCCCAAAAATATAATCTATAAATCTTTTCCATAATAAACAACAGGAGAATAAAGGTAGTTGCTAAATGCCCATTTCCTTCAAACGATTTATATATATATATACTGTATATATATATATAATATATAATATACATATATATTAGTGTATGTTGGGGCTACAAAAGAACCCATTGCCGTGCCCTTGATTAGTTTTTTTTAATGTGTATTGTCTAGTGCGTGTATATGGTGCTATCTCCTCATCTCTGCCTAGCGTCCAGTCCACTGCTTGTATGCCATCTTCATGACCTATGGATGTATACAAAGCTTGCACATCCAAGGTTACTAACCATAATGCCTCAATATCCTTCAGGGAAAAATCCTCTATCAATCTCAAAAACTCCGTAGTGTACTTGATGTAGGATTTTTGAATGGATACATATTTTATCAAGAACTTGAATCTCTGCTGGAGGTTGCACTATGGATCCTGTCCCACTCACTATGGGTCTACCCGGTGGAAACTGAGGGGTTTTGTGCATTTTGGGTAATGTATAAAAAAACAGAATAGCTGAATGTTTCCGATACATGTATCTGTATTCCCACTCCATAATAATGCCTTCTGTTTTAGCCCTCTCATTAAGATTCTGGAGTGCAATTTTCAGTATGTGAGATGGATCTCTATCGATGGGAAGATAATTGGTAGTCTCACTCAGCTGAACTCTAATCTCATTTATACAGTAATCACGGTTCATTATATTTTTGTAATGATTCAATGGTTTAGACCATAAGGTTAACTGAGCATTTATTGAGTGTTTTATACAGTCGTACAGTGTTCTGGATTGTTCTTACACAAGGTTGGATGTAACCTAACTCTCAGGCCTATTGGAATCCTTTTTTGTCGAAGGTATTCACCTAATGTATTTACATGAAGTTCCCAATTTATTTTCTTTCAAAGTTCCCTCTCTAATTTATTCGCTATTCCATGTTCATTTAAATTTGTCAAAAAATCCCTAGCACCCCTGAGGGCTGAAGTTATGCAACTAATATCACCATCTGTGTAAGCAAAAGTAGCCATATGAAAAAACAAATAAAAGAGAAAAAAATCAATTTATTGGTTATTTGTAATAAGGGGAACTGTGTCCTCCAAAAAATATTACCATGACTGGGCTAACTGGAATACAGTGCTGCTCATCAACAAGGGGTCAATATAAACAAAGTATAAATGTATGTTGGCACTCAGACCTGTAAATGGGTGCAGATATCTAGGTTACCCACCTATAATAACCTCAAAATACATATAAACAGAGTCAAATGAGTGATACCGCACACCAAATTGAAGCTCAAAAAAGCAAGAGGGTTTTAATTCATATTATATACAAGAATAAAGGTAATCAATTAGTTCTGCACTTCTACAATAGAAAAACCTGAATTCATATCATGTACACAAATGCTATAAAAAAACCCTAGTTCATATTCTGTGCGCAAAATCAAAGCCATAATCCATATTACGTATATACATTAATCAAAAAACTGTTCATCAAGAAACAATTCATATGTCCTGAATTCTGACCACATCAAGGATCAATACTTAAATATTCTGAGGTACCATAATCCATACCACTATAAAAAAACATGCAACCCTATTATTAAAAAGAGGAACTGTCACTTCCCAGAGTTTAATATTTTATTTACAAAATAAAATGTAACCCCTTAAGGACGGCAGGCATCCTATGGCGGTCCTAAGATTAGCCCGAAGATTACTTATACACTACGCAGGATGCCAATGAGACCATCTTAACGGAGACACAGTGTGATATGCTTATTTGGATACACATGTCCAGCAACCAGGAGAGAATTAATTTGGTGTACTTCTCGGCTTCTATGAACAAGTGATGTTACTCTCTACATATTTGAGAACCATTGGACCGTTCACAGCTATTGCATAATCCCATAATTGAAACCTTCATTTGGTGAGATCCAACCATCTCTGTAATCTCTCTCTCTCTCTATAATATATATATATATATATATATATATATATATATATATATATATATATATATAGTAAACGTTCAAAGGACTAGTAATTTCTTTTTTTTTTCTTTTTCTTTTTTCTTTTTTACCTTTTTCCTTTTTTTCTTTTTTCCTTTTTTCACATTTTCAATTTTTTTGAGAATCACTAAGGAATGGATCCATTTGAACATTTATTAACTTATACACAGTATATATGTTGTATCTAATTAATGTATATAATCGTACATAGCCTGGGATGTGTATATATATGAGCGTTTTGTACCATAGATGAATTGTTAAGGAGTTTATTATTTATTTCTGTCTGTGTACCATATAGTGACTAATATATGAATATTTATCTACTTTAATGAATTGGTTCAGACAACCATTGGTTCAGACAATTGGTTCCGATTTATCTACTTTCATGAATTGGTTCAGACAAATTATGAAGGAAATCATCAGAATACAATAGTGTTTATATGTTGTTGATGAATTAATTTAGATAACTAGTGTATAATAAATCAATTTCACTTTTTTGCATATCAAATATCGACTCTCTTATTATTTTTTATGCATATGGTTATGCATATGGGTGCGGTATTTAATTGATGTTTTGTATGGCACGTGTGCCACCCACGGCACTCGAGGTGTCTTTGCACGACTCTCAAGGCTGTTAGAGCCAAACAGACTCTGGCCTATAAGGAGTCCCAGTGAAAGTTCAGATATCTGCTAATACTAAAAGGTGGTGAAGGACAATCCTCAATTTATGCATTGCAGGCAGGGCCGTCGCTTCCTATAAGGTAAATTAGGCAGCTGTCTAGGGCGCCATATAGGAAGGGGTGCCCTGCGCCCCCATCGCCGGCCCTTTAAATGCTGCAGCCACCTGAGTGCTCTATAGAAAGCACTCAGGCAGCTGCCGCACTTCCTCTCTTCTCACCTCCCCTGTAGTGTGGCCGAGCTCCTCTCCAGTCCGACCCGGCTGGACTGAGAGGAAGTGCACACTCAGGAAACAGAAACTCCTGTACCGCGGACTGGAGAGGAGCTCGGCCACGCTACAGGGGAGTTGAGGAGAACACAGTGAGGGAGGGTTAAGAAGAACTGGGGGAGGGGGTGGAGTAAGAAGAAGGGGAGTAAGAAGAAAACAGGGGGGGAGTAAGAAGAACAGGGGAGGGGGGAGTAGTAAGAAGAAGAGGGGAGGGGAGAGTAAGAAGAAGAGGAGGGAGTGGGAGCAAGAAGAAGAGGGGGGAGTAAGAAGAAGAGGGGAGGGGGAGTAAGAAGAAGAGGGGAGGGAGTAAGAAGAAAACAGGGGGAGGGGGGGCGGGAAGTAAGAAGAACACAGGGGGTGAGGAGAAGGTGAGATGAGGAGAACACGGGGCGGGAGAGGGGAGAAGAACACGGGGGAGTGAAAAGAACACAGGGGGTGAGGAGCTAGCTTGTAACAAATGTAGTAGTAGTAAGCATTTTTCTGCCTTTTTGACACACACAGTGAGTTTGTACTGTATATTTCGCAAACCTTGTGTGTGCTACGGGTCTATGATACTTCCTATGTTGCTCAGCTACTGTCACGATTCGGGAACCTAACACGCTAACAGGTCACAGATAGTAAAGGGTGCAATACCGGTCCTTAGAATGGCCGGGTTAAGCACACTAAGAATAGTCAGGAGACATGCCGAGTAAAGGGAGCCAGAAAACAGAAGAACGAGAAACAAGCCGAGGTCAAAGGAATGGAGAATACAGGAGAATCGGAATAACAAGCCAAATATTCGGTAACCAGAGAGACACACGAGCAAATAGCAATACAGGTATCAAAGACCACAACAGGGCACTGAGAGACAAGAAAGGTAAGTATTTAAATCCTGTGCTTAATTCTGATTGGATAATTTCCAATCAGAATTAACAATCACACGTGGGAGATATCTATACCTCCCACTGTGATTGTAGTGCTGTGACTTTAACGCCGGGTCACGTGGCTGACCCCGGCGTTTGTATGAATGCGCGGTCTTCCAGCGTGCAGCGTTATACATGCTGCCGCTGGGAGACGAGAAGGAGGATGCGAGCGCCGTCCGGGGCTGTGAGGACGCCGCTCGCCAACAGTTAGGGACCCTGACATTACCCCCACCTCGAGGACCGCCCGGAGGGCGGGAAGCCGAAGGCTTCAAAGCAAACCGCGCATGAAAGGAGCGGACCAAAGAGGGCACGTTAATATCAGAGACAGAAACCAAAGACCGCTCCTCAGGACCGTAACCCTTCCAATCCACTAGATACTGCAACTGACCTCGAGAGAAACGAGAATCAAGGAGAGCAGCCACCTCGTACACATCACTAGAGACCGCGCGGAGGGCATCGGAACACCTGAGAGACCCAGAGAACCGATTACAGAGCAAGGGCTTTAAAAGGGAGGTGAGAAAAGTGTTAGGTATACGCATGGAAGGAGGCAATGCCAGGGAGTAGGACACGGGATTAATCCTACGCAATACCTTATAGGGGCCAAGGTACCTGGGCGCAAATTTCATCGAGGGAACCCTGAGGCGGAGATTCCTAGAGGACAACCAAACCCTATCACCCGGAGCATAAGAAGGAGCCGCACACCTACGGCGATCAGCGAATCTCTTCTGAGTAATCGCAGCACGAGAGAGAGCAGCATGGACCTGATCCCACATCTTCCGTAAGGAGGCGAGGTGTTCGTCCAAAGCAGGCATTCCCTTCTCGGAGAACACACCGGGAAGGACAGAAGGTTGGAACCCATAGGCCACCACAAAAGGACTAACACCAGTAGAAGAATGAGTCACAGTATTCCTGGCAAATTCAGCCCAGGGAAGGAGATGAGACCAGTTGTCCTGGTGTGCATTCGTGAAGAGGCGTAAATACAACTCCACAGACTGATTTGCCCGTTCGGCAGCTCCATTAGATTGTGGATGATAGGAGGAAGTAAACGACAAGGAGACCCCATCTCAGCACAAAAGCCCCTCCAAAACCGAGAGACAAATTGAGGGCCCCTGTCGGATACGATATCCTGTGGTATACCATGCAAGAGGAACACCTCTTTGGCAAACACCTGAGCCAACTGAACCGCAGAAGGTAACTGTAACGGACCGTTTCGCTCAGAAGGGGATAAAAATCGTTTAGGCGATAATCCCCTTTCCCATAGACCAACAGCTACTGCTAGCACCAATCTCCCGAACGGCAAACTGTACGAATTCACCAACTCCCGAACTGGAAACACACGAACTCTGGAATCAGCCGAACAGGAAAAGCATACAATCCGCTTACACTCCTGGCAGTCAGCATACAATCCAATTCCTCCCAGAAACAAGACGACACATCGATTTGAGGGTCAAGCAGAATCTGAGGTGCTGGCACACCCAGACTGGTTTTTATTACAGTTGTTGCAAATACAGATCCGCCCACAGGGAGGTATAAAACAACCAATCACATCACAGTTACATCCCACATATTCCCTCCCCTTATCCTGAGAGGAAACTCAATTACACATACAGTTAAAACATACTTGCTACCCAACTTTCATAACTCTAAAACCATACATCACATTCACATAACAATTACATATTCACAATCAATCCATTCAGGGGAACAACATATTAAAAAATGGCATGAATCAGACCAGGGGTTCAAAAGTTAGTAAAATATATTTTGGGCCCTGGCTGGCACATGGCTATCTGGCTCAGACCGGTTTTACAGAGCCCTCTCTCCTGGAGACAATGGAGAAGTAATCCAATTACCTCCCAGGACAGAGACCAGACTCCATTATGCACATGGGGACACAAAGACAGTAAAACACTTTAAAATACATAAAGTCACCTTTTACACATAACACACAGATATTTCACATATCCCCAGATAGCTGGGATCTGAGCGCACAAAACTACCGAATAGTGCTCAGATCCTATTCACACAGTTCAATTGCCATGGAGCTAAAGTCTTTCCCATAGTCTTTCATTATATGAATGGGCTCCATGGCATAGCTATCTGGGGTATCACCGCTCACACAGGGCAAGTACCAAATGACCCCACTGTATTTAAAGGGCCAGAATGAGTGACATGCACTCTGTTAGGGCCGAATACGGTTTTTAAAGGGCCCAATCTCCCAGGGCCATAGTCCAAAGGCAGCAGGCGGGCAACCAGGCTTCTCCAGTTCATAGTGGCGAGGTTGGTTTCGCCACAGTAACTTTTTAAGTGGAATAAAGTGCGCCATTTTGGAGAACCTATCGGTGAAGGAAGATCCACAATAAAATCCATGGATAAGTGTGTCCATGGTTTCTTGGCTCAGATAGGGGCATAAGGAGTCCCAGGGGTTTTACATTAGGGGATTTACACTGTGTGCAGACACGACAAGCCTGCACATAATCCACCATGTCTTTTTTAAGTGAGGGCCACCAAAACTGTTGAAGGAGACCCATGTATGTTTTGGTAACCCCTGGATGACCAGCAGTTTTGGCGGTGTGAAATAAAGCTAATAACTTTTTTCTGTCTTTTACTTTCACGTATAGCTTACCAACAGGAGTCTCAGAGGGTGCTTGGGATTGGTATGTCATGATACCATCAAGGAAAAGAGACAAAATAACTAAACGGGTAGCAGCTATTATATTAGATGTAGGCACAATGGGTTCAGGAGTGGAGGCAATCGAATCTAAAGGTTCGTACTGTCGGGAGATGGCATCAGCCTTGACATTGCGATATCCAGGCCTATAAGTGATGATGTACTGAAAGCGTGAAAGAAATAAAGACCATCTAGCCTGGTGAGAGGACAACCTTTTAGCATCTGTGATATAGGATAGATTCTTATGATCGGTTATAACCAGGATTTTGTGTCTAGCTCCTTCTAATAAGTACCTCCATTCCTTAAAAGCCATCACTATAGCCAATAATCCCCTGTTCCCGACGTCGTAATTCTTTTCAGACTCAGACAACCGTTTAGAAAAGAAACAACAGGGAAGGAGGGGTTCGGTATACGATTGTCTTTGTGACAACACTGCACCTACACCTGATTCAGAAGCGTCTACTTCCATTACAAAGGGAAGGGAAGGATCAGGATGGTGTAACACAGGGGCAGTGGCAAATGCATTTTTAAGAGTCTCGAAGGCCTCAATAGCTTTAGGAGTCCAAACCCTGTAAACCTTTTTTAGTCAGTTTAGTGATAGGGGAAATAATGGATGAAAAGTTTTTAACAAACTTCCTATAATAATTGGCAAACCCTATAAACTGCTGTATTGCCTTAAGTCCTTGGGGAAGGGGCCAAGACAGTATGGCTTCCAATTTAGAAGGATCCATGCTGAAACCCTGTTCAGAAATGACATACCCTAGGAATTGTACAGAAGTTTGGTCAAATAAGCATTTCTCTAGCTTACAATAAAGACCGTTCTGCAACAACCTCTTAAGCACCATCCTTACATGGGTATGGTGTGACTTCAAATCTGGAGAATATACAAGTATGTCATCAAGGTAGACTATGGCACAGACATGCAGTAGATCTCTAAGGACATCGTTTATGAGGTCCTGAAATACAGCAGGAGCATTACACAATCCAAAAGGCATGATTAGATACTCGTAATGCCCACTACGTGTATTGAACGCCGTTTTCCATTCATCATTCTCCTTTATACGAACCAGGTTATAAGCCCCCCTGAGGTCTAGTTTAGTAAAATATCTAGAAGCTTTAACACGATCAAACAACTCAGTGATGAGAGGGATCGGATAGGCATTTTTAATCGTTATATTGTTTAGAGCCCTGTAGTCTATACATGGCCTCAAATCACCCTCCTTCTTAGCCACAAAAAAGAAACCAGCACCAGCAGGAGAGGAGGACCTTCTAATAAAACCTTTACTTAAGGATTCCCGTATGTACTCCTCCATGACCTGGTTTTCTTTCTCAGAAAGAGGGTAGACCTTACCCCTAGGAGGCATAGTACCCGGTAACAGGTTTATGGCACAGTCATAGTTAGAGTGTGGTGGTAGCTTATCTGCTTCCCTCTTTTCAAAAACCAATGCAAGGTCTGCATACACAGAAGGGACAGAAACAGAAAGTGGTTTAGCCGTGGGCACATTGAGTAAACAAACAGGACGTACTTGGGCCATACAGTCTCGTTGACAAGATTCCCCCCAGGAGAGTATATCTAAACAACCCCAATCAAGTACTGGGTTGTGTTTAACTAACCAGGGAAAACCCAGAACGATGGGAGCAGTAGGGGAGTCAATTATTGGAAGGTTAACCTTTCCTTATGCAAAGCACCCACAAACATAACTATTTCTTGGGTTTCATGGGTCACCAGAGGTTTCTCAAGTGGTCTACCATCTATGGCCTCAACAGCCAAGGGTGTGGCCTTTTGGATCAAAGTCAAGGCTGCGGTTTTAGCAAAGTTCTCATCCATGAGGTTGTCCGCCGCACCTGAATTGATCAAGGCTTTGGTTGTTATAGTGGTTTTATGCACTAAAAGAGAAACCGTAATAAACGGTCTGGAGATGGACACATGAGGGGACACAGTCATCACAACCGAGGCTGACCCCTCTCTAGGCCTTAGGTGCTGAAGTTTCCCTGCAATTTAGGGCAGGTACTACAGAGGTGCCCCCTCTTTCCACAATAAAGGCATAACCCCTCCCTTCTACGGTACGCTCTTTCAGCCTCAGTTAACCCCGTAGCACCCAATTGCATGGGTTCGGGGGATTGTTGTCTAGGAGTGGGTAATGCTAGTAATGCAGTACTGGGTAGAGCAGGTAACACCTGTGTATTCATCAGTCTTTGACTATGCCTCTCTCTAATACGGTTGTCAATAAGAATGATATAGTCTATAACATCATCCAAAAGAACAGGCAATTCCCTGGTTGCTATTTCATCCAGTATGTAAGCGGCCAAACCCTCCTGAAAGGCTGTTACTAGGGCATCGTTATTCCAAACCACTTCAGCTGCTAGAGTGCGGAATTCGATAGTATAATCCGCTACAGATCTGTTACCCTGTCGGACCCTAAGCAGAGCTTTGCCAGCAGAGGCAACTCTACCGGGTTGATCAAATGTGCGTTTGAAAGCTGTCAAAAAATCTGCAAAGGACATAGGAGACGTATTCTCCCACATGGGGTTGGCCCATGCTAAAGCTTTCCCAGACAAGTGGTTTATTAAAAAAGCAATTTTGGTTCTGTCAGTGGGATAGGAACGTGGATTCATCACCAAATGGATATCTCTTTGGTTGAGGAAAGCACGACACAATTCTGGATCACTGCTATAGCGCTGTGGCGGCGTCATATGAACTACGTGAGCAGGAACGGGTACTGGAGTGGGAATGGGTTCGGGCACAGCAGCAGCAGCCTCCTGAACGGCAGGCTGCAAGTGTGCAGTACGAGCCAGTATGGTTTGTAAAGCTTGAGCAAACTGATCCATATGGTGGTCTAAACCATCCATTCTAGCCTCCTGATTAACCAATAGCTGTGGAATGTCAGCAGGTTCCATTATGGCCCTGTTGTAATGTCACGATTCGGGAACCTAACACGCTAACAGGTCACAGATAGTAAAGGGTGCAATACCGGTCCTTAGAATGACCGGGTTAAGCACACTAAGAATAGTCAGGAGACATGCCGAGTAAAGGGAGCCAGAAAACAGAAGAACGAGAAACAAGCCGAGGTCAAAGGAATGGAGAATACAGGAGAATCGGAATAACAAGCCAAATATTCGGTAACCAGAGAGACACACGAGCAAATAGCAATACTGGTATCAAAGACCACAACAGGGCACTGATAGACAGGAAAGGTAAGTATTTAAATCCTGTGCTTAATTCTGATTGGATAATTTCCAATCAGAATTAACAATCACACGTGGGAGATATCTATACCTCCCACTGTGATTGCAGTGCTGTGACTTTAACGCTGGGTCATTTGGCGTTTGTATGAATGCACGGTCTCCCAGCGTGCAGCGTTATACATGCTGCCACTGGGAGACGAGAAGGGGGATGCGAGCGCTGTCCGGGGCTGTGACGATTCCGCTCGCCAACAGGTAGGGGAAGGGGAGACCGCGGGCGGCGAAGAACTGAGGGTGAGTGCTGCAACCGGATTGCAGCCTCCCCTTACAGCCACCCGCGGGACCCTGACAGCTATGTTGTCTGAGCACAGCAATACCCCCATATATACCTTTGCCAAGTATATGTGGATGTTGAAGGGACACATTTGAAACACAGTCATTTAAATTTGAATTTTTATGCTGGGTCCATGCCTCACTTTGGAATTTTTTTAGTAGGTTGTGTTTTACAATTACTTCACAAAGGCATACCATTTCCTAAAGAAGACACCCCAGGGTGTTTCAAAATGCATATTTAAAACCTTAGCGTGGTATAATTTTTTCGCTCCTGTATCAAATGTAGAGGTAATATGCATTTTCCCTTTTTTAAACATTTTTACTTTTAAAAAATGTTTTACTTTAAAAAACTTTTTTTTAGCTTTTAACAACTTTTTTTACTATTTTAAAACTTTGTTTAAAGTTTTTAAAAGTTTTTTTTACTTTTAACCTAACTAGCCTAACAGTAAATCCCCCAATTTCCCCATTAACTTCTACCCACCCTATCTAAATAAATAAATATTTTACAAATATTTAAGTAACTAACTAAATAAGTTTAGCCCCTAAGGACTAAAAAAATAAATGTTAACCCTCAGGGGTTAAAATAAAAAAATCAGATCACAGTGAAATACTGCAGACAGTGATTAAAGGACAGGGAAGGGCAGGGGCGGACTGAGAACCCTCAGGGCCCCCGGGCAAAATAAATCAAGGGCCCCCTTACAGGCCCCACCTATACTCCGCAGCAAGCGCCACCCATGTCCCGCCTCCATGCACCGCCTCCAGCCATACCCTACACAATCTTTAGACACAAGGAACAAAAGTGCAATAATCCCTTCAAGGCCCCAGTAGAGACTACAATTGAGGGCTAATGGGCCATGGAGGGGGGGGGGGAGGGAGCATTCTAGCAGAGGCTATCTCAGTGTCCTTTAGAGACTACAATGGAGTCTAATGGGGCCTGGAGGGGGGTCTCCAACACTCTGGTTCCTATTCACAATATAGCAACACAACATAGCTCGCTGATACCTAGGCCAAGTTGGCTCCTCTTACCTTAATTACTGTTGCTGGCTGGCAGTCTGTGAGCTTGCTGGAAGGCTGTGGGCTTGCTGGCTACTGCCGGCAGGCTGCGGGCTTGCTGGCTACTGCCGGCAGGCTGTGGGCTTGCTGGCTGCGGCTGGCAGGCTGTGGCTTGCTGGCTGTGGCTTGCTGGCTGGCAGGCTGTGGCTTGCTGGCTGTAAGCCTAACTGGTGGCCTGTGGGCTGGCTGGCTACTGGCCAGCCTGTGGGCTGGCTGGCTGGCTGGCCGGCCTGTGGGCTGGCTGGCTTGCTGGCTACTGGGGCACTTGTAGATTATTTAAAGAAATAATCCATGCACAATAACCACTACTGCTCTGTGTAGTCGTTATGGTGCCAGGAGGGCCGGGCCCCCCTCCCAGAGTAAGTAGTCAAACCGTTTAAGAACAGTTTGACAACTTACCTGGGGTCTGCTGGGATATGAGGCTGTAGTAGGGTATAGGAGCAGTGGTGCAATGTGTAAGGGGTGCAGTGTGTGTGAAAGGTTCAGTGTGTGTGAGTGGGTGTAGTGTGTGAATGTGTAGGGTGTGTGGGGCAATGTGTGTATGAGGGGGCTGTGTATGTGTGTGGCAATGTTAGTATGGGGGGCTGTGTGTGTATGGGTGGGCAGTGTATGTGTGTGTGAGGCAATGTGTGTAAATGTGTATGGTGTGTGTGGGGGCAGTGTGTGTGTGTATATGAGGGGCAGTGTGTGAATGTGTATGGTGTGTGGGGGCAGTGTGTTTATGGGGCTAGAGTTCACTCTCACCACTGCGACCACCAGGAATCCCTGGTGGTCACAGTGTTGAGAGTGAACTCTAGCCCGTAGCTCCAGGTTTACTCTCGCAAGAGCCGTAACGTTGCTGTGGTAACCGCGGCAACGATCTGTGCTCGCGCAAGAAGGACCCAGAGGAGCTGCAGGCTGAACTCCCGGGTCCTCTCTTCCTCCCTCCCCTGCTGGCTGCCCGCACGGTGCCTGCGGACAGGGGAGGGGGCAATTGCCCTCCTCTTACTCCCCCTCCCCCTCTTCTTACCCCCCTCCCCCTATTCTTACCCCCCTTCTTACTCCCACCCTCTTCTTACTCACTCTCTTCTTACCCCCTTCTTACTCTCCCCCTCTTCTTACTCCCCCTCCCTCTCTTCTTACCCACCCTCCCTCTCTTCTTACCCTCCCTCTCTCTTCTTACCCCCCCTCCCTCTCTCTTTTTACCCCCTCTCTCTTTTTACCCCCCTCCCTCTCTCTTTTTACCCCCCCCCTCTCTTTTTACACCCCTCCCACTCTCTTTTTACCCCCTCCCACTCTCTTTTTACCCCCCTCCCACTCTCTTTTTACCCCCCTCCCACTCTCTTTTTAACCCCCCCTCCCACTCTCTTTTTAACCCCCCCACCCCACTCTCTTTTTAACCCCCCCCCCACTCTCTTTTTAAACCCCCCCCCCACTCTCTTTTTAAACCCCCCCCCCACTCTCTTTTTAAACCCCCCCACTCTCTTTTTAACCCCCCCACTCTCTTTTTAACCCCCCTCCCACTCTCTTTTTTTTTTTTTTTTATGATTCTTTATTTTTCAATGACAGACATAAATGAACAGTGCAATTATGTGGCTTGCGCAGAAGCCCAGGTGTGGTATTAAAAAATTGTATAACCAGCTGTTTACATCAATTGTTGAAGCTATCGGTCTGTCGTCTTTTTTCAATACAATACAGTACAGTAGAAAGTTCAACACTTAGAAAGCAAATATATAACAAATTACGTAACTTTGAATCAACTGACATGGTTGTCGTTTGGTAGCCTTGGGATTAGTGTGTCGAACCTATAGGCCGGGTCACCGGTAAGCTCGGCCTACAATCAAGGAAAATGGGGTAGTGGAGAACTAGGTGTAGGGGGGGGGGGGGGGGGGGGGGATGGTCCTGGATGATGCCTGTGGCCATTTAGTCGTCAATATAGTTGTCCCACGGTTCCCATATCTTTGTGAATGCCGTCGTGTTGCCCCTCACTTGGGCCGTTAGTTTGTCCATGAGATGGCATTCTTTGATTTTGTTGAGCACTGCGGATAATGGGGGGGGGGTAGGCTGCAGCCATGTGTGGGCTAGAGCCTTTCTGGCAGCTAAGGCTATCTTGTTGAGTAGTTGTTGCTCTGATCTGGGTAAGTCGTCAAGGGGTCTGGCTAGGAGGAAGGTCCAAGGGTTTAGGTCTATCGGTCTGTGTAGGATCTCTGATGCAAGCTGCTGGACTTTTTTCCAGAATACTTTGATTGCGGGACAGAACCACCACATGTGTGCATAAGTCCCTTTTTCTCCGCAGTTACGCCAACAGAGATCTGTGGGTGTTCTTTTCATATGATAAAGTTGGACTGGAGTAATGTACCACCTCATCATTGTCTTATATGCCTGTTCTTGCATCGTTACGCAGATAGAGGTTTTGGAATTAGCTTCCCAAATATCCTGCCAGTCTATACCCTCTAGGGTTTCTCCCAAGTCTGTTTCCCATTTCTCCGTATAGTGTAGGGTCCCCCATTCCCGTGTGGTGGAACAGAGGTGGGAGTACAATAGGGTGATTAGGCCTCTCTGATAACTTTCTGTGAGGCAGATGCGCTCAAAGAAGGTTGGGTTGGTTTTAGCGGCCGCTTTCACTGTCGCTTGGGCCGCGTAATGCTTCAGTTGTAAGTATCTGAAGAAGTCGGCTGGTTTTAGGGTTGCTTTGGTTTGTAGGTCGGGGAAGGTGATTATCGTGTCTCCAATATAAAGTTGGAAGACCCTCTGGAGCCCGGCGTTCTCTAGGCCTTTAAAGTCCCAGGGTCTCATGCCTGGCGTAAATGCTTTATTACGGTATAATGGGGTGAGGGGGGAGGACGTGGTGGTGAGTTTGTGTTTGATGGCATAGGTGTCCCATAACTGGATCGAGTTAGTAATAGCTGGGCACGCAGTTCTCGGGAGTGCTCTGTGTTCCCTTGGTGTCCAGATATAGAATTGTGGGAGATCCGATTTCATTAGAGCTGATTCGAGATCTACCCAACGTCTAGTCTCTGGGGGGGTGTGCCATAGGGCAATTTGTGCCATTTGTGCGGCTATATAATAAAAGTGCAGGTGGGGCAGCCCCAGACCTCCTTGCATTCTGGGGCGATATAGGATGTTACGGGCTACCCTGTGTCTCTTGTTTTGCCATATGAATCTGTCTATTGCTCGTTGTAGGGGGATGAGGCTATGTTTCGTGATGGGGATGGGTAGAGCCTGAAAAAGGAATAAAATTCGGGGTAGTACGTTCATCTTAATTGAATGTATTCTCCCTATCCAGGATATGGGTTTGTCCGCCCAGGTCTCCATGTCCGAGATGAGTTTAGCTATCATGGGAGTATAGTTCAGGCTATGGAGTGTGGATATGTCTGCTGGTAATTTTACGCCCAGATAGGTAAGGTGTGTTGGCGTAACACGTATGTGGTAGTCAGATGTGATTCCGAGTATGTCTGTCTGTGTGAGATTTATTGGGAGTGCGCTAGATTTGTCTACATTGACTTTGTATCCCGAAATCGTCCCATATTCAGCCAGGAGTGGTAGTAGGGCCCGTAGTGTGTGGGTGGGTTCAGTGATGGTCAGCAGGATGTCGTCTGCATATCCCGAAACCAGGTACTCCTGATTGTCCACCGTGACCCCTTTGATTTGCGGGTGTTCCCGAATGGCTTGGAGCAGTGGTTCGAGTGTCATTACAAAGAGTAGGGGGGACAGGGGGCATCCCTGTCGTGTGCCGTTAGTGATTGTGAAGGACGGGCAGGCCGTCCCCGTAATCTTTATTTGCGCTGAAACGGAGGTGTATAAAGCGCGGATGGCAGTTATGTACGTATGGGGCATGCCTAGGTGTTCCAATAGGGTAAACATGTAGGGCCATTGCACACGGTCAAAGGCTTTTTCCGCGTCGAGTGAAAGTGCTAAGGATGGTGTTTTTGTGTCAGCTAGTATCCCTATCAAGTCAATGTTGCGTCTCGTGTTCTCAAACAACTGGCGTCCGGGTATGAACCCCACTTGGTCTGCGTGGATTAGACTTGTCAAGTATGGGTTCAATCGGCTCGCTAAGATCTTGGCGAAAATTTTGCTGTCATGGTTTATGAGCGAGATAGGTCGGTATGCTTCTGGCTGTGTGTGGTCCTTGCCCGGTTTCGGCAGGAGGATAATGTTCGCCCTAGTCATGTCTCTGTCTGGTGGAGTTCCCGTCATTAGGTCTCTGAACAGGGATTCGAGGTGCGGGACGAGGGTTTCCCTGAAGGTCTTATAATAGCTGCCCTCAAAACCGTCAGGGCCGGGGGTTTTGTTGCTTTTAAGAGAGGAGATGGCTGAGTCTATTTCCTCTTTTGTGATCGGTGCTGCTAGTTCTGTTATGGCTGCATTGTGTAGTTTAGGTAAATTTAGGTTGGTGAGGAAGTCCGCTATTTTCTGGTTCTCTGTTGTGTGGGCTACGTCGTCTCGTGGGGAGTGGTTGTATAGTGTTGTGTAGAAGGTTGTGAAAGTACTGGCTATGTCGGCCGGGGAGGTTTTCATGGTACCGTCGGGGGCTCTTATCTTGGTGATATGTGGGTGATGTGGTCTGGGGCGTAGTGTGCGGGCCAGTAGGGTGTCCATTTTATTGGACTTGTCATAATACGTTCTTCTTGTCCATGTGAGTGCTCTGGCTGTGTCATCTATAAGTAGTTGCCTAATCGTAATGCGGGTGTTCTGTAGGATGTGAAGTGTTTGGGGAGTTGGGTCGGTTTTGTGGCGTTGCTCCGCCGTGCGGAGGGCGTCTAGCAGTTGTGTGAGTTTCTGAGTTTTTAGTTTTTTTTTATGGGTAGCTATTTTGATGAGGGAGCCTCGGATTACTGCCTTGTGGGCTGCCCACACTGTGGTCATTGGGATGTCTGGAGATACGTTTTCAGTAAAGTATGAGGTGAGTTGTTTCTGTATGTCCTCCACTACCAACGGGTCCTTGAGAAGGGATGTGTTCAATCTCCATGTCCATGGGGTAGGGCATTGGAGGCCGGTGAGGTAGATTGCGATGTCGGCGTGGTCGGACCATGCGATGGAACCAATGTCTGTTTTTTGCGTTTTCGTGTAGCCTGTATGGTTGGTCAGGAACATGTCTATGCGTGAGTATGTGTCGTGGGGCGGTGAGTAATATGTGTAGTCCTTATCTGAGGGGTGTTGGGCCCTCCAAGCGTCTATGAGGCCTGTTTTACGAATAAAATGGTGTAATTGTTTGTCCTGAGTGCCCATGCCGTGGGATCTTAGCAGTCCTGGGCGTGAACTTCTATCAATAGCCGGGGCGGGTGCCGCATTCAAGTCTCCCCCCAGGAGGATTATCCCGGTGGGGAGGGCGAGGACCATATCTGACATATGGTTCCAGAATTGAGGTGTGTGTGTATTGGGGGCGTAAACATTGATTAAGTGGATGGGTTGCGAGTGGATCCGTCCGGTTGCTAAGACGTATCTACCGTCTGGGTCTGGTGTCACTTTTGTTATGTGTATCGGGCAGCGTTTGTGTGTGAGTATCGCTACTCCGTTGTGTTTGCGAAAGGAGCGGGCCTCGGCCGTCAAGCGGTATGAGGAGTCACGGAGGGAGACCTGGGCGGACCGAGGTAGGCAAGGACAGGCCTGTGGCGGCTGCATAAAACATTACATGAGAAAAAACAGTACACATCATATTATGCCAGAGCAGGAAACATGTCTATTTCACACTCCCCTCCCCGTACGTTACACTGCTATCCTTGGGTTGACTTAGTGTCTCTGGAGTCGCGTGCTCTGCAACCTGCCCCAGCCACCCACCCCCCCACCCCGCCACCCCCCCAAGTGGCCCCCGCCACCGGCCCCCATGCAAGTATAGGATGTGTGTGCGGTGGGGTGATGTTTAGTATGAAGTGTTACGTTTACAGTGGTGTGTGTATCCTGACTAGTTAACTCAATACATCCCACAGGTGTTATCAGTATACATTACACTTCCTTGCGATGTCTGGATTTTGACAGCCGGTACTAGAGTCTCTTTTTGGTGTCAAGTTGGCAGTAATAGTTCTTAGAAAGTCTCAAAGTCCACATTACCAAATAATTGGGTCTGTCGCCGTGGCAGGTGTCGTGTGGGTAGACAGGGTCTATGGAGCCGGAGCTGCATGCACCAGCGGCCGCCAAGGAACAAAGAAGGTCGCGTGCTGTAGTGTGGGGTTGATGCGATGGGGTCCATTACGAAAACGGGGTCTTGGGTAGCATGAGTCCCGTCCGATCAGCGGGTGGGGCATCTTTCTCAATGCATAGCGACCAGTTCATCTGCTTCTGGTGGATGGGGAAAGGTGGTTGCGACGCTATGCCGTATGTCAGGAGGGGGTCGGGTGTGCTCATTACTGGGAGGTCGGGTAGGCCAGGTGGGTGTCGGTCTGCCGCCCGTTTATTCTCCGGCGGTGTACCAGTCACGTGGTAAGGGTTGCAAGATTGGGAGGGTGGTGTCCGGCACCGAGAAGCCCTCTGGTACTGTAATACCCAGGCCTTGGAGGAATGGCACAGGGTCAGTGCCTGGCATTAGGATAAGTGGTCTGCCTTGCTTAAAGACCATCAATTTAAACGGGTGTCCCCAGGCATACCTAATCGTGTTGGCCCTGAGCAGTTCCGTAATAGGTCTCCATTCCCTTCTGCGTTGGAGGGTGATGGGGGCCAGGTCTTGAAAAAGGGAGAGTTCCTTTCCTTGATGTGTGATGGGGTTGTCCCTGGCCTTCCTCAGCACTGCTTCCTTTGTCTGGAAGTGGAGGAACCGGGCTATTATGTCTCTGGGCCTCGTGTTGTCGTCTCTCCTGGCCCGTAAGGCTCTGTGGGCTCTGTCAATGTGCCAGTGTTCGTCTGGTATCTCCGGCAGGAGGGGGCGTAGTATCGTGAGGAGCAAGGCCGAAATTGGGCCTTCATCTTGTTGCTCCGGTAGGCCGCGCACGCGGATGTTGTTGCGGCGCGACCTGTTCGCTAAGTCCTCTAGAGCTGCCTCTGATGCTTCCAGCCGGGCTGTGAGCGTGTTGACATGGGCGGACATCGTGTTGTGAGCCACCGTGGTTGTTTCCACGCGGTGTTCGAGGTCTGCTGTTCTCTCACCCAGCTTGTGGATTTCGGACATCACCTCCTTTGAGGACCTGTCAATCTCTCGAGCCAGGTAGCTTTTGACCGCCGCCAGTTCGGCCAGTATGTGGGCCATATCAGAAGCTGCCAGGCTGTGAGGCTGGGGTGTGCTCAGGGTCGTTGGTGAGGCCTGGGCTCGTGGGCTGGATCCGCCGCCATTTTGGGAGTCTTGGCGCGGTGTGCGGGAGGCCGCAAACAGGTCGGGTACTGTGGCGGTGTTTTCCATGGTTTTTTTTCCCGATTTTTTCGGCTGGCGCCTATCCATGGCGGGTCAGGGGAAGGGAGGTGAGGTTTTTTTCGTGTTCGGTCGGTTTATCGCTGTTGTGAGCTGTTGGTATAGGGGGCTAAGCGCGGAGCTCTAGGCTTGCACGTCCAGCTTGGTTCCCGGTCAAGCCACGCCCCCCCACTCTCTTTTTAAACCCCCCTCCCACTCTCTTTTTAAACCCCCCCCACTCTCTTTTTAACCCCCCCACTCTCTTTTTAACCCCCCCACTCTCTTTTTAACCCCCCACTCTCTTTTTAACCCCCCCTCCCACTCTCTTTTTAAACCCCCCTCCCACTCTCTTTTTAAACCCCCCCCACTCTCTTTTTAATCCCCCCACTCTCTTTTTAAACCCCCCCACTCTCTTTTTAAACCCCCACTCTCTTTTTAACCCCCCACCCACTCTCTTTTTAAACCCCCCACCCCACTCTCTTTTTAACCCCCCCCACTCTCTTTTTAAACCCCCCCCACTCTCTTTTTAAACCCCCCCACTCTCTTTTTAACCCCTCCCACTCTCTTTTTAAACCCCCCCTCCCACTCTCTTTTTAAACCCCCCCTCCCACTCTCTTTTTAAACCCCACCCCCCACTCTCTTTTTACCCCCTCCCCTGTGTGGCCGAGCTGCTGTGCGGTCCGCGGTGCCCGGCCGGAGTGATAGGAAGGTGCTCAGTGTGCACCTTCCTGTCAGTCCGGCCGGGTACAGGAAACAGAAACTCCTGTTCCGCGCGGAACAGAAGTTTCTGTTTCCTGTACCCGGCCGGACTGACAGGAAGGTGCACACTGAGCACCTTCCTATCACTCCGGCCGGGCACCGCGGACCGCACAGCTACAGGGGAGGGGAGGTGAGAAGCTGCAGCCGCCTGAGGCTCTTAAGAGAGCGCTCAGGCGGCTGCAGCATTTAAAGGGGCGGCCGGGCCCCCTGATGGCGGGCCCCCCTCCCAGCCGGGCCCTCGGACCATGTCCGAAGTGCCCGACCGGTCAGTCCGCCCCTGGGGAAGGGATTACATTTTATTTGAAAGAGGTGGGGGGCGGGGGATTTTATTACTAACCCTTTTTTTTTTTTTTACAGGGAGAGACAGATCAGCACCGATCTGTCTCTCTGCACTTCACAGCTCACACGGAGCCTCAGGGAGAAAGATTGGGTTTCACTGCAGCACCTGTGACAGTCAGAGCGATCACATGGGCTATATCAGGTAAACTGCTTGCTGTAGTGTGCCTCTAACATGGAGACACTACAGGAACATTAACCCCACGATTGCCATTACTGTGGCAATCTGGGGTTAATTTTAGAATTTTATTTTCCGTCCTGCGTCCTTAAGGGGAGTACTGCAATAACGGGAGATTTCCGTCCAGCGTCCTTAAGGGGTTAATGTAGAAATCCTAACTCTTTGTCCTGTACATGGGCTCCTCCAACTTATTTTCTGTCATTCATTGTTATAAATTAGACATGTGCATTTGTTTCAAGGTGAAACAAATTTGGTTTGAATTTGAATGTATTCGGCAACAAAAAGAACCAAAAATTAACAAATGTAAACCTAACTGATCAAAATGTTTTGGATCTATTCCCTAATATATCTACTACCCTTTGTATATCATTGGTAGTCCTTTTCTTACTTTTGTTGTTTCAGTTGCAGAAAAACCACCACAGGGTCAGGTACCCTTACGCTGCCATGAACTCATGGACACATTCTGCTTCCCTTTATAGCTGCAAGGAACACTCAATGCACACCAGTCATTATGGAGTTCAGAAAGTATTTGAACATTTTAATGCGTGTACATAGTGTATATAAAACACAGTTTTCTTAGAGGTGTATACAACAAAAGGCAAAATCAACCAATCATAGAAATTTCAGTGCAAAAAGTATAATTATTCATATAACATTACGTATTACTGTTAGTCTACTGTGCATGTATAGCACGCCTTGACCTGGGGAAAAAAGGGAGTTGGTGTAAAACTGCAACAGATTGCAGACAAGAGTTAGGAGAGAAAAAAAAATCTTACTTTTAACCCCTGCAGACGTGGAAAGGCAAAGGCTTTTAACCTTTTATTTACCTGTTTATATACAGGTAAATAAATTATGTACCTGTATTTATGTATGTCTAACACTCTCACCTCTTCTGGTGCTGCAGGTGAGAGTGTTAGACAAGGTATATCCAGATATACTACTTATAACTGTGGGGCTTTAATTAGATCTTCACCTCTATTCCCTTGCCATCTCACACCACTCAGAGCCATCAGGGAAGGTCTGTCCAGATATCTGCCAGTTCTGAGTTACAGGATAATATATGTTATTAAATTAAATTAATCATTATGCAATACATCCACAGGTTAATATATATATATATATATATATATATATATATATATATATATGGGCGCATTGGAGGTTTTTGGAGTGCTTTTGGAGAGCTTGAGGGTAATCATTCTGATCTGATGAGGTATGACAGGGTTCACTTTAATTCAATAGGGTTAGATATATTTAATTTGGGATTACAATATGGAATAGAATTAGCGCTGACAGTGGGGTTACAATGGCGATTGGACCTAAGCAGGATCATCATTGCGGTGATGAAGTTGCCTGGCCAGCGCTGGAGTGGAATCGAAAGGTGAAGACGTGCCGGCCTTGGGGTGAAAGTGGTTTGCTGTGACTGATGGTGGAAGGCAAACTACTCGAGACCTGGTTAATTAAGATCTCCCCAGCAGTTGACAGTTACGTTGTGCTGGCTTAAGTAATTTGTTAAAAAAAAAAAAGCTGTGACTATTGCCCTATACATATAAATACTGGTGTCCTCACTATTGGGTTAGGGTGGCAAGGTTAGTTAAATGTACAGTAATGTGTGAGGCAAGTGGATCTGCATGCATGCACAATTATGAAAAACATTTTTCATGATTCTTTCAGACAGATCCTATTTGTTTTGCTCATTTGTATTTCATTTATTCACATATATTAACTTTATGTAACCAGGTATTATAAATATTTGAGGAGGCAGAATCTTTTTGTGCTTTGTATCTCTCAAACTTTATAGCCCACTTCCTTTATGAATGTGTGTACTAATCCTCAAGGCACATATTCTTCATTCTCTGCAATACTGCATGCTTTTTTACTCTAGTTGTTAAATTTAACACTTGGGCAGCTTCAAACAGTCCCATAGTTGGCAAAAACATTGATACTTTGGCTAATAGACCTTATGCGTCATTATTCGCTATTAGTGATGTACCGAACGGTTCGCTGGCGAATAGTTCCTGGAGAACATAGCGTGTTCGCGTTCCCCGCGACGGGCGCACACATGCGCGGTTCGACCTGCCCCCTATTCGTCATCATTGAGTAAACTTTGACCCTGTACCTCACAGTCAGCAGACACATTCCAGGCAATCAGCAGCACACCCTCCCTAGCAGACCCTCCCACCTCCTGGACAGCATTCATTTTAGATTCATTTGGAAGCTGCCTACATTTTTTTTTATTATTATTATTTTTTATTTTTATTCTTTATTTTTGTAGTGCATGGAGGTATAACAAATGAGCATGTGGTACCCCAACGGCATTCCTCATGCTTTTCAAGTAACAATTGTAACTATAGGGTATATGTTAATACCCTAGTCTGCGCAGAGCCCTCCATGGGTG
Source organism: Pelobates fuscus (assembly GCF_036172605.1). Classification (NCBI taxonomy): domain Eukaryota; kingdom Metazoa; phylum Chordata; class Amphibia; order Anura; family Pelobatidae; genus Pelobates; species Pelobates fuscus. Next base: position 137,055,470 of record NC_086320.1, on the reverse strand, counting down.
AAGATGGATTAATTTTTTTTTTGTGCTCTGGTTTTTTATTTTATTTTTAAGTTCGACGGGTATGATGGCTTTTTATTTGGCCTTTTTTGGGGCTGGAAAATGAAGATTTTAGAAAAAAGAAGACGTTGAATAGTAAGTTGAATTTTACTTTACAGGGTAGTAATTGTATTCCCCCCTCACTATTTTTTAGGGCGAGTGGGATAGGTAGGGGCTTTTTTATTTGGGTGTTTGACTAGGGGCTTGGGGACCCCTAGTCACTTTTGAGGGGGGAGGGGGGATTTTCATTTAGGACTCCCACCCGCCGCTCAGGGGTGGGGGCCGGGGGGGACAGTAGGTCCCCCCCTTATTCAGTGATGTTCAGTGATGTCCAGGAGCCCATGTACAGGACAAAGAGTTAGGATTTCTACATTAACCCCTTAAGGACGCTGGACGGAAATCTCCCGTTATTGCAGTACTCCCCTTAAGGACGCAGGACGGAAAATAAAATTCTAAAATTAACCCCAGATTGCCACAGTAACGGCAATCGTGGGGTTAATGTTCCTGTAGTGTGTCTCCATGTTACAGGCACACTACAGCAAGCAGTTTCCCTGATATAGCCCATGTGATCGCTCTGACTGTCAATCAGTGCAATCACAGGTGCTGCAGTGAAACCCAATATTTCTCCCTGAAGCTCCGTGTGAGCTGTGAGGTGCAGAGAGACAGATCGGTGCTGATCTGTCTCTCCCTGTAAAAAAAAAAGGGTTAGTAATAAAATCCCCCGCCCCCCCCCCCCCACCTCTTTCAAATAAAATGTAATCCCTTCCCTGTCCTTTCATCACTGATATACTCTGTATATAGAGAGGAGCCATGTTTACACTGTATATAGAGGGAGCCATGTTACTCTGTATATAGAGGGAGCCATGCTACACTGTATATAGAGGGGAGCCATGTTACACTGTATATAGAGGGAGCCATGTTATTCTGTATATAGAGGGAGCCATGTTTACACGGTATATAGAGGGAAGCCATGTTACTCTGTATATAGAGGGAGCCATGTTACTCTGTATATAGAGGCAGTGGCGTACTAAGGGGGGGTGGCGGGGGCGGTCCGCCCCGGGTACCACTCACTAGGGGGGTGTCCGGGGCGAACTTTCGCAGGGGCGGTGAAATGCCGCCCTGTGTCTTGTGTAAAGGGACCGGCAGCTAATAAGACTATCTACCCGAGTTTCCCATCCAGCAGCAGCAGGTTCCTCTGTTCTCGCGATCCGCGAGAGCGTTGCCGTGGGTTGCCATAGCAACGCTCTCGCGGATCGCGAGAACAGAGGACCCTGCTGCTGCTGGATGGGATAGTCTTATTAATAGTCTTATTAATGAGCATGGATAATACTGCTGCATACACTGCATACACACTACACACACTCTGCACACACTCTGCACACACTCTGCACACACTCTGCACACACTCTGCACACACTGCACACACACTGCATACACTGCACACACACTGCATACACTATACACACACTATGCATACACTATACACACACTATGCACACACTATGCATACACTATACACACACTATACACACACTACACACACTCTACAGACACTACACACACTCTACAGACACTACACACACTCTACAGACACTACACACACTGCATACACTCTACACACACTGCATACACTCTACACACACAGCATACACTCTACACACACTGCATACACTCTACACACACTGCATACACTCTGCACACACTATACACACACTACACACACTCTACAGACACTACACACACTCTACAGACACTACACACACTCTACAGACACTACACACACTGCATACACTCTACACACACTACATACACTCTACACACACAGCATACACTCTACACACACTGCATACACTCTACACACACTGCATACACTCTGCACACACTATACACACACTGCACACACACTATACACACACTGCATACACACTATACACGCTCTGTACACACACTATACACACACACTGTGCACACTATGCACACACTGCATACACTATGCACACACTATACACACACACACTACACACTGCAAACACTACACACTGCACACACACACACTATACACACACTGCATACACTATGCACACACTGCACACTCTATACACACACTGCATACACTGCATACACATAAATTGCAGTTGTTTTTTACATTTCAAAGTTGGGGAGGGGGGTGCCAAATAAAGGATCCGCCCCGGTTGCCAAATGCTCCAGGTACGCCCCCGTATAGAGGGGAGCCATGTTACTCTGTATATAGAGAGGAGCCATGTTTACACTGTATATAGAGGGAGCCATGTTACTCTGTATATAGAGGGGAGCCATGTTTACACTGTATATAGAGGGGAGCCATGTCACTCTGTATATAGAGGGAGCCATGTTATTCTGTATACAGAGGGAGCCATGTTTACACGGTATATAGACGGAAGCCATGTTACTCTGTATATAGAGGGAGCCATGTTACTCTGTATATAGAGGGAGCCATGTTATTCTGTATATAGAGGGAGCCATGTTTACACTGTATATAGAGGGAGCCATGTTACTCTGTATATAGAGATGAGCAGTGGCGTACACACAACCCATGGGGCCCCTGTGCGAAAACTGATCCGTGGGCCCCCCCACGCGCGCGCTTACTCTGCGCGGGCTGGGGCCGCAACACATGGTATGTACGCCAGTGCATGCATAAACACATACACTTAAAGGACCACTACAGACACCCAGATCACATCAGCTCAATGAAGTGGTCTGGGTGCCAGGTCTCTAGTTTTAAAGGGAAACTCCAGTGCCAGGAAAACGATCAGTTTTCCTGGCACTGGAGGGTCCCTCTTCCTCCCACCCCCTAATCCCCAGTTGCTGAAGGGGTGAAAACCCCTTCAGTGACTTACCTCAGGCAGCGACATGTCCCATGTCGCTGCCCGCTCCTCCCCCGCCGCTCCACCTTCTTCCTCTGTCGGCTGGTGGGCGAGACTGATCCCGCCCACCGGCCGAGGAGACCTAATGCGCATGCACGGTAATGCCGCACATGCACATTAGCGCACCCTATAGGAAAGCATTGAAAATTAATTTCAATGCTTCCCTATGGGGAATAGAGCGACGCTGGAGGTCCTCACACAGCGTGAGGATGTCCAGCGACGCTCTAGCACAGATAATCTGTGCTAGGGACCAGGAAGTTCCTTCTAGTGGCTGTCTATTAGACAGCCACTAGGGGAGGACTTAACCCTGCAAGGTAATTATTGCAGTTTAAAAAAAAAAAAAAACTGCAATAATTACACTTGCAGGGTTAAGGGTAGTGGGAGTTGGCACCCAGACCACTCCAATGAGCAAAAGTGGTCTGGGTGCCTGGAGTGTCCCTTTAACCCTGCAGCTGAAAACATAGCAGTTTCAGAGAAACTGCTATGTTTCACTGAGGGTTAATCCAGCCTCTAGTGGCTCTCTCATTGACAGCCGCTAGAGGATTTTCTGCGATTCTCACTGTGAAAATCACAGTGAGAAGACGCTGAACGTCCATAGGAAAGTATTGAGTAATGCTTTCCTATGGGCGGTTTGAATGCGCGCGTGGCTCTTGCCACGCATGCGCATTCGGAGCGGAGAGGCGGATTGGGGCGGAGAGATTCCCAGCGCCAAGGGAGTCCAGCGCTGGAGAAAGGTAAGTGCTTAAGACACACACACACACACACTCTCATGAACAGACGCACACATTTACTGACAGACACACTCAGTGACAGACATACATACACACTCACTAACAAACGCACACAAACATACTCAGTAACAGACACACACACTAACACACACACTAACACACACACACACTAACACACACTAACACACACTAACACACACACTAACACACACACTAACACACACACTAACACACACACTAACACACACACTAACACTAACACACACTAACACACACTAACACACACTAACACTAACACACACACACTCTAACACTAACACACACACACTATAACACTAACACACACACACTCTAACACTAACACACACTAACACACACACACTCACACTCTAACACTAACACTAACACACACACACATTTTTTTTTTTTAATCCCCCAGCCTCCTTACCTGTGGGAGAACTGAGGGGATTCCCTGGGGTCCAGTGGTGTTGCTGGCCCTGCTGTCGCCCTGACGTCATCTTCCGGCTCCGGTATCAGTGCGGTGCGCGAGGGAGCTGAAGAGGAAGCACCCAGGAGACAGTGCTCCCTCGCGCGCCCGCAGGACCGGCCAGCCAGGTGACAGCAGGGCCAGCCTCGGGGGGCCCGGAGGTGGCCGGCTCCTGGGCCCCCCAGGAGAAGAGGCTGGCCCTGTGGGTACATACCTGGGTCGCAGGGCGGCCGGGCCCCCTGGTGGGCCGGGCCCGGTCGCAGCCGCGACCCCTGCGACCCTGGTATGTACGCCACTGGAGAGGAGCCATGTTTACACTGTATATAGAGGGGAGCCATGTTACTCTGTATATAGAGGGGAGCCATGTTACTCTGTATATAGAGGGGAGCCATGTTACTCTGTATATAGAGGGGAGCCATGTTACACTGTATATAGAGGGGAGCCATGTTACACTGTATATAGAGGGGAGCCATGTTACACTGTATATAGAGGGGAGCCATGTTACACTGTATATAGAGGGAGCCATGTTACTCTGTATATAGAGGGAGCCATGTTTACTCTGTATATAGAGTACTATACTATCTGAGGTGGTTAACTATGATTGGCCCTGGCATGTTTGTTAGTCTGGCCTGCATGGTTGTCTGGCATGAATAAAATTTGCATGTTTCAACTTTATTAGTAATTAGACTAGTTTGCACTAAAACATGTGCAAATGGGGTGTTTGCTGTTGTGCAAATGGACTGTTTGCGGTTGTTTGCGGTGCGTTAAACGGGGAGTTTGGTCTGTAACTGTGAAGCGGGCGTAACCCTTACACTACCTGATCGATACAACATCATACCTGATGTTTTAAAGCACGTTATTCCAAACAATTTAGGAATGTTAGGTGATTTATGCCCTTTATGGATTAAAACCAGACTCTGCATCAACTATGTAATTTTCCATGGGAGTTTTGCCATGGATCCCCCTCTGGCATGCCACAGTCCAGGTGTTAGTCCCCTTGAAACAACTTTTCTGTCACTATTGTGGCCAGAAAGAGTCCCTGTGGGTTTTAAAATTTGCCTGCCCATTGAAGTCTATGGCAGTTCGCCCGGTTTGCCCGTTCCCGAACATTTGCGGAAGTTCGCGTTCGCCATTCGCAAACCGAAAATTTTATGTTCGTGACATCACTATTCACTATGCATGGAAAGCAGATAATCTGTAGATGAAGAAGTAACATATTAAAAAACACTCTGATTTCCTGGCAGTCAGACAAAATATTTAAGATTTTTATTCCTTGCAAAGCATGTATTGTTGTATTGTTTTTTTAAATCACTCCAATTCCAATTACTTCACAAAGGCATACCATTTCCTAAAGAAGACACTCCAGGGTGTTTCAAAAGGCATATTTAAAACCTTAGCGTGGTATAATTTTTTCACTCCTGTATCAAATGTAGAGGTAATATGCATTTTTCCCTTTTTAAAACATTTTTACTTTTTAAAAAAATGTTTTGCTTTAAAAAACTTTTTTTTAGCTTTTAACAACTTTTTTTTACTATTTTAAAACGTTGTTTAAAATTTTTTAAAGTTTTTTTTTACTTTTAACCTAACTAGCCTAACAGTAAATTCCCCAATTTCCCCATTAACTTCTACCCACCCTATCTAAATAAATACATATTTTACAAATATTTAAGTATTTAAATGTAGTAAAACTACATTTAGAAGTACTTACTTAAATACTACAGTTTCAACTTCAACTTTTTAATTGGACAAACATACAAAGTAGCCAGTGGAGCTGATTGTGTTTTTTTTTTTTTGTTTGCTGTATAATACAAGTGTAATATATATATATATATATATATATATATATATATATACATACATACATATATATATACATACATATATATATATATATATATATATATATATACATACATATATACATACATACTAGCATGGCAAATATAAAGGCAGTTTCAGAAAAAATGTTACAAGACTCAAGAAGTGAAGAAAACACTGTCCAGGCAAATACATGAGTAAGTTAATGACCAATAAGTTATTTTTTTTAGTTGTATTATCATTATTATTTTTAAGACAATTAAATATACCTCCATTTTGTCAGGGTCAAATTGGCACAGGGCTCCCTAACTGGTAACAACACTGTTTAGCTCATACCGGACCTTAGAGTGGCCGAACTCGACGTAAAGGAGAGATATACAGAGTCAGGAGCGATCCGAGGTCAAGGGCACAAAGAGACAGCGTAAACTAGGACTAGCCGGGGTCTGGTACACAGTAAACAGCAAGCCGGCAAACAGAACAGATAAGGATAAAGAGATAACGTAGTCAGAAACAAAGCCAAGGTCAAGTACGAAGGAACACAACTGAACACAACAAGCGCTAAAGGGAACTGAAACAGAAATCATGATAGGGCAAGGAACTAAGGGAAAAAGGTGAGTATATATGCCTAAACATCTATTTCGATTGGTCCCTGTCACATCCACGCCCCCAAAAGGTAAGTGTATGGGGAGTGTGGCATGACAGGGACCAATGGGAGGCCTTTGCCAATTTAGGCTCCCACTGTCCCTTTAAGAGCGCGCCCGAGACCCGCAGCGCGCTCTTAGAGTCAGGCGGGACACGTGACCGCTTCTCGCGGTCACTGCCCACCTTCCTGTTGCAGCCGTTGGATGAGCCGCACGCGGCTCGTGCAGCAGCAGAGCCGCGCGCGGCTTGAACAGAGGACCCTGGCCGGCCCCTGGAAAGGGTACGTACCGCTACACCTACATCTCTATATTGTCACTGTGCAGTTTTTCACTGTAAAGAAAGATGCAGAATGCTCCATCCATAACCACTTACATAGCCAAATATTTGCAAACACAGCGTCATTCCAATTTCACCATTCTATGATGTTTTGGCACCATAGTGATGATACCAGATGCTAGATCTATGGGTACAGCGAGGCAGGTCATGCTTTATAACATGGATTAAATCAATGGTCCGCATAGGGCTCACATAGTTGTAAGAACAATATGGGACAACAAGACTGAAATACATTTACTTATAGCAACATATTTGGTGAAAACCTGACCCCCATCTTAACCTCAGGAGACACCTTTAACAAATCCTCACCATCTCCGATTAAAATCTATTAGATTATGGCCATAATAATGTTCTTTTGCCCGTTGTGCTGACCAGTAGATAAACAAATGCCCCATAATCCAGACGTAAGTGAGATGACCTACTGAAAAAGATTAAATCAAGTGAGGGTGTATATATAAACTAGACCTGTCAGACTCTACCTAAATGCTGCACTATCAAATCTGAAAACCCCAGGTATTAAATTACAGACACAGCAAAATAGGCTGCCTCAACAAGGCTAGAACCAGCAGAGATTACATGAACAACCCCATATCGTCTGTATTTAAATATAAGCCTCTTGTTATTTAAATTCAGTATAAAGTATAGAGTTGAGAACCCTATAGTTCAAGGGATACCACAATTGGGAATGGTACAAGTAAATTACACAAAACTTCCATACCGCCTCACTCTGCAGGCCATGCGTATCATTTGCCCTGAAAATAAGCCCCAAACCAAACTGAACTTGAAGCATCCATAAATAAATTCAAGTCATTATTTCAAATGTCAGCTTCTTGCCATCATGTATAACCGTGGTACTCCTCTAAGAAGGAGCTCCATACCATCAGATAATCAAGCAAACATCTGGTAACATGGAACTTTGAAAATGAAATGGCTGCCTTAGACCAACTGTATCGAGCCACAGACGATGACAAAACGCCCACCCCATAGGAAGAACTCTACATGCGAATGTTAGGTGGCCCAGTGGGGATTGCAACTAGCACAAGGGAACCTTTTTTGCTCCCCTAACCTAATCCACCAAATCAGTTAGCACAGATAATCCTGTATCCAGCAACCAAAAAGCCATTTTATCTGTATCTATTTCAATCTCCAGCAATGACAAAAAACAAAGATGGACCTTCAGTCTTGTCTTCGATGATGGGCACACCAAAATGTGACATCACTGCCTGAAATGATTAAAGGAGGATGACACAATCTTCTGCACTCGAACAAGAAATCATCAAGTAGTGAAGTAAGGACCAATGCCCTGATTCACATCGTACCACCCGTTCCAAAAATGAACTGAATAACTCAAAGCGTGAACAAGATATAGCACAACCCATTTGGAGACATATGTAAAAAAAGACCTGCCTTAAAAATAACAGTCAAATAAATAGAAACAATTAGGATGTATAGGCAATAACAAAAATGTTGATTCAATGACTGATTTGGCTAATTGTGCACCATACCCTGCATCCCTGGCCAGCTCCAGAGCTTTTTCAAAGGAAGCATACTGGACCTTCCTTTCATCCTTCTGTATTCCATCATTCACATTCACAAAAGACGAAAAGCGTCTTCCTCTTTTTTTTGGAGAACATAGAAACATAGAATGTGACGGCAAATAAGAACCATTCGGCCCATCTAGTCTGACCAATTAGACCCTGGCCTTATCTAATAGCTAGGATAGCTCTATGCCTATCCCATGCATGCTTAAACTCCTTCACAGTGTTAACCTCTACCACTTCAGCTGGAAGGCTATTCCATTCATTCCTCAATCTCTCAGTAAAATAATACTTCCTATTATTATATTTAAACCTCTGCCCCTCTAATTTTAGACAATGTCCTCTTGTGGTAGTTTTTCTTCTTTTAAATATGGTCTCCTCCTTTACTGTGTTGATTCCCTTTATATATTTAAATGTTTCTATCATATCCCCCCTGTCTCGTCTGTCAATGGAGAAGACCCAGCAATTGTAGAATGGTGGAAAGGTAAAAGGGCCTGCCATATGACCTAACTCCACCTCCTTCATTAATTTAAGCAACAGCATGTTTTTCTTACGTACAATAGACTTAAAATTTGATGAAAACCTTGAGACACCTGAAAACACAAAGGGTGTTCCTACAGAAAAACCTGACTCCAAAATAGTTGCTGCTCTATGCTTGGTGTACAGAGTGAGCTACAGGCAGATCTTTTACAAGGTCACACCACATAAAAAAGCAATCTCTCCATTCACCCAGCTAATGATCCCAGAACGTAACAGAAAGTTTACCTAGAAATCCAGAACACCACAGGCAACAAGTGAGAAGTTAGGATCCCTCACAACTCTCTTTCACCACCTCTCCTTCTTCTCTATTAAAGCAAAATATCCAGTTCCAACACCTAAAAAAGTGTGTAATGTTATATGGCTTAATGTAAAAGGCTAGTAAGTAGACAAATGAGAACTTAATAAAAATTATGGAGTAAAAGTATAAATTGGCCAATGTGAAATAGAATAAAGAGGTGGCTAAAAACATTTTCCCTCGATATATATCAAAATATACCCAGCTGTCCAATGTTAAAGGACCACTATAGGCACCCAGACCACTTCAGCTTAATGAAGTAGTCTGGGTGCCAGGTCCAGTTAGGTTTAACCCTTTTTGCAGTAAACCTACGGGTTAATCCAGCCTCTAGTGGCTGTCTCATAGATTGGACTCCAGTTGGCTGACATCTCACTCCAATTAACTCTTGGAGATGTCATTAGTCTAGGGGTTCACATATTTTTTCCACCTGCACTGTGAATGTTTACATGGTGCGTTCAATAAAAACATGGCAACATTTCATTATTTGTGTGTTATTAGTTTAAGCAGACTGTAATTGTCTATTGTTGTGACTTAGATGATGATCAGATCACATTGTATGACCAATTTGTGCAGAAATCCATATCATTCAAAAGGGTTCACATACTTTTTCTTGCAACTGTAAATGTTCACCGAGTTCATTTTACACCTGAAAGATAGGTTGCTAATGCAATGTGCATAATTTAGATATCCATCAAACTGTTAAGAACTGGTGACCTAAAACATCCTACCCATATAAGATGTAGTTGTAATAAATATTTAGCAAAGAAGCTAGTTTATACCTGGACAACATTGCTTTTTAGCAATTACCCCAAATGCAAGAAGCCAGCTCTCTGGAACTATTCTAAAACCACAGAATAAAAATGTAGTGTGTGTTTTTTTTTAAAGATTTTAAATTTTGATCATGGTTTATTGCTATGCATTGCTCATCCTCGTAGAAGTGAATGTCTGAACATTGGGCCTTTTTTTAATACATTTACCGTACTGGAGTGTTCTGCCCAGTGCTCTACCTTTGATCTAATATTGTATTTTCAATAGCTAGCTACAATTGCCAATATACTGAATACTGTAGGTTAACGTGCAGGAGCTCTTTGAAAAATACTTTGTTCAGATTGATTTATTTTATATTGCCTCAGTGTTGTGGAAACGTGTATGCATTTTTGTATTATTCCTTTGGGCCTTGTATTTTTTTATATAAAATAATGTTTATTATAGCACAATGACATGACATATTTAGAATTTACAAGTTGTTTGAGAGTTAGTGTAATTTGTTCTTTTATTAATACCCAAGGTTTTACAGACATTCAAAGTTCTACTACCAAGTTATTTTCTTTTATATTTAAATATTAATAAGCCATTTATTTGCAAAATCAGTTGGATTGCTAGTGCATAAAACAATAAATATGTGCGTTGTTTGCTGGCCATGGATACCTAAAAAATAAAAAATAAAAAAAGATATATTTACACAATTTTAATATTGCACATATTTGTTTACTATTTCATGTATATATTTAACTTTGCATAACATTTGGAGGAGAAAATCTGTGTGGAGATCATATGCAATGCATGATATAATTACAATATTTCAGATAGGGTTAGAAAGCTAAGCATTGAAACATGAATACCATTTTTGTCATGTAAAGTAGGTGTTACAAAAATTAAAAACAAAATCTGCTGATAGGTATTTATAAAGAACCTAATAACACTCCAGACTCCTAAAACCAGGGGCGTAGCTAGAGCATTTGGCACCTGGTGCGGATCCTGTGTTTGGCACACATCCACTCCCCCCACTTTAAAATGCAAAAACACCCGCAAAATGTTTAAAATGTTTTCATTTTTAAAAATTGCACAAATGTGTAAACTTTGTAAAACCCATATCCTGCCCCTGTTGTACCAAACTCCTGTCTAGCCCCCATTACAAAATCTCTGCACCCCTTCTGTGATGTAATTCCAGTAAAATACAAGTTTAGCAGGCTAAGATTGCCACAAGGCATATGTATGTATATGTGTTTGTAGTATCAGTTAGTTAATAACACATAGCTAAGATACTGTCATCACTGTACTGACCAGGTGCAGGAATGTAAGAACTGGAATTACGCGTCCCTCTCCTTTGTATCAGATGAGCCACGTGGTTAGACCGGATGGATGAGTTTAGACTCTATTCATTAAATAGGTTAAGGGTATGTGTGGGTGTAGTTAATTGTGGGAGGAGCTACAGTGCTATATAAGGAATGTACTCTATGTATTCAGTACTCAGACTTTGCTGTATTTTGGTGACGCTAGTCCCTCTGAGTCCCGATCGGTGATCCAATAAAGAATCTCTTCCTTCCTGAAGAAACCTGTGTCCATCTCTCTGTGCTTGGCTTCCGTCAGTTTCTCCGGTATCATTTGGTGCATTGGCCGGGAAGCTCATCGTTCAACGGTAGCTGAGAGGCAGAGGCGTGAGACGGTCTATCTTTGCCCACGTTCTCTACGGCTGCACCCCTGAACTTCTGCGTGGACCTCCCTTCGTCTCGGCGCCACTGGTCTGTTGTCCAGGAGATCATCGGCCTCTACGTGAGAAGTGCTGGGGTGTCCCCGTCGATGAGTGTGAACTCAGGTTCAGGAACGAGGAGGTAAGATAACTGCTGTTTTAGACGGCAGGACCCGCTAGGGGTATACCGATTGTGCGGTAGGCCCAAAGGGGTTTTTGAATCTGTATCTGCCCCCTCTGTCGGAGGGAAGGAGCGAAGGCGCACCGCTCGATCGAACGCTCTTTAGTCAGACCGTTTGATTTGGTTAGTCAGGCGGGGTCCTGGTGTAAATAGCCCTAGCCGGACACCGGTGTCTTGTCTAGACTAGCGTTCTAGGGTGTATATTACGTTCGCTAGGTCGGAGGGACCGGGAGACTAAGCGGCGCCTGTGTAAATTCGGTTCGCTAGTTCTCATCCTATCTGGGCTAAGTGGGAAGGCGTGTAAATTTGGAACCCACTAGACTTTTGATAGTACGACTAAGAGGCGCCTGTGTAAATTCGGTTCTCTAGCTCGTTGTATAGTGCGACTAAGAGGCGTCTGTGTAAATTCGGTTCTCTAGCTCGCTATATATGTGGTGATTGGGCAGTGTGGCTAACCAAAACGGGTGTATATAGTTTTAGGTAGTCCATTCAAGGTACTGGCCAATAGTTTAGTTGGGAATTGTAAATGTGTTAACGATTGTTTTAGTAAAGTGTATATCTTGTTAGATAGCGCGAGCTCAGCCGTCTAGCGAGAGTGTTAATAGTGTGTTGCTGTATTATAGTGCACGGTACCATAACCCTGTATATTTACTGACATTATATAATAAGTACTAATCATTGTCGTCCATTGCATGTTTAACACCATAACCACTAATAATTGTATTGTGACCTTAACTTGTGCTTTGACCTATGCTAACCGTACTGTAACCGCTATTTGTAAAAGACGATGTTACTGGGGTGTGTTATAGACGGGTAATTCGTATATAGAGAATTATAGCGTGGGTGACTGTGTAGTTACGCCAAAGGGCATAATATTGATTATATAGTGACTGGTGTAGCAGCTGTGTGTGTACGGGAATTCCCTGAGTGTTTATTGTTATTGTGTACGTTTCACTTGGTAACCGTACCACGTGGTGCTGTTGCCAGAGGAAACGGGTGTGACTGTTGAATAGTACGCGTGTATAGTAATCGTTGTCGACGACGTTCCACTGTTAAATATGGGTGCGTCGCAGTCAACGATTCCGGATCCCTTAGGATGTATGGTTAAGAATTTTAAAAAGGGATTCAAAGTTTGTGATTTTGGGGTAAAGATGTCTCCTGTACGTTTGGTCACTTTGTGCACTAGGGAGTGGCCTACTTTGGTTGCGGCATGGCCGCCACGTGGCAGTTTGGATCCAACTCTGGTACAGCGCTTACACGTGGCTGTATCAGGTAGGCCTGAACTTTACGGCCAGTTTCCTTATATTGATTGTTGGAGACAGGCCGTAAATGACTCGCCAAAATGGCTCCGGACATGCCACGAGGAACAGTGTCGCCTCATGGTAGCTAGGACTTGTTCGTCCACTAGGGCTGGTGTTAGGCCCATTTTGGACACGCCCCCTGAGTCCGAGATCCCTTTGCCGCCCCCTTACTTTCCGGTAAGAGGAAGTGACGCAAATACAGGAAGTCCTGTAACCCTTCCCTCATTACCCTCATCCACTTCCGCTTCCTCCTCCAGTACAGGATCCACCCCCCCTCGTACTAAATCTCCCCTTCCGGAACCAGAACCCACCCCCATTAGAAACGAATATCCTGATTTGGCGCCACTTCAGACTTCCGGTCAAGCTTCATCTAGCTCGGCCCGAAGTGTTCTATTCACTACCTTTTCCCAAAACCAACCTCCCACATCCCCATACCCTATATCTCCCCGACCGGAACCCATGACTGACGCTTCCCTACGTAGCCCCATCCAAACCCGACAGTTGACTGGTGCCCAACAATTAAAGCACTATCAGATGCCTCTTCGCTTAAATCCCGGGTCAGCTTATATCGATGCCGCAGGTCAAATGGCACACGCTGACCCTGTCTTCGTATATGTCCCTTTCACCACTACCGACCTTTTAAACTGGAAGACCCATAATTCCTCGTATACTGAGAAACCACAAGCCATGACTGATCTGTTCACCTCAATAGTACAGACACATAATCCGACATGGGCTGATTGCCAGCAGTTATTAATGACTTTATTTAACAATGAGGAAAGGACAAGAATAAATCAAGCAGCCATTAAAGCATTAGAGGATAGAGCCCGTGCTTTGAACCAAGCTAATCCAGCAGCATGGGCCGCAACACATTATCCCAACACTGATCCCGATTGGAACGTAAATGGTGCTGATATGGTTCAACTCAGAGCCTATAGAGACGCTATAATTGCTGGCATGAAAGCCGGAGGAAAGAAAGCCATTAACATGTCGAAGACAGTTGAGGTGATCCAGAAAAGCGATGAAGCGCCCAGTGTCTTTTATGACCGATTATTGGAGGCGTACCGCTTGTACACCCCCTTTAATCCGGAAGACGCAGACAATTCCCGAATGGTTAACTCCGCCTTTGTCAGCCAAGCTTACGGAGATATTAAGCGCAAGCTACAAAAGTTAGAAGGGTTTGCAGGTATGTCAATCTCCCAACTAATGGAGGTAGCTAATAAGGTCTATATGAATAGGGAAACAGAAAGCAAGAAAGAGGAGGAGCGCAAGATGCGTAAAAAGGCTGATATGCTAGCGGTAGCGATCGCAGGCGTAGATAAACGGGGCCCAGATAGAGGCAATAATAGATGGAGTAGGGAGCCTTTGAGTAGGGATCAGTGTGCGTATTGCAAGGAAGAAGGGCATTGGAGGAACGAATGTCCGCAAAGAGAGCAGTACGAGAGAGACCAACCCAGGGCAGGCTACGGAAACTTTAGAGGCAGAGCGAGAGGTAGAGGAGGTCCCGGAGGGAGTAATGGTTATAGAGGGAGTAATGGGAACAGAGGAAGTGTTAGGGAAGACAGGTATATTCCAGCAGCGCAAAGGTCTCGCGATAGAGAAGGTAGGGACTTTGTAGGATTGGCTGACACGGTCATGGAGGACTATTGATACCGACCGGGCTCCATCCCCCTTGGTCGAGCGGAGCCTATGGTCGATGTATCAATAGGGGGGAAAAGGAGTGCGTTCATGATCGACACTGGTGCTGAACATTCAGTGGTGACTAATCTAGTTGCTCCTCCATCTGGAAGGACTATTACTGTGATAGGAGCAACTGGAAGAAGTGCTGAAAGACCGGTTCTTAAAAGTCGACTCTGTACATTGGGAGGCCACGTAGTAAAACACCAATTCCTTTATATGCCTGAATGTCCAGTCCAATTGCTGGGACGTGATATGCTATCCAAATTACAAGCGCAGATTACGTTCCTACCAGATGGAACAACATCTTTAAAGTTTAATGGACCTTCAGGTATTATGACTTTATCCGTACCAAAGGAAGAAGAGTGGCGACTTTATACAGTGTTGACTAGCCAAAACCCTAGGAGTGATGAGACATTGTTTAACATACCAGGAGTTTGGGCAGAGAACAACCCACCAGGACTGGCCCGCAATATTCCACCAATAAAAATTGAACTGAAACATGGGGTTTATCCAGTGAGCCTAAGACAATATCACATTCCGCAGAAGGCTAAGAAGAACATCCAATCCTATCTGGATAAGTTCATACGGTATGGTATCCTAAAATTCTGTACTTCCCCCTGGAACACCCCATTGCTGCCTGTTCAAAAGCCCGGCACAGATGAGTATCGACCTGTGCAGGACTTAAGAGCAGTCAATGATGCGGTTGTTAGCATACATCCAGTTGTACCCAATCCATATAACCTGCTTGCTTTAATTCCGGGCGGGGCTACTTACTTCACAGTTTTAGACCTCAAAGATGCCTTCTTTTGCCTCCGAATTGCCGCAGAAAGTCAATGTATTTTCGCTTTCCAGTGGGAGAACGCTGTAACGGGCTCAAAACGCCAAATGACTTGGACAAGACTGCCCCAAGGGTTTAAAAATTCACCTACCCTATTTGGTTCAGCCCTAAGTCAAGATCTATTGGATTTCGAGTCCATCCCAGGAGCGTGTGTATTGTTACAATATGTAGATGACTTGTTGATAGCAGCAGTTACAAAAGAAATCTGTCAGCAAGCAACGCACGATCTACTACACATTCTCTGGAAGGCAGGATACAAGGTGTCTAGAAAGAAGGCTCAGTTGTGTTTGCCAACTGTCAAGTATCTAGGATTCCATATCTCTGAAGGTCAAAGAATTATGGGGCCAGAGAGAAAAGAAGCTGTCTGCCAAATACCAATACCCAAGAATAGAAGACAAGTGCGAGAATTCTTGGGGGCAGCAGGCTTCTGTAGGATATGGATTCCCAGCTATGCGATACTAGCAAAACCTCTGTACGCAGCTATCAAAGGTACAGAGCACGACCCCTTCTTATGGACCCAAGAACAGCAAACGGCATTTGAAGATGTGAAGAAGGCTTTGATGAGTGCCCCAGCATTAGGTCTACCTGATCACACACGACCATTCTACTTATATGTACACGAGCAAAGAAGAATGGCTGTGGGAGTATTGACACAGTACTTGGGATCATGGCAAAGACCTGTTGCCTACATGTCTAAACAATTGGATGCAGTGGCCAGCGGATTTCCACCTTGTCTAAGAGCCGTAGCTGCAGCCGCCCTGCTAGTAGCTGAAGCCGATAAACTCACTCTGGGTCAAGAACTTTATGTACGAGTCCCACATGCAGTACAGACGTTGTTGGATTACAAAGGAAATCATTGGTTTAGTAACAGCCGTATGACCAAGTATCAAGCAATGTTGTGTGAAAACCCAAGAGTGCATTTAGAGACTGTAAACACCTTAAATCCAGCTACCCTTTTGCCACAACCTACTGAAAGTCAACATGATTGTTTGGAAGTAATGGATGAAGTATTCTCAAGTAGACCAGATCTTCGTGATTTTCCCATCCAGAACCCCGATGTTCAATATTACACCGACGGCAGTAGTTATGTGAAAGAAGGGATCCGCTATGCAGGATATGCAGTGACAACAATAGACAAGGTGATAGAAGCTCGGCCACTGGCGAAAGGAACATCAGCACAAAAGGCAGAATTAATAGCACTAACACGAGCGTTACAATTGGCTGAAGGTTTAAGAGTAAATATCTATACGGACTCTAAGTATGCGTTTTTAACCACTCATGCCCACGGAGCTTTGTATAAAGAAAGAGGACTACTGAATTCAGAAGGCAAAGAAATCAAGTACGCAGCTGAAATCCTACAACTATTGGAAGCAGTGTGGGAGCCGAAAGAAGTCGGTATCATACATTGTCGAGCGCATCTGAGAGGAGATGGTGATGTAACCAAGGGAAATCGGATGGCAGATAGTGCAGCTAAGCGTGCTGCTGAATCAGGAAGACAGGAGTATGTAGGGCATATAGCTGCTCTTATACCAACTCCACTGTCCCAATGGACTCCAGTTTATACAGCTCAAGAAGAGGAGTGGTTAAAGACTGAACCGGGAAAGTATCTGGAGAACAAGTGGTATCAGCTAGAAGATGGAAGAATAGTTATACCAGCATCGCTAGCGGTAGAAATTGTCCAAAATTATCACAACGGGACACATTCTGGGAGAGACAGTACTGAAGAATCTCTTAGAAAACATTTCTACATACCAAGATTGTCCAACTTGACTCAGGCCATTGTACGCAGATGTGTAACGTGTGCTAAGAATAATGCAAGACAAGGACCAGTAAAGCCACCAGGAGTTCAGTTTATGGGGGGACTCCCCATGTCCGATCTACAAATAGACTTTACAGTGATGCCTAAATCGGGTGGACATCGTTACCTGCTGGTAATTGTGTGCACCTATTCAGGCTGGGTAGAAGCATGTCCTACTCGTACAGAGAAAGCAGGAGAAGTTGTGAGATTCCTGCTACGAGAAATAATACCCCGATATGGACTACCCTGTTCTATAGGATCGGACAATGGTCCAGCTTTTGTTCATCAGTGCCTACAACAACTGACTCATATGCTTGGTATAAAGTGGAGGCTTCATACTGCATATAGACCCCAGAGTTCTGGTAAGGTAGAGAGAATGAATAGAACTATAAAGAACCAGTTGGCTAAAATGTGTCAGGAAACCCAACTTAAGTGGAACGTTCTCTTACCCATAGCTTTATTGCGAATCCGCAGTACCCCTACCAGAAGGATGGGCCTCTCTCCTTTTGAAATCATGTATGGGCGACCACCTCCCGTACTTGGTAACTTAAGGGGGGACTTGAGTCAGTTGGGAGAAGGAATTACTCGGCAGCAGGTTGTAGAGTTGGGTAAGACTATGGAGGAGGTACAGAAATGGGTACAAGATAGATTACCTGTGAATATTTATCCCCCTGTTCATAGTTACCATCCAGGAGACCAAGTGTGGATTAAAGAGTGGAATACTGTACCGTTAGGGCCCAAGTGGAGAGGTCCTTATGTTGTTCTTTTGTCTACCCCTACAGCAATAAAAGTAGCAGAAGTGACTCCGTGGATACATCACTCCAGGGTTAAACCAGCAGCAGTCGATTCTTGGCAAGTTACAGCAGATCCAGAGAATCCCTGCAAGATCCGGTTAAAACGCACTACTCAGTCGGAGTAACGAGGAATTATTGTGGATTACAAATTTTATTGTTACAGGTGTGAGTGAGAAGGCCATAATAAAGCCTGTCCGCTTACCATCACATAGTGTATAAGCCAGGAAAGTCTCGAAGGGACACCTGTGAAGATGAGCAGAACTCCATTCCCTGCAGCCCCTCACATCCTGGAAGCTGAGGCGCCATCGCACGGACGAAGACTGAGGATGACGGCGAAAGATGTGCTTTTGATAGTGTTTATTTATATGTGTTTTTATATTCAGGAAGGTAGAGGTACCGACACTCCTAGCTGTGAGGTATGCATTAAGACTACGAGAACAGGTAACCATATTTCCCAAACCCTAATTTGGCATTCACAATACGAATGTAAAGGAGATGTATCGAGATGTAGATACTTAAATATAGATTATAGTGTGTGCCATTTAGGAGTAGGAGAACCTAAGTGCTTCAGTCCGGAGTATCAGCCTCGTACAATTTGGTTGACTCTCAGGAATGGAGATCCTCAGGGGACCCTAATTAATAAAACGGTGTTAGAATCCGTACATTCTTCGGGTGTTCTGCTATTTGATGCGTGTAAAGCGATATCGAGTGGTAGAAAGCCGTGGAATGTATGTGGGGATCTTAGATGGGAGAGGACGTATGGGTCTAACGATAAATATATTTGTCCCAGTAGCAAAAATAAATATGTAAGTCCTAGATGCCCAAATAGAGATTATAACTTTTGCCCATATTGGTCTTGTGTGGGGTGGGCAACTTGGGGACAGACAGTAGACAAAGACATGATAGTGACTAAGTTGCCGACTAGCCCTTATTGTAAGTCTATGGAATGCAACCCAGTCCATATACTCATTAATAACCCCGACAAGTTCTTAGATAAGTATGGAAATTTATTTGGGTTTCAAATATACGGGACGGGTTTAGATCCTGGGACATTATTGTTTATAGGAATAGAGACTGATACGGTATCCTCCCAGACTCATCAAGTATACCATTCCTTTTACGAAGAGATGAGTATAGATAATAAGATCCCCCATAATGCTAAAAACCTGTTCATCGATTTAGCTGAAAGTATTGCCGGTAGTCTTAATGTTACCAACTGCTATGTGTGTGGAGGTACTAACATGGGAGACCAATGGCCTTGGGAAGCAAAGGAGGTAATGTCCGGTTCTGAGGCAGTTGACCAATTAATATCTACACAAGCCGATTATCATATGAGTGTTAGAGGTAAATCTGAGTGGAGATTAAAGACCTCCATCATAGGTTATGTTTGCATAGCAAGGAAAGGAATAATGTATAATACTTCTGTAGGAGAATTAACTTGTCTAGGGCAAAAAGCTTATGATGATGATACAAAGAATACAACTTGGTGGTCGGCTTCAAATGTCTCAGAACCATCTAACCCGTTTGCTAGATATGCCAATTTAAAGGATGTGTGGTTTGATCTATCCATCACATCTACTTGGAGAGCCCCAGCAAATTTGTACTGGATCTGTGGTAAGAAAGCCTATTCGGAGCTGCCACAGGACTGGGAAGGGGCATGTGTGTTGGGTATGCTCAAACCATCCTTCTTCTTGTTACCGATTGAAACAGGTGAGACTTTAGGTGTTAAAGTGTATGATGTGAATCATAGGAAGAAAAGGGGACCCATAGAGATAGGCGCCTGGGAAGATGATGAATGGCCTCCCCAGCGTATTATAGATTACTATGGGCCAGCCACGTGGGCTGAGGATGGTACCTTTGGTTATAGAACCCCTATTTATATGCTCAACCGTATTATAAGATTACAGGCGGTGGTTGAGATTATCACAAATGAGACATCACAAGCGCTCAATCTTCTAGCGAAGCATAACACCAGGATGAGGACAGCAGTCTACCAAAATAGATTAGCCTTGGATTACCTTTTGGCAGTAGAGGGAGGTGTATGTGGGAAGTTTAACCTAAGTAATTGCTGTCTTCAAATAGATGACGAAGGGCAAGCAATAGCTGAGCTTACTAGCCATATGGTTAAACTAGCGCATGTGCCTACTCAGGTATGGAAAGGGTACAATCCAAGTAGTTGGTTTGGTAGCTGGTATGAGTGGTTTGGAGGGCTTAAGGCAGTGGTAGGTGGAGTCCTACTGATTTTACTGTTGTGTCTACTCCTACCGTGTCTTATACCCTTAGTAGTTAGGTCTGTGCAAAGCCTGATAGGAAGTATAGCAGAGAGGAAGGCTGCTGCACAGATAATGGCGATATATAAGTATAAGGCTCTAGATCAGGGAGAACCAATGCAAGAAGATGAATGTTGAAGATTCACATCATAAGATAAGTCTGGTCTGGTTCATGGTAACCTGAGGTATATGCAAACCAAGGTTAAGTGATGCCTCAAGTAATTGTGAAATATCAGAGGCATCAAAGGGGGGAATGTGATGTAATTCCAGTAAAATACAAGTTTAGCAGGCTAAGATTGCCACAAGGCATATGTATGTATATGTGTTTGTAGTATCAGTTAGTTAATAACACGTAGCTAAGATACTGTCATCACTGTACTGACCAGGTGCAGGAATGTAAGAACTGGAATTACGCGTCCCTCTCCTTTGTATCAGATGAGCCACGTGGTTAGACCGGATGGATGAGTTTAGACTCTATTCATTAAATAGGTTAAGGGTATGTGTGGGTGTAGTTAATTGTGGGAGGAGCTACAGTGCTATATAAGGAATGTACTCTATGTATTCAGTACTCAGACTTTGCTGTATTTTGGTGACGCTAGTCCCTCTGAGTCCCGATCGGTGATCCAATAAAGAATCTCTTCCTTCCTGAAGAAACCTGTGTCCATCTCTCTGTGCTTGGCTTCCGTCAGTTTCTCCGGTATCACTTCCACAAATCCCCTGCTCAGCCCCCCTTAAACAAAACCCCTGACACCCTTCTACAAAACTCCTGCACTCCCCTTCCATAAAACTCCTCTCCCTCTAAAGCCCCTACTCAGCCTCTTACAATACAATTAATATTTTTACACACCAACATTAGCAACAGCCTTCAGAGTCCAGTCTTCACTCACATTGATGAAACTCTGGAAATCAAAATGCTGCTCCCTGCTGCTGCTATACCTGAGTCTGGCCTCAAAACAATGCTACTGCCAGGCACAGTCCGCTCCTAGCGTCAGAACAGATCCTTCCACTACTGCTGGACAGGCGGTGCATGTCAACAACACCGTGGTGTGACATGGCATGCCTCCACACTCATCCCACTGCTCCTCCAAATAGTGCTGCCTGGCCACAGCCCTTGCGGCTCTCAGTATAATAATGGATGGATCATGGTATTGGCAGTCATGGCACCCCCCTCGCTAGTGGCACCTGGGGAGGACCGCCCTTCCCCGCCCCACTCTTAGTACGCCACTGTATACATATACTGTCAAATACAGCCACATGCACACAGTCCCAAGCACATAGTCACTCGCACACGATCACACACACAGTTACAGGCAGACAGTCACACACACAGTTACCAGCATACATTCACGCACAGTTACAGGCAGACAGTCACACACATAGTTACAAGCATACATTCACGCACAGTTACCGGCAGATAGTCACACACAAACACAGTTACAGACAGTCACACATACAATTGCAGGCAGACAGTCAGATGCACACAGTCAAAGGCAGATAGTCACTCACACACAGTTACAGGCAGCATTACACAATCACAGGCAGACAGTTACATATAGTCACAGACAGTCACACACACAATCACTGGCAGACAGTCACACACACATAGTCACATACACACACAGATACAGGCAGGCAGTCACATATACAGTCACAGGCAGACAATCTCACACATACACATGCACATGCAAACACACAGACACATACACACAGAGTTACAGGCAGACAGTCACACACAGTTACAGGCAGGCAGTCCCACACACACAGTCACAGGCAAATGGTCACACACACACATACACACATACAGGAAGACAGTCACATACACATGCGGACACATACAGGCAGACAGTGACATACACACACACACAGTTACAGGCAGACAGTCTCACATATAGAGTCACATACACACAGTCACAGGCAGACAGTCCACACACACACTCTCTCTTTCTCACTTACAGACAGTATAGTCTGGAGGAGGAGTGGATATACTAAAGTCCCTGGAGTCTGTAAGTTGAGGAAGCAGGGACTTCTTCCTGCTTCCCCTTAATGTGCAGCAGTAACAGCAATGGGTGAAGGCTGTGTTTAGCCCCGCCCCCACTGCTGGCTTGCCCCCAATTTTTCTTACATGCAGCTGGTTTTCATTTTCTGCAGCTGTAACACCGGCCCCTGCATGTGTGAGCTGTGTGTGCCCCAGCTGCCATGGCGACCTGTGCGGCCGCACAGCTCACACATCTCTAAGGCCGGCCCTGGTCATGGCACCCCCTTTAGTGAGTGGAACCTGGGGCAGACCACCCCTCCCCAGCCCAGTCTTAGTACACCACTGCCTAAGCACTTTAGCTTGCTGAAAAGCTTTATGCATGAAGAGTGTGTCCTCTTTTTTTCATGTTGCAAGAACAGCAAATTTCAATAGAAATGTACACTTTTATAAACTGATTTGGGTACCCCCCTGATAGTCATTCAGACAAATGGTCCTATTACTTCCTGGTTTGGTTAGCTCCTGTGGCGCTAAACTCAAGACATAGGTAAATGCCCAGAGCACCTGCCTTGCAAAGACTTCTCAGCTGAGCTTCATTAAGAAGTCTGTGATTGGTTGGACAGCCACATGAAGGCTGAGTGGGGTTAGAAGGAGATGATTTGCATAGGCAGCACACAAGAGTATTGCAAGTTCTGCAAGGTGTTTTTAGATATACCACCAATTTAAAAATCCATAATTAAATGCACGTATGCTTTCATTGGGTCTATATGAACTAAAAAAATATATATTTTGTATTTGGGTAGTGGAGTATCTAAGCCTGAGAGCTTCCAAAAACTGCCATCAGAATGCATGGTGATTGGGGCCAAGCAAATTCAGTTTTCCATGGCCCCTGTTCAATCCCTGCCGTAGGCAACTGCCTAAGGGCACATTATGGTTAATCCAGCTCTGCTTAAAGCTCATTCTCAATTTCATCCACATGAATTATGATTTTCGCTTGGCAGATCTGCTCTGATGGGAAAACATCATAAAAACACATTACATTTTACAACAGCTCAAAGATGCAGGATGGTGCATTTGGGATTTATTCTACTTATGCAGGTTTTCTGCTCCTGAGAAAAGTGTGTAGAGGGCAATTTGCATTTTTTTGAGTAATAAAAAGTTTCTAAATGTTCTAAATTAGGATGCTTGTTGTCCTGAATTAACGGTGTTGCTCAAGAACCCAACTTCAGACACTGTGGTACTGCTCGCACTGCTCCTGCTTTCAGAATCCTGGAACTTGCAAACATTTATTTTTTTCTCTGGGATTCTGGAAGCTAAGATTACTTTTTTTTTTTACCAGCCAATTAGTTTTTTTTTTTTTTTTTTACCATTCCTATCTAGAAATTCTTTTAGTGGGTCACTACAAAGATGTCAACATTTTAAGACAAGCAACAAAACAATGTGGTGATTGATACACTGCTATTATAGGGTAGAATGATTAGGAAAAGAAATGGTGGAGATTGAGCACATCTCTAGAGGTCTCTTTCTATATGAGGATGGTAGCAGGTCAGGCTATGTAATCAATTACCCTGTGAACTGAGTCTAACAGCTTTGGGAATTAAGAGTAGGAAAGCAATTTTCTCATGTAGCATACATTCATTGGCATGCATGGAGATTAGCTCTCTCCCATGTGATTTGCCTACTCTATGCATAATGAGATGTAATGCTCCTGCACATTTTTACATGTTTAATATAATACTAAGGTGGGAATATGTCTGTAAGGAATAATGGGATTGGCAGACTGGTATGAGATATAATAAAACATCTGATAAATGTATTATTATTCACCATTTTGGCTGAAATTCAGATCTGAATGAAAGTTGTGTTTTGCACACTGTGTGTGATATTGATGTTTGTATAATCTTATAATATTACATGTGATCTAGTAAGTACAGCTGATATACTGTATTTTCCATAATGAGTTCCCAAAAGGCAAATTTTAAATCAAAGCTGAGATAATTTAAGCATCCACTGTTAATTATCACAGGGCAACGTACCTTCCATGGAGTGAATAAATAATGACAGGAGTGAAAGGTTTCCAGGGTGAACGGAAATAAAAGGACATAGAATGTTAATGTCTAGTACACAAATGCAACTTTCAGCACTACAGATGTTCTGGACTGCACCTCCTATAATGCTCTTACAGCCATAATGCTAGCAAAGAATCAAGGGAATTGTAGTCCATAACACCTGAGGTGCCGAATCTTGCCTACACCTGATCTGGTACATCACAGTGTCACAGGACACCACTTAAGGATCGGGAGCCAGATCAGGTACTGTGAAAATCGAATCTTTTGACTTTACATGTTACCTGCATCTGTGTGCTTTTCCCCTTAGGGTGAAATTCTCTGACCAGAGATCAAGTTCTATGTTTGTCTATAAGGATCAATTTTCACATAGACTGCAAAGGGAAAATGATCTTCAATAAACATATCAAATTTACCTCTGGTTATAGTAAATATGTCCTAGATTGCCTTTTATCTGACCTGTATTTGTAATCCTAAATACAGTATACTGATCTTGAATACCTGTTAGAGAATCTAGTTTGATAGTAAATATATGCTAGAAATCTGCGCAGTATCTCTGCAATTCTCTTTAGATTCATATGAAACTAACTTACATTTACAAACTATAATTAAAAATATGTCATTTATTTGGGAAGTGAATACGTATTGCATTTATTTTGAAAAAGAAAAAAAGGGGAAAAATTATTTCTGAACATCTTTGACTTCTTGTAAGAAAGGTGTGGTTTAACCCTTTAAGGACACATGACATGTGTGACATGTCATGATTCCCTTTTATTCCAGAAGTTTGGTCCTTAAGGGGTTAAAAATTAACCCTAGGCTTCTGCAGAGGAAGAGAGGGAAGATTAAATATAATATACCTGTCCACAAGGCAGAATGACTGACTACAGCACCAGCGGGTGAGATGGTAAATAATGGATTAATGGATTATTGTTTACTTGGTTGAAAGAGTTAAATATTTAAGGTGCAATATTAATCTAAAAGGAACATAGCAAGCACCTTACCCACTACACTGTGCCATAGTAGTTATGGTGCCATGATTCCACCCCCCCCCCCCCCCCATATAAGTAGTCAAACCATTTGCAAATTACAACTTATCTGGGGTCCACCTGTGCCCAGTAATTGTCATTGGCTGAGAGCAATCGGCTAGTGTTCACCCAGTGGACCCAGGTAGGTTGTCAAATTGTTACCACATGGTAGGACATTACTGCACTATAACTACTACAGTGCACTGTAATGGTTGTGATGCTGGGAGGGTTCCTTTGACCTTTTTGATTTTAGGAATGTAGTAGTGTAGAGAGAGACATTGTCATAGTATTTTCAATGGTATTAAACAGATGTCATAAAAATGATCGTATTTTATTAAAGCAATAAAATAATTTATAGAGTTTTACAAAGAAGTGAGAAATTCAATCTACAAAATATAACATTTAATTCCTTTTAGTTTCAAACTTTGTTGAAAGTATAGCGTTTGTTTGGCTGAAAATATCACGTGCATGTGCCTTCACCTTTTATTTTGTGAACCCCATCATTATGGACACATTGTTCTTGACAAAACTCAGTACACTGCCTGATGCAAAGTAGCATATCATTTTCTAATTTGTGTATTATGTCTTCTCTGTGCCTGAAGCTAAGATTAATTTCCTTTTCTTTATGTACCATTGGGTCAATGTACAAAGGTTTATCAATTTCGTGCTTTTTGGTTGCATGATGATATTTTCTTTGAGAATGTTAAATCCTTAGCAGGCTGATATATTTAACCATTTTATTTGAAGCCTTAGTGAGAAGATATGAAATGACATTATTTAGATGCAAATAACAGACTCATACTTTCAAGCATTCATGGTGTATTTTAATATAAAATATAAAAGCTTGAATACATGATCTCCAAGTAATAATCATTAAAAATATGTTCTTTAGGGCAATTTAATGCAACTTAAACGAAAAAAAAAAAATGAAATGGTAATAAAGTAATTTTGGCGTATAGATGCTGCCCCTTTTTCTGACACTTTGCTGTTTCTTAGAAATGACAATGTTTACATTTATCCTAAACCATACCTCAAGTGGCTGACAGACAGATGCTTCTTCATTGAAGACCTCTGAAAATTGAGTTTGGCAATTGCTGTGAAAGTGCCCTCTGCTGCTTATCTAAAAGATACATTGGATTAGACAGAAATTATCTTTACTGATAAGTTCACTGATGGCAGAGGGGCTACCAAAAAAAATAAATGAATCAAGTGCTTGAATAGAAGTGCATTTTGAATGGAACATTCTGGGCTCCATAACAACTTCACCTCAATGTATTGAACTGGTTTCTGTGCATATATTCATGTTTTTAGCGGTATCATGTAATGTAAAACACAAACATATGCTCTCTGTAGGTATTAAACTGTGTCGAATAATTAAGGGAACTTACATATTTCTGGGCAATATGATATTACTTAATCCATAAGGTGGATATTATCCCCACTACTGATATTGAGGATGAAGTATGATCACACATGGATAGACGTCCATTGGGTTTATGGCTTTCTTCTCAGAAGGCATATATACTCAGTTTGGGCTGTTGCATAATGGTCAGTACTGTATTTGCTGCAAGGCTAATAAGGCATTTGCCTTGGGTGACATTTTACAGGGAAGGCGGAAAATCCTCTGCTCCCAAATCCTCCAGCAGATGCCTTATTAGCCTTATGTCATGAGGGGTTCAGGAGCTGGCCCAAGATCTCTGTGCTCTTCTTGCTCTGCTCCCTCATGCGGCCTGCTGTGATGCCAGGAGCAGGAAAATGGCATCCCTCTCGCCCTGACATAACTAAGGGGCGTGCAAGAAAGAAAAGCAAGAAGATTACAGCTCCCTGGCTGTCTTCATTGCACACCCGCCAACAAGCCAATCCTGCAGCTCAGGAGCCTTCCCATCAGCCTACCCAGCAACCAGTCCAGCAGCTCAGCAGCCACTCTGGACCCCAGGGACAGCAGCCCCACTGGACCCCAGGGAAAGAATAGACTCCAGCTCTACCAAAGATAGAGAGGTTAGGTGGACTTAAATTAAAATAAAAAAATTATTTGTGAGCGTATGTATGTGTGTGTCTGTCAGTGAATTTGAATGTGTCTGTGAGTGTGTCTGTCAGTGAGTGTGTGTGTCTGTCAGTGAATGTGTGTGTGTCTATCTGTGTGTGTCTGTCAATGAATCAATGCATCACAATACTTTTACCATTAATAATGAATTATGCCCACTAGGCATGGCATGATGCATAAAAGAAACAAACTATAAGCAAAGACCAAGGTAATAAGCAAAGCTTGATTCGAGTAGTTGAAATAGCAGGTTTATTAGTTCCCTCCTGGCCCTCAAACCTTATAACTAACCCAGATAGTATTAAATGCTTTGGGTATAAGTGTATCTGCATCCACATTTAATTGAATGTATTTTATTTTTTTTCTGATTTTGTTAAACATCTGTAAAATCTGCATATAACAAGATAGTGCTATATCATGTTTAATAATAACTTTTGTATTAGATCAGCCATGCTGGCCTTCTCTATTAGAACTGGGTTGTCAGTCTATCTGTTTTCTAGGGCCTTTAGATTGGCTAACAATGGTGTTTAACATGGACATTATAGCAAATGCACTGAATATATGGGTTCTCATTATATGGAAGAGACTATGTGCTCCTAACCTTACTGCATATTAATGCAGTATCACATTATCCAAGACATTTACTAACATATTACCTCTGCATTGATTGCTAATGTAATCATTTTGTTGGTGCTGAGATGACAGGTTTTCAAGTACAGAGTGCTTACAATAACTGTTTTAACATGCTGATTGTCCTTCAAATTAAAGGGTCAGTTAATCCATGAACATAAATGGTTTCTAAATAAAATTGCATGCTGAGACAATTTCAAGTGTTAGCAGAGGGCTGGCCACTATTGTCTTGAGGTCATGTACAAGAGGCCATTTTACAAATGCTTTCATTGACATTTAACCTTTTTATTTAATTTAAATATAAACCGTAGTGTAATGTAAGTTTAGGACACAGTACACAATGCACAATATAAGCAAACTAAAAATGTTGAACTCATAGCCCCCCACACAGAAAACAATGTACTACACAGATAAATACATGTTATTGGAACAAAATGTCTCATGTTTGTCAAAGTACTGACCCCTGCTGCCCCTCCCCCCTTTCCGCCATGAAAAGGGTAGTTTACTTACATTTTTCAAGCATCATGAAGGTCTCCTCATGGCTGGCCTGCCCATGCTTCCTCCTTATCTGATAACAGAAATGTTGATGATCACAGCCAATCCAATCCAGTGCTTTCCCTTAGGAAAACACTGCGCCAATCCACACGTCATCACATTGAATCAATGTATCTCTACGAGGAACATTCAGCACCACCATCCAGAGCATGGAGAGGCTAAATATCAGTACATTGTACAGCACTGACCCAAGAAGCACCTCTAATGGCCATCTTGAGTGACTGTCACTAGAGGTGTTCCTAGGCAGTAATGTAAAGGCAGTGTTAACATTAAAATACCTGCAGGGACATGCTACAGACACAAGATCAACTAAATTAAGCTGTAGTTGTTCTGGTGACTATAGTGTCCCTTTAATGATTAGGATGCTAATCACATAACTGTCATGTGATTGGCAAAGTAAGATTAAAAGGTCAACCATAAAAGTTATTTATGGTTCTAGACCATAAATATTTTTTACTACCTTTACAGTGCTAATTTGGACAAAATAATCGGACAAAAATAAAAATAAAAGACAAAAAAATACGAAAAAGAGCTCATTTGGTAGACCATAGATTTTTGGCCTATAGCATCCTTAGCGCATCACATATTTCAAGTAGAGTAACTAGTAATTCGAAATACCATGCAAATCCCATTTTGTATTTACTTAATACTGTACATTCATGTTCAATATCTGTTATCGTGTGATCTCAAACTATATGTACATGAACATAGAATACAGAAAATACTCCTTCCTTCATCATATAGAATTTACCGTAAGATGGTTTTATAGGATGACTTTAACCCCTTAAGGACACATGACATGTGTCACATGTCATTATTCCCTTTTATTCCTGAAGTTTGGTCCTTAAGGGGTTAACTGACTGAACACAACAAGCAGAGGAGCTTCTGAAAAGCATATGATTACATGAACTCTTGTATTTCAGTGTATATTTTAAATAATACAAAACTGATTAGCTACAGGGGTAACATAGCTTGACATCCCTGTATCATTAAAGAGTATTGCTCATTATAAGATTGTGATATTAATGAGGACATCTTAATGCAATATCACATTATCCGAGACATTTGCTAACATATTACCTCTGCATTGATTGCTAATGTATTAATTTTGTTGGTGCAGAGATGACAGGTTTCCAGAGTGCTTAAAATAGCTGTTTTAACATGCTGATTGTCCTTCGGATTAAAGGGTGAGTTATTCCATGAACATAAATGGTTTCTATATAAAATACCATGCTGGGAGAAGTTCAAGTGTCAGCGAAGGGTCAAGTACAAGGGTCAATTTTGCATTTGATGTCACGTACAATTTAACCTTTTTTTTTTTATAAATTGAAGTGCAAAGTAAATGTAGGACACTGCATAATACACAGCTTATACAAAGCTAAAAACAAATGAACACACAGTACCCACACTGAAAACAATTTACTTTACAGCCTCTGGACACTTTGCTAGCCAGCTACCACATTAAAATAGTACAAATAAATAAGACCGTCATATTACTAAAAAGAAGATTTAAAACCTCCCTATGCTCCCCCTACCATGAGGTAGGTGAGGGAATACCTACCAACAGTTTAAAACTAGAGACTGGCCCAGGCTCTATGGAGCCTATTAAATATTGGGCTCTCTAGACTTGGTTGTCAGAATGTTTTGATTGGTTGCCTTACTAGCCAACTAATTAGAGCGCTCTTACTGATATTACATAACGTGGGAAATTTTCCGATATGACGTAATAGTTGACATAGCATGGGAAAGCCTTTGTAAGGCTTTATAAGAGCTCAATCTGCACTGAGCCTTCAGGGAGTGGAGAAGGATTAATTGTATTGCATCATGGGATTTTTCATGTATTTCTTTTTTGGCGATCGGTTATATTTTTATTTTAAAGAATTGTTTCCTGGGATCAAGGGTTTTTATTCGGCCATTATGGAGTTGACGTCATAATTTTATTCTCCCCACATACCAGTGGCGTACCTACAGGAGTCACAATTGCGACTGGGCCTGGCACTCCAGGGGGCCCGGCCGCACTGTGGACCCCTGCTGTTACTATCAGATAATAGCATTCTTCCTGGTGCTGTGGGCGGCCTCGGCAGATGGCTGGCTGCTCTGAGTCTCAGACTCAGTGACTGAAGCAGCAGGTAAGCTGGGGCCGGTATGCTATCTGACTGGGGCATGTGGTGCAGGGAGTGGAGCTTGGGGGACTCTGGGGGTGGAGCCCAGGGGGGAACGGAAGTGGTAAGGCAGCCAGGAAGGAACCTTCTCCTCCTGCTCCGCAGGAAATCAGATCTCCCTCACTGCCTCTCCAGCAGGCAGCAGCCCTTCAGCACTGCCACTGTCTGACAGCAGGAAGTGACAGACACAGAGTGTTGCTGTGCATCGTGCAGAGCAGAGTCCCCCCAGTCAGGCCAGGTCCAGATCATTGTGTCTCCCCTCTCTGACCCAAGGTAAACCAAAGTGAGGGGGACAACAAATAGGAAGGTGTATTGTTGTTGTTTTTTTTGCATTGCATTGATGTAGTATTTTAAAGCCCTTAAACCCCACCACCACCACCACAGTGAGCCCCTTGGCACTCCTGTGTGCTGCCCATCCCCCTTTGTGCATCCTCTTCCTCCTGTTTGCAGCCCCTTACCCCCTCTGTGATTCCCCCTTTCCCCCTCTGTGCAGTTCATTCCCTATGTGTGAATCCCCCTCCCCCCCCTGTGCAGTTCATTCCCCCCTTTGTGCAGCCCCCTTCCCCCCACTCTGTGCAGCCCCCTTCCCCCTCTCTGTGCAGCCCCCTCCCCCCTGTATGAATCCCCCTTTCCCCCTCTGTGCAGTTAATTTCCCCCTCCCCCCCTGTGCAGTTAATTACCCTTTGTGTGAATCCCCCTATTCGCCCATCTGTGTGGTTAATTCCCCCCTTTGCAGCCCCCTTTCCCTTTCTGTGTGCAGCCCCCACCCCCTGTGTGAATTCTCCTTCCCCCCCCTCTGTGCAGTTCATTCCCCCCTGTGTGTAGCCCCCTTTCCCCCCTCTGTGCAGTTAATTCCCCCTTCTCTGTGCAGCCCCCTTGCCCCCTCTGTATGTTGCCCCTTCTCTGTGCAGCCCGCTTGCCCTCTCTGTGTGCAGCCCTCTAGTGTGTCTGTGTGTTAGTTGTGTGTGTCTGTTACTGAGTGTGTTAGTTGTGTGTGTCTGCTAGTGAGTGTCAGTGAGTGTTAGTTTTTGTGTGTGTGTGTTACTGTGTGTGTTGTGTGTGTCTTTTATTGAGTGTGTGTCTGCTAGTGAGTGTCGGTGTGTGTGTTTGTGTGTCAGTGAGTGTGTTACTGTGTGTGTCTGTTACTGAGTGTGTTAGTTTGTGTGTGTCTGTTAGTGTGTCTGTTAGTGAGTGTGTGTTTGTCAGTGAGAGTGTATGTATGTCTGTCACTAAGTGTGTGTCTGTCAGTAAATGTGTGTGTCTGTAAGCTAGTGTGTATGTGTCTGTTCGTGAGAGTGTGTGGTAAAAACCCCTTCAGCACTTACCTTTCTGCAGTGCAGGGCTCCCTTGGCGCTGGGGATCTCTCCGCCCCGATCCGACTCTTAGCAAGAGCCGGGAACGCATTCAAACCGCCCATTGGAAAGCATTACTCAATGCTTTCCTATGGACGTCCAGCATCTTCTCACTGTGATTTTTCACAGTGAGAATCGCGGAAGCGCCTCTAGCGGCTGTCATTGAGACAGCTACTAGAGGCTGGATTAACCCTCAGTGAAACATAGCAGTTTTTCTAAAACTGCTATGTTTTCAGCTGCAGGGTTAAAACTAGAGGGACCTGGCACCCCGATCACTTCATTGAGCTGAAATGAACGGAGTGCCTACAGTGGTCCTTTAAGTGTATGTGTATCTGCATGCACTGGCGTACATACCGCGGTCGCAGGGGTCGCACCATATGTTGCGTCCCCGGCCCGAGCAGAGTAAGCGTGGGGGCAGCCCACGGATCAATTTTCGCACCAGGGCCCCATGGATCGTGTGTACACCACTGTCAGATAAAATTATGAGGGAGGGGAGAGTTAGGTAGGGTAACTCATTTTTAATAGGGGGTGGTTAGGGGATTGGGTACCCCTAGTCACCCAGGGTGGACATACAACTATTTAGGAGGGGGTGGACAATGACATATCCACCCCCATTGATTAATTATTTGCAGCACAGGTTCACTTCCCTAGGATATTATTATTAAGGCCCCCACCTGCCGCAAATCTGCTGTGGTGCTTGGGTCACCCAAAGGAGGGGTGTGTCAGGCTAGCATGAATGCACACCAAAATGACTCAAAGCCTCTCCACTCACAGCACTTGGAGCACTGTGGGCATGGACCTAGTGCCCTCCTAATTCCCTTACAATACTGTGCACATCATAAACACATAATTTTATGTGCTATGCTGATATTTCCCTATCGTCCCCATGGGGCAGCAGAACAGGAATTCAAATACAGGACAGATCCTTGCTATGGATCAGCCTCGAAATGTATATAATAGCGTGTACTGTTATTTCCTATAACGTTAACACTTCATGTTTTATGCACCTCTATTTTGTGTGAAAAAAAAACCCCAAAAACAAAGAATAAAAAACAAAAACAAATACAGACTAACCTGTATTCTAGCTAATACTAACTGAACAATTTGAAAACTGCTGAAAAGTGGTGCTGGAGGTGGCCGTACAATTTTTCATGCTTGTTCCACAACCACAACTCACTTAGAGGAAGAGCTATTTATATCTTTGAGTGGTTAATGGGCTTTATTGGCATACCAATCAGTTAACTTATTATGGGAAGCAACTTGGACAAGATCTCCTATCTATTTAGCTCATGGGTAGTCAACCTGGTCCTTACTGCCCACTAGTTGGCGGCTTGGGATTTCAGGTGGGTGGTGGTGGGTTCTGCAGAAAACGCCCAGTGGGCTTCGATGGCCATGGACCAAGGCCGGCAGGGGAGATCATTACATCTCCCCTGCCAGCCCATACAGAGCCAGCCTTGCTGTAAGCCCTCTCTGGCTGGCGAGGAGATCAAAGATCTGATACTTAGTTCCAGCAGAGGGAGGGAAGGGCCTGCGAGGCTCTATGTTCCTCCCGCGAGCAGGATTGTGGGAGTGTTGCCACACGTTACCATGGCAATGCTCCGATACAGTGCTTTACTCGTGGTAGGATAGGAGTGTCAGCCTGTAGCCAGAAGAGCTGCAGGCTAAAGTGAACATGCCTCCATTGGACAACCAGGGCTTGCAGCATTATGCCTCCCCCTCCCTGATAAAAGGTAAGGAGGCAGGGAGAGACATTAATATAGATTTTCACATCTCACCCACCTACACACAGCATTCACCCTATGCACCCATCACAAACAAACACACACTGCACCCCTCACACACACTGCCACCCTCACCCTCACACACACAGAACCCTTAACACACACTCTGCCCCCCCACATGCACACACTGCCCGCACCCTTCACACACACACACTGCTCCCCTCACACACACATACACACAGGACCCTTCACACACAAACACACACACACAGCACCATTTACACACAAACACACACATGGAAAAAAATAGAATAGAAAATAGAAAAAATGGAAAAATAAATACATTTAAGTACATTTAAAAAAACAAAAATCTCCTTTCCAAAAAAAAACAAGAAAAAAAAATTGCACCTGCGCTATTAAATTAGTTACAGATGCAAAAGTGGGTAGTAGGTATTAAAAAGGTTGACTACCCCTGATTTAACTGTCTTTGAACTTGGCACAAGCTGTAACTTCTACTATTCACTAGAGTGTTTTACTCACCAAGGAAGACATCCATAAGAGGTTTGTTAACCCTCAAATGGAAATACTGCAGTTTCTACAAAATTGCAGGCTTAAAGCTACAGGACTTCTGCACCTAGGCCACTTCATTGTGATAAAGTGGTCTGCGTGCCTTTAGTGGTCATTTAATCTATTACTGTCCCTCTCTTTCTCTTTTATTTTGTTTAACTAGCCTTAGTTTTTCAGTTCTATATAAGAAAAAAATAAAAACTACCATGATATTTGGTAATTTTGAGCAATGGGTGGGGCTAAAGCAAAATTCCAATTCAGTTGCTAAGCTAATGTAGACATGTATTTGTAACAAGAAGTGTTGGACACAAAGGAAAATAGGGATTGAGCACGCACGTAAGCGCTATCTTTAATGTGGGCAAAGGCTATATCCTTATCAAAACCGGACTTAATGGGGCAAGTTGGGAACATGTAAGACCACTGAGTAGCGGATTACAGTAGTCAAGGCGAGACAGGTAAGCGGCATGGACAAGTACCTTTGCCGTATCAGGCGTTAAATAGGATCTGAAGCGCAACGTTTTGAGATGGAAGCAGCAAGATTTGGCAATTGATTGGACATGAGGAGTGAAGGAGAGGTCGGAGTCAAAGAGAACACCTAGACAGCGAGCCTGCGAGGTACAGCAGATAGTAGCACCATTGACTTGGAGGGAAACAGATAAGGGAGTAGCAACACTTGAGAGAGGGAAGACCAGAATTTCTGTTTTGGACAGGTTAAGTTTAAGGAAATGAGCAGCCATCCAGTTGGAAATAGCAGAGAGGCATCAGAGACACGAGTAAAGAGGGGTGGTGGGAAATCAAGGAAGGACGATACATTTGTGTGTCATCCGCATAGAAATGATACTGGAAGCCGAAGGAGCTGATGAGTTTACCAAGGGAGGCAGTGTAGATTGAGAACAATAGGAGATCAAGGACAAACACTTGGGGAACACTGACAGAGAGGGATTGGGGAGAAGAGGAAGAGCCAGAGAAAAAAAACACAGAAAGAGCGCTGGGAGAGGTAGGAAGAGCAGATCTCGTAGACCAAGATTATGGAGGATGAGAAGAAGCTGTTGATGATCAACAGTCTCAAAAACAGTAGAAAGGTCGAGGAGAATTAGGATAGAGTAGTGGCCACAGGAATTTGCAGTGATAAGATCATTGGATCATAGTTGTTTCAACCGAAGAGCAAGAGAAGGAGACAAAGTGTGGATGAGATACGAGGGAATAGAATCGAGGAAGCGGGTGGTGGGGCGGGAGGAATAGAGCTGAGCAGAAACCTCTTCTACTATAGCAGGTGCAAATGAGCATAGGACAGCTAAGGGAGTGTGGCTAGGAAAAAGTTGGTAGGGGATGGAGAGAGATGAGAGATCTCTTTCCTGATTGTATAGATCTTCTCAGTGAAGTGAGTTGCAAAGTTTGTGGTGGTAAAGCTGGTAGGAGGAGGAGGCACAACAGGGCAAAGAAGAGAGTTAAAAGCATGAAACAGCAATTTGGGCTCACGTGAAAATGTGGTTATGAGTGAATTGAAGTTGTTTTCTTTTAAAGAGGAAAGTGCCAGACTGTAGGAGCACAGCATAATAATGGACAGAGGCGAAAATAACGGTACTGAGATCTGGTACAAGGAAGACAAGATCCCAAGAGCACTTACATAAAGAAATTGTCACCATATGTCAAATTCTCCTAACATCTCATTCTTAAAATCACCCTAAGTTTCTCTCCTGACAGGAGTCTGAGTTTGGGTATACCCTCAGTTTCAAATTTTTGTTTCATATTTTGATAATCCAGAGCTTCAAACTATTGACAAGGGCGGACCCCTCTGGCCTGCAGTAATGGATACACGTTGGTGCTGTGGGGGAGGGATCGGATCAATGTGTCATATTTGGTGGAGTTTCTCTCTCATCACTTCCTATTGGAAAGCAATACATAAATAGATGCATTTACAAATGCCCTATTTACTCACCTTTCTCCCATGTTAATAGTGAACTAAAAAAAAACATATCAAAACGTCTGTTACATTATTAGTCCCCCCTTACTGGACTATGCCTGCTGTTCCCACCCTACAGCAATGGATAACCAAAGTTGATGAGATGTGTTCTATAAAGTTTCTTACTAGTTTTCTTTTTGGCCCAGTTTGGCTTAATTTGGTTCCCCAGGGCTAAGTTTCTCTCATGCTCTTTCTGTACTTCCACCTGAAATGCATGTTTTTGTTTTTTTTCTTTGCCCCACTGCTTCACCAATCATGATCTACTTCTTCTCTCTCTTTTTTGATAGTTTTTCCTACTTTTTTTCCTTTTAAAGAATGCACCAGGCTCCATTTAGATGTTTGTTGTTTTCCAATTTTTGTTAGATGTTATTGTTTGTAATAATTTATTTACAGCTGATGTCTGCGTGTATGCTCAAATAACTGTATTCTTTTATAAATTAAGTAAGTATTTCCTTTTGGATGCATTCGTTTTCATGTTTACTCCTTTCATTTTACCATTATGTTATTCTTTAAAATTTTGCCAAAAAAAAAAAGCAAGTGGCGATGGGGAAAGATACATATGACAGGGACACTTTAACACTTTTCAGTAAATGATTTTAAAACATTTTCCTGTCCAAAAATTGTTTTTCAAAATATTTGTTTCCACTAAATAGTGTGCTATCTGTGCATACTGAAATAAAAAATTCATTATTTTCCAAAAATAAATAAAAACAAAACATAAACTGGCACTTAGAATGAGAGTTCTATTTTAATGTAGGCAATATTTTGTCTTAAATGTTCAGGCTATTGTACCTTAAATATATAAAGAGAAGCCTTAATATTTTCAGTTCATTATCTTCTTTTTTATGCTGTCATAAAGAGACATTCCAATCTCAATCAACATTGATAATCAAAAGATTAATTGCACATGTTAATCAGAAAGCTTGCATAAAGAGAACGCTAATTGCTGTGGGGTTTGCATGTGTATTTTTTGTATTATTGGAAATATGCCAGAGTATTTAAATATGCAAGAACATGAATCTCTAAATTCATTAAAATGCACTTTTAATCAATATTTCAATATTTGTCAAACTTACATCCACTTTTTGTGTATTGTGAAAAAAAGCTTTTCAAAATAGAATTTAAGAAAATTAATAATTGTTTGCTGAAGACATAAAATGTTATGAATGCCACAAGACAAGTGATTTGAAATAAAAAAATATATAAAGAAATTTTATAGAAAAGATTGTCTACTTTTTATAAACTGATAGCATAAGTCTCATTCCAGTTTTAGCACCATACTAAACAAATAATGAATGCCTTTTAACAATACCATCAATCTCTATACAGTTGTGCACATAAGTGTAATAATTGGAAGCAGATAAAACACATTTATTTTATTTCTTATGGGATTCATATTCAACTGTAGGTTATAACAGAATGGCACAATCATAAAACAAAAATAACAAAAGAAAGGGAAAGGGCTGTGCCACATGTAACTACTAATAGTACAACTTATTTGGCACAAAAGCAGAAATAGGTCTGGTGCAAAAGTCTCACAAAGTAAGTTTCTATAATCCAAAGAGCAAAAAGTCAGTGCTTGATAGGATGTACTGTCTGTCCTCAATTCAACTTGACTAAAGATAATATGGAAGACAAAAGACAGGGATAAGTGATAGTGTAGCTTGTTGAGTACAGTCTTTTATATAAGCAAAAGGTAACCATGGGACACTCACATTTGGAAGAGCTATTGCCAGCTCTAGCAGTATAGGAGTACAGCGATATAATCCCCGCTTTAAAGGATAAATGGCAACTGTCAACCACGTTGACACCAAGATGATATGAAAGGCAAGAAACAGGAGCAGTTGATAGTGCAGACTGTATCATTCAATCAGATAAAAGTACAAGATAATGATGGAACACTTACATTTAGAAGAACTATAGCCAGCTCTAGCAGTATGGGCGTACAGCGGTATAATCCCCGCTTTAAAGGATATGCAGCAAATGTCCACCACGTCCACACACTCAGGCAGGAATAAAAAAGACAACAGATAGTGCTCTCAATAAAATAGAGTAATCTCTAATACAATTAAGTAAAATTATACTTACAAGGATAGAGCAGGCTGACTGCTCTATGAACACAGCGTTGGTGGTATTATCCCCACCGTGGGATTACTTGAAGTATAAAACTTAAAATAACCAGGGGAAGTGCATATAACAAAGGAGATTGGCACAAAAAGGTGACCAAAAAACCTTTAATAAGTTAAAATACACAATATTAAATGTCCATAACGCGTTTCATCTTTACAGGCTTTATCAAATGGAGTAAAAAACAATCAACCTGGATTTAGGAGTTTATATAGGGATAAAAATTGGCGCCAAAATTAGCATTATCCAATCGGAATTCAACATATTTAAAAACATTTTAAAAGTACATAAAATGTATTAAATTGTATTCTTAGTGTAGTACAGAGGTTAAATATTATACAATTTATAAAAAACCAGGGTTACATTAAGTGAAGATAGCTTTGGGAAGTTGGTCACGTGATGTGGATGCATAATTGGTCGCAATGCTACATGGGATATGCAGTAAATGATTACATAAGCGATGTGGATGTTGTCGGCCATATTGTGAAGGGCAAGAGGCAAATTAAAGGAGTACAGAGAAGTACAAGATCCCCACTTGTGGGATCTAAGGTGTGTCCACAGAACTCAATAGGGGGAACCCTTGAATATATGCAAAAACACTTAAACTGGAGGTGATCCCTCGCTAAATAAGCTTTGGGAGCACCAAAATGAGAGTTCTATGGGTGTTGTACTATATATATAAAAATTTATTAAATAAAAAACATTTTATTATAGGGCAGAAAAAAAACCCGGCCAAAAAAAAAAAGAAAAGAAACTTAATACACCATCACAACTATGAACACTCAGGGGAGACTTCTTTAGACTTATGGGAACTGGCAGATAACGAGTGGTATTATAGAGTAGAGAATCATATAATATTCTGAATTGCAGTAAATGAATACTCTACAATCTATGCTGTCACCAAAAATAAGTTTAATAATGAGTGACTAACTAATGAGTCTATCCTTAATAGAAAACTAAGGCTTATGCCCTGTTAGCAGGTGCTGACATTTATGATGGGGCCTAATTACAGAATCTTATCGACGAAAAACACTAAAACAGTAATACCTCCCAAGCGTCATGTATCTGATGGAGTTGGTGTTGGAAGGAAACTCAAAGGATGCAGCTATAAGAAAACACATACTCTATGCTAATCTCTTTATCTAATTTATGCTTTCATCTTTCAAGTAAATCCATACCAACAGCAGTGTCCAGTGAAGCAGGAAGCTAATGGGTGGGGTAAAAGAGTAGACCACTGATGCGAATCACATGACCAGAACTGCCAGTAGGGGCGAACATGCTCAAAAAGGGGGTATGTCTGTCCAAAGAATTGGAAGGCCAGCCTGGCATCAGTGTCCCTATGCATCACAGTGTCAGTGTCCCCATGTCGCCCAGTCCCCTAGTCTCCCAGTTGTTGTATAATACTTTCCCAAGGCCCAAAGTGTTGTCTATCCTGTTATTTTATTTAAGTGTTAACTCTCCCAGCCATCCCTTTGCCTCTAACCTAAGGTGTGATTTCCTAGATAGAGACTCCTTTGAAGACCAGTTGATATGTAAATGTGATCGGTGCCTTGCAGGTGCTGTATCTTTCCAACTATCTAAACAGAAACTCCCTTTGAAGATAATTCCTGACCTTCCATACACACAGACGTAATCAAGCACATATTAAACAGATATATATAATATTTTCCCCAACACCAGTATCTGTGTCCCCATTTCTCCCAGTGTCCCCATGTCTCAGTGTGTCCCGTGTCACTAGGATACATGGGGACACAGGGACACTTAGACACTTGGAGACATGGGGGCACTGAGACACTTGGGGACACTGTGAGACATGGGGGCACTTGTGGATACATACATGGGGACACTGAGAGACATGGAGACATGGGGACACAGACATTTAGGGACACTGGGAGAAATGGGGTCACAGACACTAGGGACACAGAGACATGGGGATGCAGACACTGGGAGACATGAGGAAGCAGACACTGAGGGACATGGGGACACAAACACTGGGAGACATGGGGACACTGAGACACCAGGGACACTGGCTGGGAGACATAGGGACACTGGGAGACATAGGGACACAGACTCTGGCTGGGAGACATGGGGACACAGACATATGGGGACAATGGGAGCCATGGGGCCACTGGGAGCCATGGGGACACTGGCTGGGAGGCATAGGGATACTGGGTGCCATGGGGACACTGAGACAGTAGGGACACTGGCTGGGAGGCATGGGGACACTGGGAGACATGTCCCCATGTGTCTCAGTGTCCCCAGGTCTCCCAGTGTTCTCTAGTGTCTCAGTGTCCCCATGTCTCCCTGATGCCTTTCCCCTCATTCCTCACTTCCCTGAGCTGTAGTCTGTCTCTGCAGGCTGGGAGCTGCTGTCTGAACTCTCTGTACTGTGTAGCTGCTCCCCTGTGTATCAGTGAGTAGAGAGAGGCAGGGAGGGATATGCTGTAACTTCCTATACCTGCCTTTCATCATACACAGTGACCCCTACTGGCCGGTGCTGGTATTGCAGAGTAATCTCCCCTCTGTTGTATTGCCGGTAATACTGCAATATCAGCATGGCCAGGCAGCTCCAAATACAGGCTGTGCCTCAAAATAGCAGTCTGGAGGAAAATCTAAGACTAGTGTGTTAAAAAAAAAAAAAAAGAATTTTTTGTATTTTTTTTAATGGGCCTTATCCATGGGCCTGGGCCTGGGCCTGGAGCTGCAGCTCCATCAGCCCCTATGTTAATTCGGCCCTGCCTGTTAGCGGCCGACTCAGAGGCGACCGACACTGCCTCAAAGAGTGACGCAGGGAGTGACGCAGGGGACAGGGACTGCCAGATACTGCAGGACCATCAGGGGAAATCGCTGATTACCCTAATGTTGAACATGGCGCAGATGACTGGGTACCCCCTAATCATTTTTTGCCAGACATCCCATAGTTCACTGCCAATCCTGGCATACAGGCCGACCTGTCTGGCTAAAATGCGCTGGATTGTATGGAGCTGTTTTGGGGGGATGATTTTTTTGGGGAGGTAGTTACCCAGACGAATCTGTATGCAGAGCAATATCTTGCACGCAACCAAGACTCCCGAATCGCCAGGACAGAGAGATGGTACCCAACCAGTGTGCCAGAAAAAAACCAATTCTGGGCACTGACAATGTTAATGGGGATAGTTAAAAAGCCCACAATTAGGATGTATTGGACTAAAAAT
Source organism: Pelobates fuscus (assembly GCF_036172605.1). Classification (NCBI taxonomy): domain Eukaryota; kingdom Metazoa; phylum Chordata; class Amphibia; order Anura; family Pelobatidae; genus Pelobates; species Pelobates fuscus. The sequence goes on along the minus strand of NC_086320.1, from coordinate 137,013,437 downwards.
CCTATTTGTAATACCCCCATTTGTTCCCAGACAATGCATAGGGAGAGATATGAGTACATACTGCGTTTTATGCACTTTAATGACAATATGAAGTGCCCCCCAAAAGGTCATCCGCAGTATGACATTCTTTATAACATACGCCCTCTAATTTCCCACTTTAATGAAAAATGTGCCACTATTTACACCCCTAAAAAACTAATTTCAATTGATGAGTACCTCATGAAATATAAGGGAAGACTAGGATTTAGACAGTACATCCCATCCAAAAGATCCCATCCAAAAGATGGGATAAAATTTTATAAACTATGTGAAAGTGTCAGTGGATTCGTATACACCTTCCGTGTATACGAAGGAAGGGATAGCCACCTTGATCCCCCAGGTTGCCCAGATATAATAGGGACAAGTGGGAAAATCTTCTGGGACTTAATAATGCCCTTACTTAACTACGGTTATCACTTATACATCGATAACTTTTATAATAGCATCCCACTCTTACAAATGCTGTACTGTTATGAGACCGTGGCCTGTGGCACTATCAAGAGTTGCACAGGTTTCCCAAAGGCTCTAGAGGAAAAAGAAATGTAAAAAGGGGGAAACAGCAGCTCTCTGCCAGAATGAACTGCTGGCCCTCAAGTACCGCGATAAAAAGGAGGTTTTCATCCTAACTACCATCCATGGTGAAAACACTTGCAGGGTCGCAGTTCGTGGCAGAGAGGAATGTAAACGGGTGCCAGTCTGCATACAGCATTATAATCGACTTATGGGGGGAGTTGACCTGTCTGATAAAGTAATTCAGCCGTATTTAATCATGCGCAAGACCAGGGTATGGTATAAAAAGTGCGCATATATATAATGCAGACGGCAGTCCACAATGCCTTTATCATATTTAAAAAGGCAAATGCTGAGCTGAAATGCACATTCCTTTCATTTCAATTTCAGCTCATTTTTGGGTTACTTGAGTGCCACAGAGGGGGACCATCAGTGGAGCATAGCAGAAGAATGGAGGCAGGTCCCTTCTGCTTCAAGATTCCATCAATCCCCAGAAAGAAAACCCCCCAGAAAAGATGCAGGATGTGTTACAAGAGGGGCGTAAGAGTTGAGACCATCTATTACTGCCCTGATTGCCCCTCTCAGCCCGGCCTATGTATTGGCCACTGTTTTAAAATTTTCCACACTCAGGCCGAATAAGAAGACCAGTTTTGGGTTGTGATTTTAGTCAACTGTCTGATTGGTTACCAAATCTTGGCTTTGTCTCCCGTTTATCTTGTCTTCTCAGATCCTTGACCTCGGCTTGTCCTATCGTTGTTCCGTTTCTCTTTACCCCTTTGACCTAGGCTTGTACCTTGACTATTCTCTGCTTGTATAGCCCGGCCATTCTTAGGACCGGTATTACAAGTGTCTCTCTCTGTGTTCTCTCTCTTTGTGGTCTGTGTTTGTCATGGCCGTTACCTGTAATGCCTGTCTCTTCCGGGTTGACGGACTGTTGCCACTCCCCCTCTCTGACGCGGTCTCGCTGCGCTACATAATGCGACCGCGCCAGACAACAGACGCTGGATTAATGAACAGCGTACCGCGGAATTAAACCGGCTGCAACTCTGCTCTACAATTTTCCTGTGTACCGAACCGGACTCGTACTCGACTGACCTCCTTCTCCTTCCCTCGATCACGGCTAACAATTGACTCCTCTCGACCTCTCTCCAACGGAACCTCCCCGGAGGGGACTCTGGGACAAACCTAAAGCCTCTGGAAGCTAAGTTACCTCACTTGTGTTATACGAACTTTCTCACTGACTTTTGAGCACTCAAGCTTTAGCCTGCTCGCACGTTCTCCTATCGTTATAGGAGTAATTCCTATTCATTAACCCCTCAGTCTCCAGCTGATGTGTTTTCTACCAATTAAGCTAAATCAAATCTCTGCAAGTTAATCTCAATTACCTTCCTCCATTGAATTATTGCTGCAATTCAATTGTATAGACAGTCTAAGAATCCACTCACCAATACTGAAGTGTTTAAAGATACAGTACTTATGTTTTCTCCAATCAATATATTAAAGACACAGTAAAAGTGAATTCTCTGGTGAACTGTCATATCTTTATTTTCCTCAATATATTACATTCACATCTATTCAATCTGAAATCTGCAGTTGAGCTACATCTTACTCTATGTGAACGTGACAGTGTTTTGGTTTCGGAATCCGTGACAGCGTTGCCTGTGATGCAGATTACTGGGTACTACCCCCAGATAAGTTTACGTCAACTATTCCCTCTTTTCACAGCAAATAGTATGCACTTGTTCATAATTTGAATTGATGAGCTGCTTATACTTAAAATATATGTGGCCTTTGAGAGGTAATTTGCAGTCCTGAGCTGCTAAAATAACACTTGGGCCCAGCATCCACTTTTGAAAAATATGAAAGTGGTGTGTCTCCAAGTAGGTACACATGGGAGTATTGTTGCACTAAGAGGACATAGCTGAGCAACATATTAGGTGTTATACTGCCATAGCACACATAAGTATTGCAAAATATACAGTAACATTTCCAATTGTTTGTCAAAAAGACAGAAAAAATGCTAATTGTAACTAGACTTGGTACAAACTAACAAAAAAAATGATCCTACGCTAAGGTTTAAAATATGCCTTTTGAAATACCCTGGGGTGTGTACTTTAAGAAATGGTAGGCCTTTGTGGGGTAGTTTGAATTTAAAACCTGCTAAGATACTTGGGAATTGCACATGGGCCAAGCGTCAAAATTCAAAGTTTGGTAAAAACTGATATGGCTTGGTCTCCAATGTGCCCCTTCAACATCCACATATCCCTGAAAAAGGTACACATGGGGGCAGGCCCGGACTGGCCATCGGGCAAACCGGGCAAATGCCAGGTGGGCCGCGATGGCCACGGGCCGGGGAGATCCAGCCGGTCTATGCAGGGCCGGCGCTATCCGAGCGCCGGCCCCGCTGTGTTGCATGAAGGGCCGGTGGGGAGATCAAAGATCTTCCTCACCGGCCCACATGCAATCAAATGCGGCCGCCGGCGGGGGAGAGAGGGAGGGAGCCAGCTTGCCTGGAGAGAGGACCCGGCGGAGCTCTAACTTGCAGCTCCGCCGGGTTTCTCTCGCGAGATCCGTCCGTTGCCATGGCAACCGACCGGGTCTCGCGAGAGTGAACTCTAGCCCCAAAGGGCTAGAGTTCACTTACCACGAGGACCACCAGGGATGGATGTCAGCAGCCCCCCCCTCCCCTCCAGGCTATAGGTAGGAAATTAAGGGGGGTATAATGTCTGTTTTTTTAAAAAAAACTTTTATTATAAAAAAAACACATCAGTATTGGCATTTACCTGCCTCCCCCAACACATTAGTAATACTAATGATTTAACTACTGGAGGGGTTAAAATATATGTTTATTATTATCATTGTATGAGGGTGCATTGCATCCTAACACACATCACCCTCATACAGCATCCTAACACACACCACCCTCATATAGCACCCTAACACACACAGCGTCCTCACAAATCACCCTAACACACATCACCCTCATACAGCACCCTAACACACACAGCGTCCTCACAAATCACGCTAACACACACAGCACGCTAACACACACAGCGCCCTAACACACACAGCGCCCTAACACACACACCACCCTAACACACACACCACCCTAACACCCAACACACAGCACCCTCACTCACACACACAGAACCTTCACACAGCACCCTAAAACACATCACCCTCACACAGCACCCTAACACACACACACCACCCTCACACAGCATCCTAACACACACAGCACACACTGCACACCTCACACACACAGCAGCCCCCAAACACGCTGCACCACTCACACACACACACACACACACTACACCCCAAACATATATGTATATATACTACAGAACCCCTCATACACATACTGCACCCCTAAACACAATAAATTCCATTTCTGACATACACACTCTGGATCCCCTATGCACACACTAGATTCCATGTAAGCAAACACATAGTGTCTCCATAAATGGGATACAGTGAGTATCCCAATTATGGAAACCCCTGAGACAAGTTTCAAGCAAACAATGCAAGCATGTTATTAAATTTGCTTGCACTGTGCAGAACAAATACAGGGCCTTTTTCTCATGCCCTGGAAGAGCATTGAACCAACATGCTCACTTTGACATGGGGCGTGCTTGTCATTGGGGATGACAGAACACACCCTATCTGGCCCCGCCCCATTTACAGTGGGCCGCTGTGAACAAAAAATGCCCGGGCTGAATTTTTTTCCCAGTCCGGCCCTGCATGGGGGTATTGTTGCAGTAAGAGGACATAGCTGAGCAACATATTAGGTGTAATACTGCCATAGCACACATAAGGATTGCAAAACATACAGTAACATATCCAAGTGTGTGTCAAAAAGGCAGAAAAAAATGCTAATTGTTACTAGACTTGGTACAAACTGACAAAAAAAAATAATCCTATGCTGAGGTTTAAAATATGCCTTTTGAAATGCCCTGGGTTGTCCACTTTAAGAAATGGTAGGCCTTTGTGTTTTTTTTGTTTTTTTTTTAACATTCTAACTGCAATAATGCCCCAAATTGAAGCATAGGCCAATTAAATCCATCTCTCAAAATTGTACTGTAAATAGTGAAATGGACAGGTCTCCTATATGGAACTGTAGCTTCACGAAATAGTGCCAAAGACATTCATATGGGGTGTCATTTTACTCAGAAGACTTAGCTGAGCATAATTTGGGGGGTTTAAACTTAGTGGCACATGTGAAATATACAAAATGCCCAGCAAAAATGCAATCCAGATGTAAAAAACGTACAACATTATTTTTTACCACATACTTTGGCATTTATTGGTGAAAAAATGGGGGCATTTTAAGGAACAATATGCACCTTATGAGATACCCTGGAGTGTCTACTTTTACAAATGGTAGGCCTTTGTGGGGTTTTTTTGAACAGTCAAACTGTTATATTACCCCAATTGGAAGCATAGGCTCATTAAATCCATCTCTCAAAATGTGAATACTGAAAAGGACAGGTCTCCTATATGGCACTGTGGCTTCACGAAATAGTGCCAAAGACATACAATGGGGGTGTCATTTTACTCAGAAGACTTAGTTGAGCATAATTTGGGGGGTTTGAACTTAGTGGCACATGTGAAATATACAAAATGCCCAGCAAAAATGCAATCCCAATGCCCGGGCTGCCACCACAAACCACTTCCATGTCTATATGGCGCCCGCCTCCCAGTGCCAGGACTGCCACCACAACCACTTACACATGTGCCAACACCACATCCTCTGATTTATTCAGATGTTCATTGACAAACTTCAGACAGGCCTGTACATGTGCTTTCTTGAGCAGGGGAACCTTGTGGGCGCTGCAGGATTTCAGTCCTTCATGTTGTAGTATGTTACCAATTGTTTTCTTGGTGATTATGGTCCCAGCTGCCTTGAGATCATTAACAAGATCCTCCCATGTAGTTCTGGGCTGATTCCCCGCAGTTCTCATGATCAACTGAAACTCCACGAGGTGAGATCTTGCATGGAGCTCCAGACCAAGGGAGACTAACAGTTATTTTGTGTTTCTTCCATTTGCGAATAATCGCACCAACTGTTGTCACCTTCTCACCAAGTTGCTTGGCGATGGTCTTGTAGCCCATTCCAGCCTTGTATATACGGGTAATATATGTAGATGGTGGAAGCGCACTCAATCCTTTGTCATGGAATTCAGGGTGCTCTAGTGGACAAGTCCCAGTACCAAATGAACTAAGTATAGAATTTGAATAAAATAAATAATCCAGGCACTCCAGCGAATTTCAAAATAGAGGCAAATTTTATTGGAACAAGGAACCAAAAAGCAACATTTCAACACCTTAGGGCCTTTGTCAAGCTAGTGAAGCACATACAATAAAACCAATATATAGGTGTATGTAGCAATTAACAAGTGAAAAAACATGTGATTTAATTACAATCAGTTAATAACATAATCAATCACTAATGATGAAAACAAAAAACATAATTGTCTCTCCAATCACTATCTCACATATTAGGAGTGACAGACAACACAGGATAACATAGCCAATAAAACCTCAATTCATTAATGATTCCATGTAATTATTTGATTGTGAACTACTTGTTTTGAATGACCTATTAATAATATAAAGCGGTTTCAAATGGTGATAAAGCCTGGTTAAGTACTTACATACTTAAATTTCTAGGTATATTCACATGGGTTCCATCATGTGACCACGTCCAACGTATCAGGCGCAATACACAACGTTGGTCACCTGTTCGGATATTGCCGAATCACCCCAATGTAATACAGAGTATGCACAATAAGGCAAAGCCATATCACGCATGCAAAGCATCGCGCATGTGCAATAGAACATTTACAAGAAAGGGCAAGCCGGAACATATAGCTAATGCGCATGCGTAATATAGCACAACTGCAGCCACACAAACAAGAATAAAAATACTATTCAAATATTAGCTTTACATTAAATTATATCGAAGAGTTAGATTAGAATAAGGCTAATTTAAATCCTGTTATGCCACAACAACCCCATATGTATAATACAAAGGTCATTATGAATAATCACCTATTCTCAATTTTATCATTAATGAAATACAATATAGTTTAATACAATAACACATTGATTAAATATAATAAAACATTTTAAAAAAACTTCATAATCCCATGAGATCATCTATTATATAATTAACACATATTTCACACATATTTCATGACGTTTATTATCTTATTTGTGTTTCTTCCGTGATTTATTAAAATAACTTCTAGTATAAAAAAAAACATTAAACAAAATAATACAGTGAAAAAATAATAATGAATTGCAGTAGATAATTGTGAGAAATAGTTTATAAAATATTACATTTTTAATATAGTGTAAAATCTAGAATGTAATATTGTCTCATAATATGCAACACAATAATATGTGATGCATATATGAAAACTGTGGTCCATATATAATATTAATAGTAAAGAGTCGCTCTATGTGTGTGAAACCTATGTTGATGAAACATGTATAAACAAATATATAATAATTCCATTCTAAACGATCTAATGGAATATGTATGTCTGATCTCAAGAAAGAATGTAACATATAGTCTCTTAATTAGATATATCAAAGAATAATAATACATCTATTTAATAGCAAATAAATTTATGTATGCCGTATATAGAATAAATTGTCCCCCTCTGCACTATCAACATCAATAAATAAATAAATGTTAGTTATATGTTAAACTATGTGTCTGGCTTTCTATTTGATATTAAAGATATTACTAATACTCAATATGTTTATACAATGTATCTAAATAGTAATTACTTATAGCGTAACGATGAAACTCACTATAAACCAATGATAAGCCATATCAGCACGAGTTATCAAATGTTTACATAATAGGGATAAGAGAGAGATATATATAAAGGGCAACATTTTTTGAAATCTAAATGACTCTATAAACAATGTTTAGAGACTATAATAAAATTGAAAATTTATTGTGAACATGAGAGACAATATTCAGAGATGTGCTCAATAAAGTGAAAAACCAGCACAGCCATCACAGATAATAATCTGTAAGACATAATAGTGAAAAATAATTAAAATATAAAAAAACAATAATAAAAATAAGAATAAAATTAAAAACTTAGACCTAAATAAACGGATTGAGGTCATATTCTTGATTAAGTCCCCTAGGTGTTAGGGATCCTAATTCCCTAATCCAATATGCTTCTCTAAATAGTAATCTTTTTAATCCATCCCCTCATCTAAGACTTTCTTCCACATGTTCAATAATTTGACATTTGAGTTGCGTTATATTATGTTTTGATTTTATAAAGTGCATGGGAATGGGTAAATCAAGTATTTTTGTTCTTATTGTAGACTTGTGTTTCGAGAATCTTTCTTTCATTTTTTTGGGTTGTTTGACCTACGTAGATTAAACCACAAGGGCATTTTAAGATATAAACTACATGTGTAGAGCTTGTTTTTATTTTACTTTTACTTTCTTAGTTTTTATTGCCTGATACTCCTGTGATTCATCTCTACCTAAACGCCATCCTGGACAGAGGAACACAGAGATTTGTAGATGGGCTTTTAACTTCCAACATTTTGTAAGTGTACTTGAATAAAGCGTGTTATTTGCATTTTGTAGTAGTGCTGTACTATGTCCATTTATATATCCCTACATGCTTCCCTGGACATTGAGAGCTGAATGATGATCACCTCATGAAGATTTAAAGCAATATTGATGGGCTTGAAAAAATCATTGATCTTGTGAGTGCATTACAATTGCCAGGGGCCAATCTTTGTTATATGGTGTTTCCCTATGACTTTTCTCTGTTTTTATCTAGGCATATCTTATATCTTATATCTATATCCATTCCAGCCTTGTGTAGGTCTACAATCTTGTCCCTGACAACCGTGGACAGCTCTTTGGTCTTGGCCATGGTGGAGAGTTTGGAATCTGATTGAATGCTTCTGTGGACAGGTGTCTTTTATACAGGTAACGAGCTGAGATTAGGAGCACTCCATATACAAGAGTGCTCCTAATCTCAGCTCATTACCTGTATAAAAGACACCTGGGAGCCAGAAAGCTTACGGATTGATAGGGGATCAAATACTTATTTCACTCATTAACATGCAAATCAATTTATAACTTTTCTGTTTTTTTTTTTGTTATTCTGTCTGTCACTGTTAAAATACACTTACCATTAAAATTATAGATTGATCATTTCGTTGTCAGTGGAAAAACATTCAAAATCAGCAGGGAATCAAATACTTTTTTCCCTCACTGTATAATGTGGAAGTTCCACATTGGGGATGGTGTCTGGGACCCCCCTGAGCCATAAATTCCTGGCCTTAGACCTATCCTCAATATTTGCCATCCGCTTGGTCAGGTCTACTCAGTGGTTCTGTAGGTTATTAATAGCTGCATCCGTGGCCGTTTGAGCAACTTTCACACTTCCGAAATTTTGCTCCACTACTACTGTTCTGCTAGTGAGACTTGCCACCAACTCCCGCACCACCGCCATGTCCGCCTGAAACATAGCCCGGATCTCTTGTAATAACGAATTGACTAACATGGAAATATATTTATATTAAATGTGATAGTGCTCACATTTGTGTTATCAAAACTGTAGGAATGACAGCAGTTTAGAGAATGTGTTTCATCTAGCAGCCTCTGTGTTCCGGAACACTCTGCTGGCTGCTCACACACCTGGGTTCCTATGGCAACTCACTCTACAGCAAGGGCAGAGAAGAGCGGTTAAAAACAAACTGCTCCAAATTGATCACTTCACTGGCGGTTGCCATCTTCAAACGGTTGTAGTTTTATAAATCCTACAGCGAAGAGCTTTATATTGTGAGAATCACAAGAACCAGACCTACATTTGAAATATTAAAAATGAAGGCACAATCGCAGTTTAGAAATTGCCCTTCATATTTGAGGTGGCTATAGTGAAGTTTCAATGAATGTCAATGCACGGCATGAGTTGCAAACAAATGGTCATATTGTCAAAACTATCAGATTTGTGTAGGTGGGCTTGAAAATGAGTGAGTGGCGGCAGTTTAGAAATCATGTCCTGATTTATCAGCTCACACTCTAGCTTTTGTCAGCTCCCACTCTAGTTTTGAACATTTCGCCATTCATTCCTATGGGACCAATTTCGCCACAAAAACGATGATATTCCGTGAACCATTCGGTATATTACTGTCTATGTAGTGTAAAAACTGTGGAAGGAGTTAGGGTGGTACATTTGGCTCTAATAATAAAAATAATATACACTGCTCAAAAAATAAAGGGAACACAAAAATAACACATCCTAGATCTGAATGAATTAAATATTCTTCTGAAATACTTTGTTCTTTACATAGTTGAATGTGCTGACAACAAAATCACACAAAAATAAAAAAAAATGGAAATCAAATTTTTCAACCCATGGAGGTCTGGATTTGGAGTCACACTCAAAATTAAAGTGGAAAAACACACTACAGGCTGATCCAACTTTGATGTAATGTCCTTAAAAAAAAGTCAAAATGAGGCTCAGTAGTGTGTGTGACCTCCACGTGCCTGTATGACCTCCCTACAATGCCTGTGCATGCTCCTGATGAGGTGGCGGATGGTCTCCGGAGGGATCTCCTCCCAGACCTAGACTAAAGCATCTGCCAACTCCTGGACAGTCTGTGGTGCAACGTGACGTTGGTGGGTGGAGCGAGACATGATGTCCCAGATGTGCTCAATTGGATTCAGGTCTAGGGAATGGGCGGGCCAGTCCATAGCATCAATGCCTTTGTCTTGCAGGAACTGCTGCCACATGAGGTCTAGCATTGTCTTGCATGAGGAGGAACCCAGGGCCAACCGCACCAGCATATGGTCTCACAAGGGGTCTGAGGATCTCATCTCTGTATCTAATGGCAGTCAGGCTACCTCTGGCGAGCACATGGAGGGCTGTGCGGGCCCCCAAAGAAATGCCACCCCACACCATTACTGACCCACTGCCAAACCGGTCATGCTGGAGGATGTTGCAGGCAGCAGAACGTTCTCCACGGCGTCTCCAGACTCTGTCACGTCTGTCACATGTGCTCAGTGTGAACCTGCTTTCATCTGAGAAGAGCACAGGGCGCCAGGGGCGAATTTGTCAATCTTGGTGTTCTCTGGCAAATGCCAAACATCCTGCACGGTGTTGGGCTGTAAGCACAACCCCCACCTGTGGACGTCGGGCCCTCATACCACCCTCATGGAGTCTGTTTCTGACCGTTTGAGCAGACACATGCACATTTGTGGCCTGCTGGAGGTCATTTTGCAGGGCTCTGGCAGTGCTCCTCCTGTTCCTCCTTGCACAAAGGCGGAGGTAGCGGTCCTGTTGCTGGGTTGTTGCCCTCATACGGCCTCCTCCACATCTCCTGATGTACTGGCCTGTCTCCTGGTAGCGCCTCCATGCTCTGGACACTACGCTGACAGACACAGCAAACCTTCTTGCCACAGCTCGCATTGATGTGCCATCCTGCACTACCTGAGCCACTTGTGTGGGTTGTTGACTCCATCTCATGCTACCACTAGAGTGAAAGCACCGCCAGCATTCAAAAGTGACCAAAACATCAGCCAGGAAGCATAGGAACTGAGAAGTGGTCTGTGGTCACCACCTGCAGAACCACTCCTTTATTGGGGGTGTCTTGCTAATTGCCTATAATTTCCACCTGTTGTCTATCCCATTTGCACAACAGCATGTGAAATTGATTGTCACTCAATGTTGCTTCCTAAGTGGACAGTTTGATTTCACAGAAGTGTGATTGACTTGGAGTTTCATTGTGTTGTTTAAGTGTTCCCTTTATTTTTTTGAGCAGTGTATGTGTGATAATAGTAAGTGGTCTTGCCATGCAATAACACTTAATAATGTAACAGACCACGGACATGTTGGTTATCCAGAGCAGGATGCAACAGATGGATTTCCCTTTCGCCAGGCTGCAAATGGTGAATGACTCTGATGGTGGGGATGTTGGATGCTGCATGGGTAAAATATCTGTTGGCCCATAGGGTCTACTTTGGCCTCCACATCCATCTGGGGGGAGTGTTCGCACTATCACCAACATCTGACTTCTAAAGGCTCACACAGAAAGGGTTCCAGACAATTTATGTGTAGCAACAGTTCCTGAGGAGTCCTCCCTGGCTGACCCCAGTCCTAAAGGCTGGCGTCTAACTCCAGTACAGTCTGGTTGAGTGCTGAAGATGGCCCATCCATTCCAGGCTTGCATGCTTGTCAGTCATCACTGCAATTTCCTCAGAATCTCCTTTGTCAACAGTACTAGCTGATTATAGATAGGATTCCTGTGGAGGAATTCGGCTTTCAGCTGTTGCATTGCCTGGTAGTGTAGCTGGCCCCGGAATATGTATAGAGAATGACAGCAGTCCAACGATTCTTGCAAACATGCAGAGCAGGAATTGCATCGAAGCACCCTGTGAATCTCCTTGTGTATAGAAGAATCCTTTGAGGCATTAAGTTTTAGTATGTAGAACATCGAGTCGATCTTGAATCATATAAATTAAAACCAACTGGGAAGCGACCAGCATGGACTTGGATTGATTAGAAGATTCACCTTAAAGCGTATCTGCAGACTTACTTTCTCTGAACAAAAGAAATCAGTCAGCGAATCCCTTGAGAGTGAAGATGGGTTAGTACCAGCTTCAGTGCTGAGGCTGAAATGGAGGCAAGTGAACAGCCAAGGCATTCCTTGCGAAAGTAACTGCAGGAAGTGACGACTGGAACGGGAACAGAAAGGTACGCATTCTTTTTAAGTTCAGGATCTGTCTTGAAGAAGATCACACAAAAGATGTATACCGTCCATCTTGAAATGGTGCAATACTATGTGAGCATTGAGATACCGTAGATGGATCACTGGGAGGAAGTCTCTGGTTTTATTCCTGACGAGGAAGATATTGCAGAAGAAGCCATCTTTGGCGGGTTGTATGGCTCCATCCCGCTGCAATTCCATATATCTGATGATAGTTCCTTCCACTTCTGGAAAAAAAAGATATATATGTATATTATTATTTTTTAAAAAGCAACAAAACTGTCAATGCTTCTTCTTTAGTGATGTCCCGAACGGTTCGCTGGCGAATAGTTCCTGGCGAACATAGCGTGTTCGCGTTCACCACGGATGGCGAACATATGCGATGTTCAGTCCGCCCCCTATTTTTTTTTTGTGGTCTTTCAGACAAATTTACTAATACTAAGTAAAAATTACTTATTATTAGTAAATTGTGCCCCTACTCGCAATACCGAGTGGCTGCTCACTGTTAAAAAAAAAAAAGGGTCCCCCCTCCCTGAGAGGGTGGGGGACCTAAAGTAAAAAAATGGGGGAGGACCTTTAGTGGGGGCACTAAATACCAATAGGGGGGGGACATATTGTCCTCCCCCCCGGCCCCCACCCCTGAGAGCGGGTGGGGGCCCTAAATACCAATAGGGGGGAACCTATTGTCCTCCCCCCCGGCCCCCACCCCTGAGCGGCAGGTGGGGGCCCTAAGTACCAATGGGGGGACCTATTGTCCTCCCCCCCCCCGGCCCCCACCCCTGAGCGCCGGGTGGGGGCCCTAAATACCAATGGGGGGACCTATTGTCCTCCCCCCAGCCCCCACCCCTGAGCGGCGGGTGGGGGCCCTAAATACCAATAGGGGGGGACCTATTGTCCTCCCCCCCCGGCTCCCACCCCTGAGCGGCGGTTGGGGGCCCTAAAAAAAACAATAAGGGGGGTACCTACTGTCCCACCCCGGCCCCCACCCCTGAGCGGTGGGTGGGGGCCCTAAAAAAAACAATAAGGGGGGACCTACTGTCCCCCCCAGACCCCACTTCTGAGCGGTGGGTGGGGGCCCTAAATACCAATAGGGGAGGACCTATTGTCCTCTCCCTGGCCCCCACCCCTGAGTGGCGGGTGGGGGCCCTAAATACCAATAGGGGGGACCTATTGTCCTCCCCCCGGCCCCACCCCTGAGCGGCGGGTGGGCGCCCTAAATACCAATAGGGGGACCTATTGTCCTCCCCCCCGGCCCCCACCCCTGAGCGGCGGATGGGGGCCCTAAATACCGATGGGGAACCTATTGTCGTCCCCCCGGCCCCCACCCCTGAGCGGCGGGTGGGGGCCCTAAATACCAATAGGGGGGGACCTATTGCCCTCCCCACTGGCCCCCACACCTGAGCGCCGGGTGGGGGCCCTAAATACCAATAGGGGGGGACCTATTGTCCTCCCCCCGGCCCCCACCCCTGAGGGGCGGGTGTGGGCCCTAAAAAAAACAATAAGGGGGGGACCTACTGTCCCCCCCCCAGCCTCCACCACTGAGCAGTAGGTGGGGGCCCTAAAAATAACAATAAGGGGGGGACCTACTGTCCCTCCCCGGCCCCCACCCCTGAGCGGTGGGTGGGGGCCCTAAATACAAAGGGGGGACCCTAGTCACTCCCTCCCCCCCCCAAAAAAAAATTATCCCCCTACCTATCCCACTCACCCTAAAAATAATGAGGGAGGGACCTTTAACTAAAAACCTGTAAAAAAAATTAGATAAAAACAACTTATCATTCGATGTTTTCTTTCTTCTAAAATCTTATTTTTTTCAGCCCCAAAAAAGGGCAAATAAAAACCATAATAACCGATGCAATGAAAAAAAAAAAAAAACACGAGTGCAAAAAAAAAATAATAATCCATCTTCACCCATGGAGGGCTCCATGCAGACTGAGCTCTGCAGGGCGGGGGAAGGCTTATAAAGCCTTGCCACGCCCTGCAATTAGGCTAAGAACACTCTGATTGGCTGGTTTAAGCCAATATGAGTGCTCTTTGTCATATTACACAGCGTGGGAAAATTCCAAAGAACTTTTCCACGCTGTGTAAAATGACACAGACACTCTGTGATTGGATGGATTTCAAGCCCACCAATCAGAGTGCTCTTTGTCATTTTACACAGCGTGGGGAAATTCCAAAACATTTTTTTAGGGCCCCCCTGCTCAGGGGTGGGGGCCAGGGGGGAGAACCTTATGTCCCCCCCCTTCTTAGTATTTAGGGCCCCCACCCACCACTCAGGGGTGGGGGCCGGGGGGGGACAGAAGTTCCCCCCTATTGTTTTTTTTAGGGCCCCACCCACCGCTCAGGGGTGGGGGCCGGGGGGAGGACAGTAGGTCCCCCCCCATATCATTGAGTAAACTTTGGGGGGAGGGGTGACTAGGGTCCCCCCCCTTTGTATTTAGGGCCCCCACCCACCGCTCAGGGGTGGGGGCCAGGGGGGACAGTAGGTGTCCCCCTTATTGTTATTTTTAGGGCTCCCACCCACCGCTCAGGGGAGTGTTCTGTGAATCCATAATGCAGGGCACTGAAACAGTATACCAAGTAGCTTGGTGCATCACGCAGAATAATAGGTCTACCAGGAAGCAATGTAATGTATGACAAGTAGAACACAATGATATGTGGCAGGAACACTGACTCAGACATGAAATGGTGGTTAAGGCCAAAGACTGTATGGTAGGTTTCCACTAAATACCTGAAACAGCTTGACCCTGACAAGCTGCAACAAATACAGCCTGAGATATCGAAAGCGGTAGGACAAAGATCTGGGGCTCGCCCAGTACAGGAAGTTTCAACAGAAGGCTCCACTTAGCAGCAAATGGTGTAATGGCACAGATTCAGTCGGTAACAGAGGGGGTTCACCCGAACGTAAACAGGACCACCAGGCCTCACATATCAGTCACCAAGTAACAGTAGAGTCACTGAGCTGTGCTTAGCCCCGGGACTCCACCACAGAAATTAGCAGGGTTCCTGCAACAGAAAACATGCAGCAAGGTGTCCTGTAGGCCCAGATGCCTCCCAAAAAATCTGGAACAAATAAGACCACCCATAAAAAGTGTTTTCAAAAATCATTTACCAAACAATAAAACTTATTTAACACATATACTGTAATACTTTCACATATACATTATCCTATGTAATATATATGTGTTGTCCCATGTATTGTATATGTATGTGTATTATACATATTATACAGTTGTGCTCAAAAGTTTGCATACCCTGGCAAAATTTGTGAAATTTTGGCATTGCTTTTGAAAATATGACTGATCATGCAAAAAAAATAATATTTTATTGAAGGATAGTGATCATACTAGACCATTTATTATGACATAGTTATTTGGTACCTTTTTAAATCATAATGATAACAGAAATTCCCCAAATGGCCCTGATCAAAAGTTTACATGCCCTTAAATGTTTGGTCTTGTTACAGATACACAAGGTGACACACATGTTCAAATGGCAATTAAGGTAATTTCCCTCACCTGTGGCTTTTTAAATTGCAATTAGTGTCTGTATAGATAGTCAATGAGCTGGTTAGCACGCACTTGAATGCACTGAGCAGGCTAGATACTGAGCCATGGAGAGCAGAAAGGAAGTGTCTAAAGACCTGCGTAACAAGGTAATGGAACTTTATAAAGATGGTAAAGGATATAAAAAGATATCCGAAGCCTTGAACCAAGCCAAGGTCAGGTAGACCAAGAAAGATTGCAGCCACAACTGCTAGAATAATTTTTCGGGATAGAAAGAAAAACCCAAAGTTAATCTCAGGAGAAATACAGGCTGCTCTGGAAAAAGATGGTTTTGTTGTTCCAAGGAGCACAAAATTACAATACTTGAACAAAAGTGAGCTGCATGGTCAAATTGCCAGAAAGAAGCCTTTACTGCGCCAATACCACAAGAAAAGTCCAGTTACAATATGCCCAACAACACCTTGACATGCCTCATAGCTTCTGGCACACTGTAATTTGGAGTGACAAGACCAAAATCACAACTATAAGCGCTATGTTTGGGGAGGCCTATAGTGAAAAGAATACCATCCCCACTGTGAAGCATGGTGGTGGTTCACTGATATTTTTAGGGGGTGTGAGCACTGAATGCAAGGGGAATCTTGTGAAAATTGATGGCAAGATGAATGCAGCATGTTATCAGAAAATACTTGCAGACAATTTGCATTCTTCTGCATGAAGTCTGCACATGGGATGCTCTTGGACTTTCCAGCATGACAAAGACCCTAAACACAAGGCCAAGTTGACCTCCAGTGGTTACAGCAGAGAAAGTGAAGGTTCTGGAGTGGCCATCACAGTCTCCTGACCTTAATATCATCGAGCCATTCTGGGGAGAGTTCAAACGTGCAAGATCATGCACGACCAAAGACTTTGTATAATCTAGAGGCATTTTGCCAAGACGAATAGGCAGCAATACCACCTGCAAGAATTAGGGGCCTCATAGACAACTATTACAAAAGACTGCACGCTGCCATTGATGATAAAGGGGGCAATACACAATATTAAGAACTAAGGGTATGCAGACTTTTGAACAGGGGTCATTCTATTTTTTTTATTTTTGCCATGTTTTGTTTTATGATTGTGTCATTCTGTTGTAGCCTACTTTGCATATGAATCCCATAAGAAATAAAAGAAGTGTGTTTTGCCTGCTCACTCATGTTTTCTTTAAAAATGGAGCCGTCAAATTCCGCAGCGCTTTACAATGGGTGGACGAACAAACATGTAGTTGTAACCAGACAAGTTGGACACACAGGAACAGAGAGGTTGAGGGCCCTGCTCAATGAGCTTACATGCTAGAGGAGTGGGGTAAAATTACACAAAAGGTAAGGATAGTATTAGACTAGTGACAGTTGAAAGAGAGGAATCAGTTGGGAGCTATTAACAGTTTAATTGATAAGCTTTTATGAAGAAGTAGGTTTTTAACAATTTTTTTGAAGGAGTGGAGACTGGGTGAGCATCTAACGGAGGAGGGAAGCGAGTTCCACAGGAACGGTGCAGCCCTCGAGAAATCTTGAAGGCGAGCATCAGAGGTGTGAGTACGGATAGAAGATAGACGTAAGTCTTCAGCAGATCGTAAGGGCCTAGACGGGACATACTTGTGTATAAGGGAGGATAGATAGGTGGGAGCAGCATTATGTAGAGATTTGAAAGCAAGAACCAGAATTTTAAATTGAGCTCTATATTCTATAGGAAGCCAATGTAGGGACTGACAGAAGGGTGAGGCATGGGAGGTGCGGGCGGACAGGAAGATGAGCCTCGCCGCCGCATTCATTACGGACTGTAACGGCGCAAGTTGGGAGCATGTAAGACCACTGAGAAGCGGATTACAGTAGTCAAGGCGAGAAAAGACAGTGGAATGAACCAACACCTTAGTCGCATCTGGTGTTAAGTAGGGGCGGATGCGCGCAATGTTTTTGAGATGGAAATGACAGGATTTGGCAATAGATTGAACATGAGGCTTGAAGGAGAGGTCGGAGTCAAAAAGAACACCTAGGCAGCGAGCCTGCGTGGTGGAGCTGATGGTAGCACCATTGACTTGGAGGGAGACAGACACAGGAGTAACAACACTTGAGGGAGGAAAGACCAGAATTTCAGTTTTGGTCAAGTTTTGTTTAATTATCAATTCTCCAAGGATATGCAAAAATTTGACCACAACTGCATGTTGCCATTTTATCTTTGCATTGCCCATACCATACCACCCTTACATTGCAGCCATAGACACAAACATAAAGGAGGAAGAGTCTGCGCTAATTCAATTAAGCAGCAACCCTAAAAGGGAGATCCCTCGGGAAACCCTTTATTGAAAACAAGAAAATGCAAGAATGGGGGTCAAGGGCTGCGCTTGAACAAAAGAAGTAAAAAGTGTATAAAAATATATATAGATAAAATAAGCAATAATAATAAAATCAAGTAAAGTTCATCCGGATGTATAGAAAAATAAATATAAATGAAATAGAAACAGTCTCACTGGTGTGTAATGATACGGTAATAATCCTCAAGTGTTGCTCCGTCCGTATGGTAGGTAGTCCATATATGTGAAAATAAAAGAGAAAAGAAAAAGCTGCCAATGGTGAAATATTGTATGTCCAGATGTGGTATATATTCAAAGGAAATGTATTTCACTCACATTTGTTGGAGCTTTAGCCAGCTCTAGGAGAAAAGACACTTAGTGGTTTGATCCCCACTATCGGATGTACTTAGATGGTTGGTCCGTCTATCCGGCTTGGGATTCCTGTAGTGTAGGCTAGGACCTACTCAGATATGCGTTGTTCTTTAATGCTGGGGAGATAGGTCCGCCTTTCCGGTATTGGATGGTAGATGTCCACGGAATATATATAAAACAGCAAATAGTGCTCTCAGTGTGAACAACAAGGTAATATATTTAAAAGAGTTATACTTACAAGAATAGAGCAGACAGGTACTGCTCTATTGCCACAGCGCTGGTGGAATTATCCCCACCTAAGGATTTCTTTTGACGGGATACACTCCGAATAAAAAATAAAAAATAGAAGGATAAAAAGTAATAATACAGGGGAGTGGCAGGACATCTGGGAGGCGGCAGCCAAATCCTCCATATGTGTGGTACACCAGGAACAGTGTTACAAGACACTCGTGAGATGGTACACGACCCCTGTGCAATTGAACAGAATGGGCAAGACACCTACAGATACATGCTGGAGAGGATGTGGGGAAAAGGGGACCTATCTGCACATGTGGTGGACATGCCCGAGACTTACCCGGTATTGGGACGAGGTGGCCAAACTCCTGACAACGATACTTAAAAGACCAATAAGACCAGATCCCTGGACATTTCTAATAGCCAAACCAATAGACACATTACCCAACAAAGACCAAAAGCTCCTAAACAAAATAACTCTAGCAGCCAGGAGGGCCTTAGCACTGGTGTGGCTTCAGGCAGACACCCCACACATGGACAAGGTAATACAAAACATCAAAGAAGCCTGTCTCATGGACAAGCTGACAGCTCAGGTACGGGACACATACCCACGCTTCCTCAAAGTTTGAGAACCATGGGGGGAATACTCAGACCTACAAAGAGTGACTTAAACCCCCCCCCGCGGCAGCAGAGCCCACTCCATCCCGAGAGGGGCGCGCCTCCAGCAGCCCATAATTAGGCCTCCCATATCAACACCGGCTCGAGACTATACTCGTACCTCCTGTAGTAAGCCACCCGTGGCAAAAAACCAGCGCGCAGACCCACATACCCAACAGCGAGTGGGGTACGGGTGCTAAACATCCCAGTAATTTGTAAAGCCAGGGAGGGTCTCACCCCCCCCTTTTTCTCCCTCCCATCCTATTTTCCTTCCTTCTCTCCTCTCCTACCCAGCTACGTCTTCAAACTTATTTTTTCTCCTGAAAGATGATCAACAAACATGTAAGGAGCACACGTTTAATATGATTTGAACTACTAAATGATAAAAATGTCAGCTGATGGGAGTGCTGGTCGGCTTCCACACAAACCGACTGTGAAGACACCAACACTAAATGTCTATATTTGGCTTCTGCGTAAGCAATGAAACTATGACCTGTAACAACAAAACTGTATAAGCAATGGACGGTTTCTGCGCAAACCGGTCAAACTGCACAAGACGTGTTCTCGCATTTTCTGACAAACCAAAAATAAAGAATTAAAAAAAAAAAGTAATAATAAAACTATAGTATGATAATATAAAAAATATATAAAAAATATAAAAAATGCCAGGAGTAGAAAAAGTGTATAAAATACAATAAAAATAAGTATACAATTGGTCCTAGTATAAAAGGTAACCAAAAATAACTTTTATTGATTAAAATACATTTATTAAATCCATTTACGCGTTTCACCTTTGGGGTTTTCTCAAAATGGTAAAAGACTTTATCATACTATAGTTTTATTATTACTTTTTATCCTTCTATTTTTTATTTTTTATTCGGAGTGTATCCCGTCAAAAGAAATCCTTAGGTGGGGATAATTCCACCAGCGCTGTGGCAATAGAGCAGTACCTGTCTGCTCTATTCTTGTAAGTATAACTCTTTTAAATATATTACCTTGTTGTTCACACTGAGAGCACTATTTGCTGTTTTATATATATTCCGTGGACATCTACCATCCAATACCGGAAAGGTGGACCTATCTCCGCAGCATTAAAGAACAACGCATATCTGAGTAGGTCCTAGCCTACACTACAGGAATCCCAAGCCGGATAGACGGACCAACCATCTAAGTACATCCGATAGTGGGGATCAAACCACTAAGTGTCTTTTCTCCTAGAGCTGGCTAAAGCTCCAACAAATGTGAGTGAAATACATTTCCTTTGAATATATACCACATCTGGACATACAATATTTCACCATTGGCAGCTTTTTCTTTTCTCTTTTATTTTCACATATATGGACTACCTACCATACGGACGGAGCAACACTTGAGGATTATTACCGTATCATTACACACCAGTGAGACTGTTTCTATTTCATTTATATTTATTTTTCTATACATCCGGATGAACCTTACTTGATTTTATTATTATTGCTTATTTTATCTATATATATTTTTATACACTTTTTACTTCTTTTGTTCAAGCGCAGCCCTTGACCCCCATTCTTGCATAGACACAAACATGCACACATATACACACTCTGATAAACGCACATGCATACACACATAAACACACTGTTGCACAGAGACACACACATTGACAAATCCAAACATACTGTCACAATGTGTATCTGGCTATGTGTATTTCTAAGTGTGCCTGGCATTGTTTACCTGTGTTTGTGCCTGAAAGTGTGTGTCTGACAGAGAGTATCCTTGTATGTCTTTGTGAGCATGTCCCTGGGACCATATGTGTGTGGATTAGCTGCTTGTGGTGTGTTGTGTGTATTGGGGCTGCCTGTTGCCTTTGTGCATTGTGTTATGGAAAAGTTATGTTTCATGACTGTGTTTGTATGAGGAACGTCTTCAGGTGGTGACTGTGACAGGGTGAGTGTGACAGGGTGAGGGAGCGTGAGAATGATAGGGAGGTGATTGTGACATGGTTGGATGAGGTGAGTATCACAGGTTTGAGTAGAATGTGGCATGGTTAGAGGAGGGAGTGTGACAGGGCGAGGGGAGGTAAGTGTGACAAGATTAAAGTGGGTTAATGTGACAGGGTGGTTGTGACAGGATTAGAGGCATACATGTGACAGGGTAAGTGTGGAAGGGTTGGGGGTGTGTAACAGAATTTTGGGTGAGCATGGCATGGTTGGAAGACAGGATTGGAGGAGTTTATGTGATAGGGTAAGTGTAGCAGGGTGAAGGGGGTGAGTATAACAGTGCAAGAGAAGGTAAGTGTAACAGGATTGTGGGGTTAATGTGATAGGGTTAGTTTGGCAAAAAAAAAAGTGGGTGAGTTTGGTATGGTTGGAGGGGTGAGAGTGACAGGATTAGGAGGTTTTAATGTGTTTCGCTGGGTGAAAGGGGTGACAGTTTGTGCGAGGTGAAAGTGTTGGGGTGTTTGGGGATGGTGATAATGTAGGCATAGAAGGTCCCCTTTTCCCCACATCCTCTCCAGCATGTATCTGTAGGTGTCTTGCCCATTCTGTTCAATTGCACAGGGGTCGTGTACCATCTCACGAGTGTCTTGTAACACTGTTCCTGGTGTACCACACATATGGAGGATTTGGCTGCCGCCTCCCAGATGTCCTGCCACTCCCCTGTATTATTACTTTTTATCCTTCTATTTTTTATTTTTTATTCGGAGTGTATCCCGTCAAAAGAAATCCTTAGGTGGGGATAATTCCACCAGCGCTGTGGCAATAGAGCAGTACCTGTCTGCTCTATTCTTGTAAGTATAACTCTTTTAAATATATTACCTTGTTGTTCACACTGAGAGCACTATTTGCTGTTTTATATATATTCCGTGGACATCTACCATCCAATACCGGAAAGGCGGACCTATCTCCCCAGCATTAAAGAACAACGCATATCTGAGTAGGTCCTAGCCTACACTACAGGAATCCCAAGCCGGATAGACGGACCAACCATCTAAGTACATCCGATAGTGGGGATCAAACCACTAAGTGTCTTTTCTCCTAGAGCTGGCTAAAGCTCCAACAAATGTGAGTGAAATACATTTCCTTTGAATATATACCACATCTGGACATACAATATTTCACCATTGGCAGCTTTTTCTTTTCTCTTTTATTTTCACATATATGGACTACCTACCATACGGACGGAGCAACACTTGAGGATTATTACCGTATCATTACACACCAGTGAGACTGTTTCTATTTCATTTATATTTATTTTTCTATACATCCGGATGAACCTTACTTGATTTTATTATTATTGCTTATTTTATCTATATATATTTTTATACACTTTTTACTTCTTTTGTTCAAGCGCAGCCCTTGACCCCCATTCTTGCATAGACACAAACATGCACACATATACACACTCTGATAAACGCACATGCATACACACATAAACACACTGTTGCACAGAGACACACACATTGACAAATCCAAACATACTGTCACAATGTGTATCTGGCTATGTGTATTTCTAAGTGTGCCTGGCATTGTTTACCTGTGTTTGTGCCTGAAAGTGTGTGTCTGACAGAGAGTATCCTTGTATGTCTTTGTGAGCATGTCCCTGGGACCATATGTGTGTGGATTAGCTGCTTGTGGTGTGTTGTGTGTATTGGGGCTGCCTGTTGCCTTTGTGCATTGTGTTATGGAAAAGTTATGTTTCATGACTGTGTTTGTATGAGGAATGTCTTCAGGTGGTGACTGTGACAGGGTGAGTGTGACAGGGTGAGGGAGGGTGAGAATGATAGGGAGGTGATTGTGACATGGTTGGATGAGGTGAGTATCACAGGTTTGAGTAGAATGTGGCATGGTTAGAGGAGGGAGTGTGACAGGGCGAGGGGAGGTAAGTGTGACAAGATTAAAGTGGGTTAATGTGACAGGGTGGTTGTGACAGGATTAGAGGCATACATGTGACAGGGTAAGTGTGGAAGGGTTGGGGGTGTGTAACAGAATATTGGGTGAGCATGGCATGGTTGGAAGACAGGATTGGAGGAGTTTATGTGATAGGGTAAGTGTAGCAGGGTGAAGGGGGTGAGTATAACAGTGCAAGAGAAGGTAAGTGTAACAGGATTGTGGGGTTAATGTGATAGGGTTAGTTTGGCAAAAAAAAAAGTGGGTGAGTTTGGTATGGTTGGAGGGGTGAGAGTGACAGGATTAGGAGGTTTTAATGTGTTTCGCTGGGTGAAAGGGGTGACAGTTTGTGCGAGGTGAAAGTGTTGGGGTGTTTGGGGATGGTGATAATGTAGGCATAGAAGGTGACAATGAGTGGGGGGGCTTGACAGGGTGTGTGTGGAACGGGTGACTGTGTGTGTGGGATTGATAGGCTGTAGGTGACAAGGTCGTGTGTGTCTTGGGGGAATGACAGGGTGTGTGGGCAGACTGACATTGTGGGGAGCTGTGACAGTGTGTTGGGAATGGCTGTGAAAGGGTTCACTTTTTTTTTCTTAAAAGATTCCCTGGTGGTCCGGTGGTCTCCCTCCCTAGTAGTCAAGTGGGCTGGCTCTCCACGTAGTTACTGTCTCGCGATCTCCGCACCAATGCTCTGATTGGCTGAAGATTGCGAGACACGTAAGTCTGCAGTTCTGAACCTGGCGGAGCTGCAGACTGGAGGTGCTGGCTCTCTTGCTTGCAGGGCAGACCAAATGGTGGGGCCTCGCAACCAGCGGCAAACAGGGCAAGCCGCGGGACCCCTTCCTGGCGTCGAAAAAGGAGGTGCTTAGGTTCTCTGTACCTCATATACACCCTACTTATTGCTGATTGGTTCTTTGTTTCTATGTGTTTTTTCTTTACTGCTATGGAGCTAAGTAAAGAAACGTAATGCATAATATGAGGTCTCCTGCCATGTGGTAAAATTATCTTGAATGATGGATGGATGGATGGATAGATAGATACACATGAATCCAGCGTCCTCGGAGCAACACACACTATGGTGGGGTGAGTTAAAGTCATTTTGTTTTATGATATATAATGATTGTGGTAACGGTGTTGTGCTTATCCTGATGAGAGTTTTCTACATCAAATGGAAATGTTGACTTTTGTAATGTAAGCAATAAAAGCTAAGTTTTATTATTTGGACCAAGACCTTAGAGTGCTATCTACTTGAAGATTTTATATTGTGATCCTGTATTGCAATTAGCATGGTCCTCTAGGGTATAAAACATGTGCAGTCTTTTGGTTTTAATATAACTCCAGGCAATTTATTGAGAAATCCGCTTAAGAGACATACAAAAGAAATAATAATGTAACTGAATTCCCTGCAAATGAAAACCTAGCTTGTCTGAGCTCTTACTGACTTTTAGATCACTATCTATCAAGGGTTAAACATAACAAAACATAGGTTCCACCAATCTTTTTTTCTGTCTCTTTTCTGCACTCCAGTGCTCAGTCACCTTGACTGCTATACTTCTGCACTCCAGTGTTTCAAGCCAGCATGCTGCTTCCAACCTCCAAAGGAGAAACCACAAATCTCCCTTAGGAGGGGGTTTATTTCCATTGCTGCAGCTGATTAATTACAGCTGAGCAATTGGTTGGAGACAACCTGCATTCCTGGCCTGGATCTTATGTCTCCCAGTTGCTTGTAAACTGCGGAGTGGAGCACCAGCCCGCCCTCCTCTCCAAATGCTCCACCCCATGGGCCCATCTCTAAACATTATTTTATCTTGCATTCCACACATACTCCCCCTGGGGTTAGATGTCATATGCTTCTCTAGAAATCTAGGGGAAATATAGACTCCTTCACTGATCACACCATGCACTTTATCACACTATTCCTTGCACACAAGCCAAATAATCCAAAGTGCCAGGTGCCAAAAGTTTGGGCCAGTCAACATAGTACATCAATGGGAAAGTTTGCACTCAGGATGAAGAAAGTCCTAGATGAGGACTGAAACATTGATGATTCTTTTAACTTATTAAAACAAATTAAAAATAGCACAACGTGTTTCAACCTATCAGAAGGTCTTCCTCAGGTGCATGTATTTCTCCAACTGAACATATATGGCTATATATATGCCAAGAGATAAATCAGACAATTACACAATTTAAAACATATGTTTGTAAATGCCACCCACAACCAAATATGGTCAGGACCGGAAGTATGCCGCCATCCCTAACATGGAGGCACACCCAGTTCTGAGCATAAAATCCATTCCCACCCCAAGATGTCCACAGTGGTCATAGAGCATCTTTTTCTATTTTGTCTGTCATTTTGTCACTTCCTGTGACAGCTTCTTAATAATGCGCATTGGTCTTCACATCTCCCGGTCGATATCTTCCCAACACAGGAAGTGACAAAATGGCTGATATCCATAGGAAAGCATTGAGAAATGGACTGATTGCCTATGGACTGATTGAATGCGCGCGTGGCTCTTGCCGCGCATGTGCATTCAACGCTGACGTTGGAAGAGGGAGGAGAGTTCCCTAGCGCCGAGGGAGCCCGGTGATGGAGAAAGGTAAGTGATTAACCTCTTCCTCCCCCTTCAGCCTGGCGGGAGTGGGACCCTGAGGGTGGGGGGGACCTAAAGACCCTATAGTGCTAGTTTTCCTGGCACTATATTGGTCCTTTAAGGTGCACATTTCAAAGATCCATTTCACCTCTTAGGTACTCTTTTTATTTGGGAGATTTCCTCCTATCCAGTGCAAGCTAACTTTTTCAATTGCACAGAAATCTAGAAATTTCGGATCTGATTCATGTTTCTCTAGGAAATGTTTAGATACACTATGGCTAGTGAACCCTTTTTTTATATTTCTTATGTGTTCACCAACTCTGACTTTTATAGGTCTAGATGTTTTACCTATATATTGATATCCACATGTGCAATTAAGTAAATATATTGCATTGTTCGAATGACATGTAATTAAGAATTTAATTTTAAATTCTTTTTTTGTAATTG
This sequence comes from Pelobates fuscus, assembly GCF_036172605.1. Classification (NCBI taxonomy): domain Eukaryota; kingdom Metazoa; phylum Chordata; class Amphibia; order Anura; family Pelobatidae; genus Pelobates; species Pelobates fuscus. The sequence continues at coordinate 136,987,123 of NC_086320.1, read as the reverse complement.
AAGATCTAAATGTCGTTACATTTTTGTTTGATATATCTGTACTCTTACATGCATTGCACATCCCACAGTGAAAAAAATTTTTTTGACTCTTTGGACAATTAGTTAAAAATTTTTAGATTATGCTATCTTTAGTGTACCTATAATCCTAATTTTATTAATGACAGGAGGTGAATATTTGCTTAAGTCTCTCTTTACTAGAACTCCACAGCATCACATTAACACAGAGAAAAAACAACCAATCAGAAAAAAATGAGGTACAATAATACTCCCCTCCCTACACATAACTTCCTCTTTCAAGCTGCAACAAAAACAAAACAAAAGGCAGAAAAAGCAATGTAGAGAAAAAAACTAAGTCTTAGATACAATGAATGCAACAATGTCATCCATCCGAGAAGAAATGTCAAACCTGGAACCACAGACTGAATGTAAACTGAATTGAGAGAAACAGAATCAAAAGGGTTGGTTAGATAATAAAATGTACTCTGAACCAAACATGCAGGCACCCAGTGAAACAACCAGAAATACCATAATATACAGAGATCCCAACCATTACGTAGGAAGACGACACATGAACAAGTGACAGGTAGCAGAGACAACAAGCACAGAGTTGAATGCTTACCTGACTACCCCAAAATTTTGAAAGTTAACCAGCAGGGGAGGGATAAAAATGGAAGTGAAATATTCATCTCCTGTCATTAATAAAATTAAGATTATAGGTACACTAAAGCTAGCATAATCTACAATTTTATAACATGACAGGAGGCTTCATATATTTGCTGTTTTAACGCTAAGCCAAAGATGCTTGTTTTGCTGGTACATAATCCGGGAGACAGCTAGAGCAATGCAGAATGGACCTTCCAATTGCGAGAAGTGACGGCAGATCGATCGATGAAGATGCCAGTCGTCCCAGTAGCACAAATAAAATAATGGTGAAAAACCATCAGCTATTTGACAACAACTACCGATAATAGAGCAAAGTACAAAGGGGTGAAAGGGTAGGTCAAGTCAGCCAGAGAAAAGCTAGACAGGCCTAAGGGAAAGATTAGATAGGAAAAACTAGGTAGAAATTTTAGAATAAATAGGGGAGAGGAAAGCAAAACAAAACCCCTAAAGTCAATCCACAATTAAACCCTTATTACATATTATATACCGTTTTCTGGCCATTAAATGGTCTTTCTAAAGATATCATTATTTTCATCATATCATATAATTTACTATAAAAAAATTATAAAATATGATGAAACAATTAAAAAAAAACACACTTTTTCGAACTTTGACCCCCAAAATCTTTTACGCATTAACAACAGCCAAAGAACACCCAAGTTAAATAGTTTTTACATTTTGTCCTGAGTCTAAAAATGCCCAATGTTAATATGTTCTTAGCTTTTTTTGAAAGGTTATAGGGTATAAAGTGGCACTTTGCTATTTCCAAACCTTTTTTTTTTCAAAATTAACGCAAGTTACATTGTAACACTGATATCTGTCAGGAATTCCAGAATAACCCTACACATGTATATATTTTTTTAAAAGAAGACAACCTAATGTATTAAACTTGGGGTATTTTGACTCTTTTTCATGCAACCATTTTACCACCAATCTATGCCAAATGTAAACAAAAACAATGAAAATGGTGATTTTTTTTTTACACATATAGCAATTTAAGAGCACCCCAATATGTGTTCAGCAACATCTCCTGAGTACAGTGATACCCCCCTTGTATAGGTTTATTGGGTTCTCTGGGGGATAAAAGACCTTATTTGGAGGGTGCGCATTCCAGTTTTTCAACTTGGAATTTTCTCAGCTGGTCATCATGCCCCCATGTCCTATTTTGGACATTTTTGAAGCCGGCCAATGTAATGTATCCCCATCAAACCAGATATTTCTGAAAAGTATACACCCTAGGGTATTTCAAATGGTGGTATTTTAACACTTTCCATGCATTAATTCTACCACCAGTCTTTGTCAAACTTTTGGGTAGTCTTTTTTTGTGTTATTTTTCTCTCACATTGTACTTTAGGCATGGATTCTCAGATATGTGTTACTGACAAATAAACCCCCAATATGTGTTCAGCAACATCTCCAGAGTACAACAGTGACCCCACTGTACAGGTTTTATGGGCTTTTGCAAACTTACAGGGCTCAAATGTAGGGCTTCCCCCTTTTCCATGTTGCCTTTGATACCATATAGCAGCCCAGGAATGAAAATTAACCCCATCATGGCATACCATTTATAAAAGTAGACAACCCAGGGTATTCAAAATGGGATATATCCAGTCTTTTGTAGTAGCCACTTAGTCACAAACGCTGGCCAAAGTTAGCATTTTTCTTTGTTTTTTGCATTTTTTTTACACAAAAACTGCACTTTTACTGGTGATTTCCATGTCGGAATATATTTTACTGATTTCAAACACTCATATTTGTGTTCAACAAAGTCTCCCGAGTATAATAATAACCCCCCATGTACAGGTTTTATGGTGTTTTGGAAAGTTACAGGGTCAATATAAGGCTTGCCCGATTTAGTTTGCCAGATTGGTTTGCTGGACCTTTGTTGCCTTTTGAGACCACATGGTAGCCCAGGAATGTGAAATAACCCCATCATGGCATACCATTTTCAAATGTAGACAACCCAGGGTATTCCAAATTGAGTATTTCCAGTCTTTTGTTGTAACCACTTAGTCACAAACGCTGGCCAAAGTTAGCGGTTTTATTTGTTTTTTATATAAATGTTTTTTTTTTTTTAAATATATATATATATTGTGACAGAGTGTTTGGGATGGTGGTCAGGGGTGTATATCTGGCACCCAGACTTTTGCACAGCCACTATCCTGACATGTGGGTAAGACAATTCTCCACCCACTGTCAGAGTAGCTGTGCATGAGTCCAGCCCAGGTTTTCTAAGGAGTTCTGGATCACTGCCTAACGAGGTCATTAGCCTCACCTGTAGGGGCTGTGAGCAGCTAAATAACTGCAGTCAAAGCAGGGTGGAGTGAGGGAAGTATTTGGAGGAGAAAGAAAGTGTTTTGTGAAGAAAGAAGGTTTACTGCTTGTTGTACCCTGTTACTTTTTAACAACAGAAAATAAACAGGCCAGAGGCATTTTTTGAAGCTGGACTTTGTCTTGACTTGGTTTTCTTACCCTAGAGGGCTGTGCAGTTGCCAAAAGATCCTGGACAAACACACATAGGAAAGTAAGTTTGTCACATATGGTGGAGAATGCGGGCACTGCACTGAAGAAGCCTGTGGGTATTAACTGGAAGCCAAACAAGCCTGGAGGAATATGGAGGAAGTTGTGAAAGTTTTGTTGCAAACTACAGCAGCACAGCAAAAGGCTACAGCCGTACAGCAGGAGGCCACAGCCGCACAACAGGAAAATATTACAGCCCTACAGCAACTGGTAATTACGCAAAAGGCCAACACAGATGCCATGATCCAGCAGGTTATGGGAGCCAAAGCTGAGGCAAACCGCCTGCTCAGGGAGGAGCAACATCAGGCCACCAGTATGATACAGAAGGAGATACAGGCTTTGACCAAGGGACTGACCAGAGTTTCAGAGTTCTAGTAAAGAGAGACTTAAGCAAATATGAAGCTTCCTGTCTTGTTCATAACCCTTCTGTGTAAATTGTTCTTTTAAAACAGCTGACTGTGTGAGGAAATCTAGTTGATTTTTTTTTTTTTTTTTTTTTAATTCTTTATTTTTCTTGTGCAAAGATTGACAACGAGCGTGCAGAGCCACGACAGCATCCGCATGCATTTTTCACAACATTGCAAAGTGTGGCATTTCAGACAGCACATTTTTTTTTTATATAACATAACCTAAGGATAGCAGGCAATTAGACATCAGTGTTTTATATTTTCAGCATGCTAGGCTAAATGTGTACATATCAAGGCTAGTTGCGCTGAGGCTTAGAATTATATAGAGTTGCATCGTTATAGGAGGACGCTTTTATGTGTAAGGTGTGGTGTGCTCGTTATTAACGACAATGATATGCCAGGAGCTTTACCGCTAATTTTTAACCATTCTTAAGTTGTCCCATTAGATAGGGCCACTTAATACAATAATGCTTGAGCGGTCAAAGAAAACACACAGACGGAACTACAGCAAAAAAACAAAAAACAAAAACAAAACTGTTACTATACGATAAAGCAATATGAGCTAAGGCTGATCTATGAAGGCCAAGATAGTAGCGGTTTAAACTGGTTCAGTGGTATTAAACATCGTGTTTGCACTGGTTGTCAGGTAGGCCAAGGCAGTCTACTTGGAGGTTTAACTGGGCTTAACAAACTACATAGTTATAGTGTGTAGTAATGCTTACAGATAACAGGAGGGTCAGAGCAGTTTACAAGACACAATTTAGTGCCTCGTGTTGCTAAGTAAGTCAGAAAGTTAGTAAATACGTTTATATGGAGCAAATTAGTATGACATGCATAATGGCTTCAAACGTTATAGTCCTGACCAGTGTCCCTGCATAACTGCACCGCGTCCTTTGTGGCTGCGGGGAAGTGCATGCTGCCCGTCTGTGAAGGGATCAGCCGACTCCTTTAGGTGGAGCTTGCACTGATGGCGTCGGGTAGTTCTTGGTGTCGGCTGTCCCCCTCCTGCTCCGGTCTTGTGGCAGGGCCAGCTTAACATTAATGTTGCCCTTGTACTTCCAGGCCCAGAGTCCTGAACATCTTTGCCGTTTGGCTGTTGTCGGGTAGCTGGGTTGTCGGGTTGTCGGGTAGCTGGGTTCTCTTCCCGGGCCTTGTCTCCCATGTCGCCTTTGTGCACGTAGTTGGCGCTGTGGCGTGTGCCTTCTCCGCCAGGAAGTATTGGGAGCATGGAGTCGGCGTGAGCCGGGCTGGCGTGTGGCGGAGCTGCGGTAAGGATGGTGAGCAGATCTGTATTGGTGCTGTGCCCGGATGAGTGTGCGTTTAGGGTGGCTGTGCATGCGCCGGTTCGCCTGCTGGGAGCTTGGTAGCGGTGGCCGCCTTGTGAGGGTAGGAGACTGTAGCGGGGCTCGCAAATGCAGCTTACCCTCCAGCTTCCTCCAGAAAGCCTCAAAGTGGTCATTTATGCGTGAGAGGATGTCTCGTGGTGGGTCTGTCTGGGTCTCTGCGTTTGACTCTTCCACCATTTTAGGTAGGTCTCTGCCGTGTTGTCTTGGCGCCAGATTGCTTCTCCAGATGCCTGGATGGACCGGGATCACCCCCACTGGTCCAGGGGGGGGGGTACAGGGCTTCCTTGTGCTGTGAGCAGCCTCCATATGCCTCCAGGCTGAGGGAGCGGCCGCCTCCCCCGCCTGTCGCGCACCAGGCCGCAGTGTTCGTCACGGTACCAATGGATCCCAATCGGATTGCCAGGTGTCCCATCTTGTGCCCCCTGTTGTGGGTGGCAGGAGGGTGCCTGGGGATGTCGCTTGAGTCGCCTGTTGGGGCCATATTCTTGTCGTGTCGTCGAGTTTGTGCGGGAGCTCGTGGAGAACACGTCTCTCCGCCATGCTAGTCAGGCCCCGCCCTCTGGAAATCTAGTTGATTTGAGCAATTTCTCCGCAGTCTTAAAAATTGCCTTCTTGGTATATTACTTAGCCATGGTTTGTGATGACAGCTAATTACTTCAATATAGCTTTTTACACCAACTTGTTTTAAAAAAGTGTGGGTCGCTAAAATATTGTTGGAGATATATATATATATATATATATATATTTAGATCTAAAAAAAATTAACCCCTTAAGGACTGAGCGAAATGTACACGTTGTGATTAAAACAAAACCTAAACAAAACCTGGAATTTGACTATATGTCTGTTCAGGCGTAATTCACCTCTTTTATATTAAGTGCATCCACACTTATTATATATCATTCTATTCACGGGAAACAGGGCTTTCATTTATGAATAAAATATTTTAAAAAAATGGGAGAAAATAAGACTTTTTTTTTTTTTAGTTCTACATGACATTTTAACTGTGAATGTCATAATACTGTTTGGTTTTACTGCAATAAAATACACATATTTGTATTCAGCGATGTCTCACGTGTAAAACAGTACCCCCCATGTACAGATTTTATGGTGTTTTCAAAAGTTACAAAGTGAAAAAACAAACTTTGCAACTTTTGAAAACACCATAAACCTGTACATGAGGGGTAAGGTTATACTCGGGAGACTTCGCTGAACACAAATATTAGTGTTTCAAAACAGTAAAATGTATCACAACAATTATATTGTCAGTGTAAGCGCCATTTGTGTGTGGAAAAATGCAAACAATGTCACTTTCACTGACGATATCATCATTGTAATACATTTTACTGTTTTGAAACACTTGTGTTAAGCAAAGTCTCCCGAGTAAAACAGTACCCCCATGTACAGGTTTTATAGTGTCTTGGAAAGTTAAATATTGTGCTAGCAATCAAATTCCCTGGACTTTCTGCCTGGGTTGTCAGGCAGGTCCTGCAAATTGTAATTAATAAAATGACCTAATTATGTAAAAATATTACATAAATATATACGTAGAATTAATACATGTATTGTTTATTGTGTATATATATATATATATATGCACATATAATTATTTTATTATTTTTATTTATATATAGGTATATATAGTGATATATACGTATATACTTATGTCTATAGATAGATATATTATTTCGTTCTATGTGTATTTTGTTTCTTGTCGAATTGAGCAATTTCTCTGCAGTCTTAAAAATTCTTAGTTTACATTATATATTTCGACACATTATATAAACGTTGGGCATTTTTGGCCTCTTTCAAATCGGATGAAAACAAAGCTGCAGTCAAACCACTCCCATCTAGCAAATACGGACTGAATCACCTCACACCGGATGCCCAATGACATATACATCACAGGAAGTAACGTATTGGGAAGATACTGACCGGGAATTGGGAAGACCAATGCGCATCACTAAGAAGCCGTCACAGGAAGTGACGAAATGACAGACGAAATTGAAAGAGTGGCTCTATGAACAGTGGGGACATCTTGGGGTGGGAAAGGATTTTATGCTCAGAACTGAATGTTGGGGATGGCGGCATACATCCGGTCCTGACCATATTTGGTTGTGGGTGGCATTTACAAACATATGTTTTGAATTGTGTAATTGTCTGATTTATCTCTTGGCATATATATAGCCATACATGTTCAGTTGGAGAAATACATGCACCCGATGAAGACCTTCTGATAGGTTGAAACGCGTTGTGCTATTTTTAATTTGTTTTTATAAGTTGTCAATAAATAAACACCTTTTAATACTTACCCTGGATTCTGGAGTTCTGAGTTCCTGAGGGTGATCTTTGGAAATTCCATCACATATCTCTTTTATGAGATGAAAAGCGCCATAAGTACTGAGCCAACTTTTAATGGGCTCTGAAAATTGTGAGTTTGAAGACATTTTCTTACACATATATACTTTCACATATACAGATTACACTATTTGTGTTTTCCAACTTATCCAAAATAGATGAAAAAAATGTATGTGTATTGGTTACCAAAGAAACATTGAGTGTAAGATAAACCAAAATATTTATTCCTGTGTGCGCAAATCTCCTTATCTTTTTTTCCATTTTTATCACATGTTTAAGTGTAAACTTGGGTAATTTTTAGCTGCACCAGACTGTTTATCTTGAAAGTGTCATTCTGTCCTTTTAAAATAATAACACTAAAGTAATTAGTGTAGACCATCTAAGGTCAAAGCCAAAGGACACTCTTCGGTGTCACAAACATTGAAGAGTATGTAGTGTCCTGATGTAGGTGACTTGATACATAATACTTGTTATTACTGTGCAATAATAAAGTGACACAATGCTTAGAATAAGGGATTAATTTACTAGTGAGTGTCGCTGGCTGAGATAGGGCCATATTTACTGGTTGATTTAGGCCTACCGAGACTAAGTGATGTAATGAAATGTTGTTAGAAGGATTAGTGTATATATACCCCAGGCAACCATGAAGGGTGGGTATGTCATAATGCCGCCTACAGAGGGCCATATGATGGGAATGTAATGAAGGCCTAGTAAGGCCATGTGTGAAGCCTTAGGACCTGAAACAAGACCAGTATAATCATATTTACTTACAACTAGCTATGTGCACAGTTTCAATCTGAGACCTATGAAGGAGATAATGAAACCACCCAAATAGATGCAGGAGGACCAAAGTGGCCCAAATTTGGAACTGTCATAAATTTATCATGACCACGTGTATAGGCCCAGGTTTGGGTCGGACGTCATTATGACCAACATAATATTAAAGTATGTTTGGCTCGTGTGGAGCACAGAAAGGCAAAACCAACGTAAGTAGTAACGGCAGTGAAATAAGACAGATTATTAACAGGCAGTACCATAAATGCTAACCAGATGTATAGGTCCAAGTTTGGGTCTGGGGCTTTTATTCAGTTAAAACAAACAGTAAAAAAAAATCTTATTCCAGATTGTACCATTTATCTTGTTTGCCATTTTCTGCCAATCCGGTGCCAATTTGTATTTATTAGCAGCTGAGTTGCACACTTTGTTTACAAACACCTCTTCATCACTTTAACCCTTGATGACCGGAGGGCGTACTATTACGCCCTATTTTAAGCGGCTCTAAACGCCGCCGGGCGTAATAGTACGCCCTTCGGTTTTTTTTGTTACTTACCCGGTCGCCGGCGATCCCACGCCGGCGATTGCGGTTGGGGGGACTCCCAGGGAGCCCCCCGTGGCACGTCCTTCCTCCTGGGGGCCCCCCCGGCCATGTGAGAGTGAGGTCCTTGCGAGGACCTCACAATCACATGGCCGGGTTAGCTGGCTCAGGCATTGCCAGCAGGGGGACTGCCTGTAATGACAGGTAGTCCCCCTGCTGGCTGGAAATAAAATAAATGAAAGTTAAAATAAGTGTAAAAAAACAATATATATATATATATATATATATATATATATATATATATATATATATATATATACTTAGATCATATATATATACATACACACACACACACACACACATACACTGTCTAGGTGTATTTTACTATTAATATATATATATATATATATTTTTTTTTTTTACAATCTTTATTTTCCTTTTTCATGTAACATATGTACGGTATAGAACAACAATGTCGAATAAACCTTTTTGCATTGTTACATCTCGACTGTCAGTATACAAATATTCAAACGAAAAACATAGGAAAAAGAAACTTTGTTAGAGGCCGGGTGTGTTAATACAATTGAGCAGTAAGCAATTATGTGTGTTCAGGCCTTCAGAGCGCTTGGGTAAAAGCCAAGCGTGTCCATGCAGATACTGTTTTTCTCTACCTTGGGTGTGCAGAAGTCAGAGGAGATGTTGACATGCTTATCTGTATAGCTAGACATATGTGAGGGTACGCTGGGTACCAGTCAAGGTTGTCAGGTGGTACGCAATAGTGTTAGTGTCAACATTTTATAAGGTCTCAGTTTCCTGAGTGATCTATTAATATGCTTACTACGAGTGTGTAGATAAATGTGCCCCTATTCCGGGCACGTCTGGGTCAGTCGTCCGGGGTTTGTCCGTCGTCTAGTCGTGGAGGGGGGTGGGAGGTAGGGGACAGAGGGGGGGGGCTGATAGAGAGATTAGCTCTGTATACGCCGGCTTCCCGCGGGCCCCCGCGGTGCCGCACTCAGGTATGCTGCTCTGGTGGCTAGGTACGTTTCCCAAGGGTACCAGGTCCGTGCACATTGCTCCTGTCTATCATGGAGGTCTGCAGTTAGGGATTCCATTGAGTGGATGTCTTCCACCTTTGTCACCCATTGCTGGAGAGTAGGCACACCCTTCTGTTTCCACATTACCGGGATAAGGGCCTTAGCTGCGTTGAGCAGTGGCAACGTAAGGGATTTCTTATATGCTTTAGTGGGTGTGGGGGTGTGGTGTAATAACATCGTTAAGGGTTCTAGGGGCATCTCTGCTCCTGTGATTCTGTTTATCTCTACCCTAATCTTCTCCCAGTATGTGGTGATCATGGGGCATGTCCACCAAATGTGGTAGTACGTGCCTATGTGCGCGCTGCATCTCCAGCAGGTGTCTGGGGTACTCTCATTCATGCGATTAAGTATGTCAGGTGTTCTGTACCAACGGGTTAATATTTTATAATTCAGCTCCTGGAACTTTGAGCTGATAGAGCTTTTATGTGTGAGGGTGTAGATCTTGTCCCAGTCCTGTGAGGTAAGGATTTCCCCTGAGTCTCTCTCCCAGTGGTCCTTAAATTTGAGCACCACGTCCCTACTGGTTTGGGTTTTGAGCATGGTGTACAGGGTGGAGATACCTCTGTGTACGTGTGTTCGGTGTACGCACAGGTGTTCAAAGTAGGTGAGGGGTCTAGTCAGATGCCCTCGTCCAGGTAGGGATAGGAAGTACGTCTTTATTTGGTGGTATCTAAATTGTTCAAGTAACGTCGGTAATCTATCGGGGCACAGGTTCGCTAGTGGTTTAAGGCCCTGCGTGCCGAGCCATTGGTGTAGGTACATCCAGTCTGCCTGCTGGAGGCCTGCTAGGTCTTGTGGGGTTAGAGCGTCGGCCAGGTCCGGGTTATGCGTGATGGGTGTTAAGGGGCTAGGAGAACTGGTGAGTTGCTGTCGGTAGCGTATAGTCATCCACACACGGAGCGTGGCGTCGATTAGGGGGTTCTTGGTGTGTAGGTCAGTGTATGTGGCTGTATGTAACCATAGCCTGGAAGGTAGTTTCCTGTCCGTTTGTTCCAGTTCCAGGGTCACCCATTGTTTTAGTGGGAGTAGTGCGTGCCAGTCCGTCAGTCTATGCAGGTGTGCGGCGCGGTAATACGTCTCTATGGAGGGCAGTCCCGTGCCCCCCATCTGTTTCGGTAGTTCCAGTGTTGATTTTTTTGTACGGGTTGGGCGGGAGTTCCAGACGAATCTGCGTATGGCAGTTGTCAAGGAGCTAAAAAAGGCCCTGGGCACGGTAATTGGCACCGTTTGGAATAGGTAGAGTATCCTGGGTAACACGTTCATTTTAACCGCATTGATGCGTCCGAACCAAGAGACGTAGTATGGGGTCCATTTCTTAAGGTCTGTTTGAAGTGAGTGTAGGAGTGGGTGGTAATTATAGTGGTATAATTGGGACGGATCCCTGGTCAGCCATATGCCCAGGTATTTTAATTTGGTATCGCACCATTTGAACCGATATTGGGAGTAAAGGTGTGTTGGGGGACCTGTAGGGGGCGGGAGGTGAAGGGCCTCGGACTTATCTGTATTGAGTTTAAGATTAGAGATAGCCCCAAACTCCCGAAAAGATGCCAGGAGGTTGGGCAGCGAAATCAGTGGCTGAGTAAGAAAGAACAGCATGTCGTCCGCATATGCGGCTACTCGGTATTCCTGGCGACCGAGGTGGAATCCAGAGATTCCCCCATTCCGTCTGACCGCCCCCAGGAATGGTTCCAGGGAGAGGGCAAACAGGAGGGGGGAGAGCGGGCATCCCTGGCGGGTGCCGTTCCTGATTGTGAAGGGGGCAGACAGTGCCCCATTAATGCGGATCCTCGCCGTGGGGCTCGTGTACAGGGAGAGCACCCAGGACAACATGTTGGGACCGAATCCCATGTGAGTGAGGGTGCTCCCCAGATACGACCAGTCCACCCGGTCGAAAGCCTTTTCGGCGTCAGTTGAAAGTAGTAGTAGTTCCCTACGGCGTGTCCGTGCTATGTGTAGGATGTTCAGTGCCTTGATCGTGTTGTCCCTCCCTTCTCTGCCCGGGATAAACCCTACCTGATCTGAGTGTACCAGGTGGGGGAGGTGTTTTGCAACTCTCAGGGCAATGGCTTTTGCGAATAGTTTCAGATCTGCATTTAGTAGTGATATGGGGCGGTAGCTCGCACAGTTTGTCGGGTCTTTGCCCTCTTTAGGTATTACAGTAACTATGGCTGCTAAAGTGTCCGTGGGGAAGCGGCCCCCCTCCAGTATGGAGTTGAGGCCTTTTAAGAGATTCGGTAGTAAGATATCTCTGAACGTACGCAAGTACATCAGAGGCAGGCCGTCTGGCCCTGGGGCTTTGTGGGCTTTGGAGTGCTTCAGGGCCGCCGCTAGCTCCTCTACCGAGAGGGGTCGGTCCAGGTCGTCTCGCATTTCGGCAGTCAATTTCTTATCGATATTCTGTTCCAGGAATTCCGTGATTTGGTGTGTACGTCGTGCACGGGCTGTGTCAGTATTGGGTTGGGGGATGTTGTATAAGTCTGTGTAGTAGTCTACGAACGCTCGCTGAATTCCGTCCGGCAGCCGCGATTCAGCCTTATCTCTAGGTTTAATTTTGTGAATGTGGCTCGCCATCCGTCGGTCTCGGAGCTGACGGGCTAGCAGCCTGACGCTTTTGTCCGAGTGTTCGAAAAAGAACCGCGCCGATTTTCTAAGTGTGCGCAATAGTCCCTGGGCTAATATGTCCCTTCTCTGCCTTCGGAGCGCTGTTTGTCGGAGGAACGTGCCCTCGTCTTGACTCTGCTTGTGAACTTGCTCCAGGTTGGCAATTTGTGTGTTTAGTGTTGTTAGCTGTCGTGTGTGCTCTTTTTTCCGTTGTGAACAGACCTTAATATAGTGTCCCCGTACGACACATTTATGTGCTTCCCACACCGTCAGGGGCGATATGTCAGGGGTCATGTTAGTGTCGAAGTATTGTGTCAGTGTTTGCCTGACTGGGTCCGTGTCTCCTAGGTTAAGTAACATGTTCTCATTCAGCTTCCACTGCCTTTCCGCTGGTTTGTGTAATGGGGATTGGATCTGGACTGAGATCGGGGTGTGATCTGACTCCGCGATCAGGCCTATGCTTGCCTTGCGGAGTAGTGGCAGGGCTTCCTGCGCCATGAAGATATAGTCTATCCGACTGTATCGCTGATGCACCGCCGAGAAATAGGAATAATCCCTACCATCTGGGTGTGCCGCCCTCCAGCAATCCACTATATATATATATATTAATATCAAATTACAAGTAGACTGATACTGATTGAATATATATATATAATTATTGTTATATATATATATTTATATATAATATAAAAAAATGTAAATACGTTAAAAAATAAAATTAAAAAAATAATTAAAAATAAATAATTAAATATATAGATGTGTGTTATTTCGTTCTAACTGTATTGTGATATTAATATGTATATATTTATATCAAAATACACGTAGAACGAAATAATATATATATCTATATACATAAATATGTATATATCACTATATATACCTATATATAAATAAAAATATTTTTAAAAAATATATATATATATACACACACGTGTGTATATATATATATATATATATATATATATATATATATTAATTCTACACATATATTTATGTAATATTTTTACATAAGTAGGTATCTTAATTAATTACAATTAGCGGGACCTGCCTGACAACCCATGCCGAAACTAAAGGGAATTTAATTTGCTAGCACTATATTTAACCCTATAACTTTCCAAAATACCATAAAACCTGTACATGGGGGGTACTGTTCTACTCGGGAGACTTCGCTGAACACAAATATTAGTGTTTCAAAACAGTAAAATGTATTACAACGATGATATCACCAGTAAAAGGGAAGTTTTTTTCATTTTTCACGCACAAACAGCACTTACATGGACGATATTATTGCTGTGATACTTTTTACTGTTTTGAAACAAATATTTGTGTTCAGCGAAGTCTCCCGAGTACAACAGTACCCCTCATGTACAGGTTTTATGGTGTTTTCAAAAGTTACAGCATCAAATATAAGGCTTGTGTTTCATTTTTTTCACATTCAAATTTGCCAGATTGGTTACGTTGCCTTTGAGACCCTATGGTAGCCCAAGAATAAAAATTACCCCTATGATGGCATACCATTTGCAATAGTAGACAACCCAAGGTATTGCAAATGGGGTATGTCCAGTCTTTTTTAGTAGCCACTTAGTCACAAACACTGGCCGCAATTGGCGTTTTTTGCATTTTTCACACACAAACAAATACTAACGCTAACTTTGGCCAGTGTTTGTGACCAAATGGCTACTAAAAAAGACTGGACATACCCCATTTGCAATACCTTGGGTTGTCTACTATTGCAAATGGTATGCCATTATGGGTGTAAATTTAATTCCTGGGCTACTATACAGTCTCAAAGGCAACATAACCAATCTGGCGAATTTTAATTTCAAATGTAACGTGCTATATTTGACCCTGTAACTTCCCAAAACACCATAAAATCTGTACATAGGGGTACTTTTTTACATGTGAGACTTTGCTGAATACAAATATGTGTATTTTATTGCAGTAAAACCAAACAGTACTATGACATTGACAGTTAAAATGTCATGTAGAACTAAAAAAATAAAAACACTTATTTTCTCCCATTTTTTTCATATTAAATTATGTTTCATAGCTAAATATTTGATTGCAAATGAAAGCCCTGTTTCCCCTGAATAAAATGATATATAATAAGGGGGGGGGGTGCATTTAATATGAAAGAGGTGAATTACGGTTGGACAGACATATAGCGCAAATGCCAGGTTTTGTTTACGTTTTGTTTTGTTCACAACGTGTACATTTGGCTCGGCATTTTTGCGTTGCCGACCGGTGATGGTCCTGAACCGTCCTAACGGTCCAATGTACTTACCCGATCGCCGTCGTTCCCCCTGGCGGAGATCGGCGGTGCTCCCGTTGTGGGGAGACTGCCTGCAGCCCAGACAGTCTCCCCATGGCGAATTAGGACCCCCGTGGCCATGTGGTCGCTCAACAGGGCGACCACATGGTCACAATAGGTGTCCATGTGTCTGCCTGCAGTGGGACTGTCTATGCTGACAGGGAGTCTCCCTGCTGCTGTAAAATCATTAAAAAAAATTAAGTTAAAGTGAATAAAAAAAAATGATTATTATATATGTGTATATATATATATATATGATATATAGACATATATTATACCTATATAATATATGTCTATATATCATATATATATAATGTCATGCTAAGTGTATTTTTATATTAATATGTACATATATATATATATTTTTTTTTTTTAAATTCTTTATTTATATTGTGCATGAGGGTGACAATTAGATGCGCAAAACCACAACGATTGTTGCGCACCGGTCATAAACATAGGATTACAAACATGTGGTGATAAATAGAAATATAAACAGTATATATATGTGTATGATACCTTAGAGTGAAATAACAATGGTATCTAAATATACTTATACTTATCTGATAAAATCAAGAACAGCCTCTCAAGGTCGTGGCCCAGTCCCGACCTTTTACAACATATACAAAGGCAAAGGAGAAATGAGATACGGCTGTATACAATCTAAAATAGGAACAGAAAAAGATACATAGTGTAATACAGTAAAACACAAAAATGATGCGCCAAGATAATATTGCACTCACGAGATTGAAGTGAATAATGCGCCTGAACAGGTGCCTGCCCCAATACGTTTGGGCGGCTAGGTGTCTCCACTTTCCACTGGAACTCCAAGCGGACCAAGAAATGGACTGAGACTTCAGTAGAGGTAAGTAAAACAAATATGCAGATTTATTGTAGAAAAAGGCTACAAATAATAGCCGTATTCAATAAAAGTATAAATAAAAGAGAGGTCCTACGCGTTTCGTTCCTATAGAAAGGAACTTCCTCAGGGACCGAAATTCAAGTAAAATCAATCAATACATGAAAAAATGCATACAATACTATCCCCCCAAAGAGTCTCTTTAAATAGGCTAAGCCTATAGTTCATTGGTGGATCCGGTGGGAGTTACCATTGATTGTAGATCCTGTTCAGTTGCAGGGTATTCATCAGACCTGTTCAGGTGTAGAGAGGTGTTCCAACATTCGATTTCGGCGCCAAACGGAAAAACCGGAAACCGGAAGTAGTATTCCGTTTTCACTTCCGCGTTCCATTACCCTGTGCGTTCCAACTCAGAGATGAAAAGTGGTTAAGCATATCGCCACCTAGAGGTCGCCTAGGGTATAGCAGTTTTAAAACTTTTGCAAAAAACAAGCACATTATAAGGAATGTCTTCCTAATAAAGATGATAATCATAGTGCAATTTATTTAAATCCATATAACTAAAACCCTCAAAATAATCAGTGTTTACTTAATTTTCTACTGTTACAATTAAATGTATAACAGTCACATTTGAACTCTTTGATAGTTAGATTATATGTGTATTGCTAATCGTGAAAAACTTTTCAATAGCATTTTGATCATATACGATCAATAAATTTGATGAAACATTCTATAGCTCAAATGATCATATTATATATAGGTGCTAAACTAAATAATAATTAATAATGTCACACTTAAAAGCAAAACAGGAAGTACATATACAATGTGTAGAATAATTGTCAGTATCAACGTCCTAATATAAACTATGTTGATAAATTCATTATAAATATAAATCAGTGTTACATAACTTTATTGATTTTGTGCTCGTATAGATTCATGTAGTACATATATTATAAAAAACGGATCTTAATATCCATAAAGATTCCTTGTGTAATGTATCTTAATAATTATAATAGTGTCCAATGTTTGATCATCTTTTGTAGAACTGTTCCTTATTTATTTAAGTGAATTTGTCTCACATATTCCAAATGT
Organism: Pelobates fuscus; assembly: GCF_036172605.1. Classification (NCBI taxonomy): domain Eukaryota; kingdom Metazoa; phylum Chordata; class Amphibia; order Anura; family Pelobatidae; genus Pelobates; species Pelobates fuscus. Next base: position 136,970,562 of record NC_086320.1, on the reverse strand, counting down.
CCTGACCTTTGTCATAAAGGAAAGGAGCATATAGAAAAAAGAAAGGGGAAAAATAAACAAAAAAAGGGAGAGGAAGAAAGAGGAAGGGGAATCCTTCCCATGAGGGCACCATCACGGGGTCACCAACGGGAAATAATTATATTAATCAAGGAAGCATATGAGGTCAATATCATGATTGAGTCCCTTTGGATGGAGGGTCTGGAGTTTGTGTATCCAGTATGTCTCACGTTGTGATAGTTTTTTAAGTCTATCCCCCCCTCTCCAATAGGGCAATACTCTCTCAATTCCCACACACTTAAAATGAGAAAAAGAAAAATGGGGGCAAGCGTTGCAATGAATAGGTACAGAGTGGGTCTCGAGTTTCTTCTTTATATTATTAAGATGTTCCATTAATCTTATTTTGAGGATCCTTTTTGTACGGCCTACATACTGTTTGCCACACGGACACTGCAGTAGATAAACGACATAGTCCGTGTGGCAACCAATATCCGTCCTGATATTAAACTTTTCTCCTGTGCTGAAACTACAAAAGGAATTTGTTCTAAATACCAGGCTTGTAGTACAAGCCTTACACGTGTTACAACCTCTAAAAGATCCCAATGTTGTAGAATTATTCGACTTGGTAGGTTTAAGGGCATAGCTGGGAGCTAACATGTTTTTAAAGTTTTTGTTTTTCTTATAGATGACTCTAGGCAGTTGTGATAAGGTAGCCCCCAACACCGGATCCTGCAGCAAAATTGGCCAATGTTTTTGTAAACATTTTTTGATTCTATTATGGTCGGTGTTAAATTGTGTCAGGAAGGCTGAAGAAAATTCCTTTACTTGAGGTGTATCTATCCGAGGTTTATCTCCCAATAGTTGGTTTCTATTAACCTGTCTAGCTAATCGAATTTCTCTATCTAGAGTGTTTTTGTTGTAACCTTTCTCCAACAATTTCTTTTTCACATGTGTAGATTGAACATCAAAATCCTGGCTATCGGAGCAATTGCGCCTTAAGCGTGTGAACTGGCTTCTCGCAATGCCCCTAAGCCAGGGTTTGTGATGGCAGCTCAGCTGATGTACAAACCCATTCCCATCGGTGGGTTTGAAAAAACACTTGGTTCTGATCTCTCCTCGGTCAATGAACAAGGTGAGATCCAAAAAATGGATCTCAGCCTTGTTCCAGACGGGGGACAGCACCAAGTTATAAGTATTCAGATTGAGAAAATTAACAAATTCCTGAAACAAAGAAGAAGAACCTCGCCAAATAATAATAACGTCATCTATATACCGCCGCCAGAGCACCAGGTTCTCCCTCCAGTCATGACCAGACCATACGTATAGGTCCTCCCACCTTCTCATATAGGTGTTGGCATAACTGGGGGCGAACCTGGTGCCCATGGCGGTCCCTGTGGTTTGTAAATAAAATTCACCATTAAAATAAAAATAATTGTGTTTCAAAATAAAATTAACTGCACTCAAAAGAAACTGTTGGAGGTTACCTGCTAGGTTTGTGTCCTGTGACATGAAATGATTCAACGCCTCTAGTCCTAGGTCGTGATTAATTACTGTATAAAGAGAGGTTACATCCAGCGTGGCCCAACTATACTCAGTGTGCCACTCGATGGACTCTAATTCCTGCAAAAAAGATTTAGTGTCCTTGATGTAGGACAAAGCTCCTTGAGCATATTTTTGCAGGAAGGAGTCTGCAAAAGCTGACAGATTTGCAGTAAGTGAGTTGACACCACTGATGATCGGGCGTCCAGGAGGATTAGGTAACCTCTTGTGCGTTTTGGGGAGGAAATAAAAAATGGGAATAACAGGATTTTTTTGGAACAAAAAATCAAAATTCTTCTGGGATATGATGTCATTATTCTTTGCCTCCTCTAAAAAATTCCTTAGTTTCAGATTGAAATGTAAGGTGGGGTCACTTTTCAGGATCATGTATGTCTCTTTATCTCCCAAAATATTGGAAGATTCTTCCAAATAATAGGTAGTGGTCATAAGGACAATCCCCCCCCCTTTGTCGGCCTCTTTTATGACTAAGTCATCTCTTTCCATTAGATTTTTTAAAACATTTTTTTCCCTACGTGTGAGATTGTAATCACGTGTTTTTTGTTTAGTTGTAAGGATATGGAATTCTTTTTCCACCATACGTTCAAACGTCTCCAAGTAGGGTCCCTTACTCGGAGCAGGGTAAAAGTGTGACTTGGGTTTGAATCTATGGGGGATAATGTCTCCATCGCTAGTACCCACATCAGTGCCCACATGGGAAGGACTTAACAAAAAATGTCTCTTGACCGTCAAGGAACGCATATATTTCTTGAGGTCAATATATAAATTGAATTCATTGGCAGCCTGATTGGGGGCAAATTTCATTCCCTTCGAAAGTAAATTAATTTCTTCCTCAGACAATGGGATATCCGTTAAATTAAAAATACCTCTTTCTTTTACTTTTTGTCTGAGGTTACAGGATCTCTGGGAAATCTCAACTAGTCCTCCGTTCTCCCCCTTTTTGAGGGGGTTTCTTGTTGAAGAGCGGAGAACCTGTTGGGATGTTCCCAAACATCCGCCCTGGGTTGGAAATAATTCATAATGTTTTTTTCTTTGGGGCCTTTCAAGCGACCCTGAAAATTTTGTTCCCTTTCATTGGGTTGTGAGTGATTGCCCCAATGATTTGTATGATTGTTAGTATCTTGTGTACGGGATTTCACAATCTCATTTCTTATTGGAGATGATCTCCTAGAGAATTGTCGTAAGGATTTTTCCCTTGGGGGTGTTTTTAACCTTCTATTGGTGGTTCCCTGATGGAAAGAATTAAGATCTTTAGAGCCAGTGTGTGTTCCAGGTGTTCTGGACCTTCCTCTATTGTGGGGTGCTCTAGATCTATTACCCCTATAAGAGGTGGGGCGTGTACTTTTCCTAGATAGTCTATTTGAGGTGGAGAAAATATTAGATTTTTTATCCTCCTTATCCCTCATATATTTTTTGTTTTTGGTGTCGGTTATACGTTCATCTAATTTTTTTATTTGGTTTTGTAAGGATTCTTCCCTTTCTTTATATTCTCTGCTTTCAGAGTCTATAGAGAAGGTGGAATCAAGAAGGATTATTTCATTCTCCAATTTTTGTTGGGATTCTTTAGAGTGTTTGATGATTAGTTGAATAAGTTGGAATGAACAATTGGTGAGGATCTCATCCCACTCTTGTAAAAATAGAGGGTCATCCAGCCCAAAGGCGGGTGTCTTATCTAATCTGAGACCGCGTGGAATTAAGCCTTCTTTTAAATAATTATCAAGAAAGGCAACCTCCCACCATTTTTTTGTTTCCAAACTCAATAGTTTTTCCTTTTTCCTAAAAAACTCATCTAGCCCTTTAAGGGGCTGAGGCTTTTCCCACTCTTGAAATAATGTTTCAAACTTTTTTTTCCGATTCTGATGTAAATTTGATAAGAAATTAATGTTAGTGGCCATCTCACAGAGAGTATCCCTATGCTTAATCTGGGTAAGATATGTAGAAATATAAACAGTATATATATGTGTATGATACCTTAGAGTGAAATAACAATGGTATCTAAATATACTTATACTTATCTGATAAAATCAAGAACAGCCTCTCAAGGTCGTGGCCCAGTCCCGACCTTTTACAACATATACAAAGGCAAAGGAGAAATGAGATACGGCTGTATACAATCTAAAATAGGAACAGAAAAAGATACATAGTGTAATACAGTAAAACACAAAAATGATGCGCCAAGATAATATTGCACTCACGAGATTGAAGTGAATAATGCGCCTGAACAGGTGCCTGCCCCAATACGTTTGGGCGGCTAGGTGTCTCCACTTTCCACTGGAACTCCAAGCGGACCAAGAAATGGACTGAGACTTCAGTAGAGGTAAGTAAAACAAATATGCAGATTTATTGTAGAAAAAGGCTACAAATAATAGCCGTATTCAATAAAAGTATAAATAAAAGAGAGGTCCTACGCGTTTCGTTCCTATAGAAAGGAACTTCCTCAGGGACCGAAATTCAAGTAAAATCAATCAATACATGAAAAAATGCATACAATACTATCCCCCCAAAGAGTCTCTTTAAATAGGCTAAGCCTATAGTTCATTGGTGGATCCGGTGGGAGTTACCATTGATTGTAGATCCTGTTCAGTTGCAGGGTATTCATCAGACCTGTTCAGGTGTAGAGAGGTGTTCCAACATTCGATTTCGGCGCCAAACGGAAAAACCGGAAACCGGAAGTAGTATTCCGTTTTCACTTCCGCGTTCCATTACCCTGTGCGTTCCAACTCAGAGATGAAAAGTGGTTAAGCATATCGCCACCTAGAGGTCGCCTAGGGTATAGCAGTTTTAAAACTTTTGCAAAAAACAAGCACATTATAAGGAATGTCTTCCTAATAAAGATGATAATCATAGTGCAATTTATTTAAATCCATATAACTAAAACCCTCAAAATAATCAGTGTTTACTTAATTTTCTACTGTTACAATTAAATGTATAACAGTCACATTTGAACTCTTTGATAGTTAGATTATATGTGTATTGCTAATCGTGAAAAACTTTTCAATAGCATTTTGATCATATACGATCAATAAATTTGATGAAACATTCTATAGCTCAAATGATCATATTATATATAGGTGCTAAACTAAATAATAATTAATAATGTCACACTTAAAAGCAAAACAGGAAGTACATATACAATGTGTAGAATAATTGTCAGTATCAACGTCCTAATATAAACTATGTTGATAAATTCATTATAAATATAAATCAGTGTTACATAACTTTATTGATTTTGTGCTCGTATAGATTCATGTAGTACATATATTATAAAAAACGGATCTTAATATCCATAAAGATTCCTTGTGTAATGTATCTTAATAATTATAATAGTGTCCAATGTTTGATCATCTTTTGTAGAACTGTTCCTTATTTATTTAAGTGAATTTGTCTCACATATTCCAAATGTCCTGACCTTTGTCATAAAGGAAAGGAGCATATAGAAAAAAGAAAGGGGAAAAATAAACAAAAAAAGGGAGAGGAAGAAAGAGGAAGGGGAATCCTTCCCATGAGGGCACCATCACGGGGTCACCAACGGGAAATAATTATATTAATCAAGGAAGCATATGAGGTCAATATCATGATTGAGTCCCTTTGGATGGAGGGTCTGGAGTTTGTGTATCCAGTATGTCTCACGTTGTGATAGTTTTTTAAGTCTATCCCCCCCTCTCCAATAGGGCAATACTCTCTCAATTCCCACACACTTAAAATGAGAAAAAGAAAAATGGGGGCAAGCGTTGCAATGAATAGGTACAGAGTGGGTCTCGAGTTTCTTCTTTATATTATTAAGATGTTCCATTAATCTTATTTTGAGGATCCTTTTTGTACGGCCTACATACTGTTTGCCACACGGACACTGCAGTAGATAAACGACATAGTCCGTGTGGCAACCAATATCCGTCCTGATATTAAACTTTTCTCCTGTGCTGAAACTACAAAAGGAATTTGTTCTAAATACCAGGCTTGTAGTACAAGCCTTACACGTGTTACAACCTCTAAAAGATCCCAATGTTGTAGAATTATTCGACTTGGTAGGTTTAAGGGCATAGCTGGGAGCTAACATGTTTTTAAAGTTTTTGTTTTTCTTATAGATGACTCTAGGCAGTTGTGATAAGGTAGCCCCCAACACCGGATCCTGCAGCAAAATTGGCCAATGTTTTTGTAAACATTTTTTGATTCTATTATGGTCGGTGTTAAATTGTGTCAGGAAGGCTGAAGAAAATTCCTTTACTTGAGGTGTATCTATCCGAGGTTTATCTCCCAATAGTTGGTTTCTATTAACCTGTCTAGCTAATCGAATTTCTCTATCTAGAGTGTTTTTGTTGTAACCTTTCTCCAACAATTTCTTTTTCACATGTGTAGATTGAACATCAAAATCCTGGCTATCGGAGCAATTGCGCCTTAAGCGTGTGAACTGGCTTCTCGCAATGCCCCTAAGCCAGGGTTTGTGATGGCAGCTCAGCTGATGTACAAACCCATTCCCATCGGTGGGTTTGAAAAAACACTTGGTTCTGATCTCTCCTCGGTCAATGAACAAGGTGAGATCCAAAAAATGGATCTCAGCCTTGTTCCAGACGGGGGACAGCACCAAGTTATAAGTATTCAGATTGAGAAAATTAACAAATTCCTGAAACAAAGAAGAAGAACCTCGCCAAATAATAATAACGTCATCTATATACCGCCGCCAGAGCACCAGGTTCTCCCTCCAGTCATGACCAGACCATACGTATAGGTCCTCCCACCTTCTCATATAGGTGTTGGCATAACTGGGGGCGAACCTGGTGCCCATGGCGGTCCCTGTGGTTTGTAAATAAAATTCACCATTAAAATAAAAATAATTGTGTTTCAAAATAAAATTAACTGCACTCAAAAGAAACTGTTGGAGGTTACCTGCTAGGTGGGAGGACCTATACGTATGGTCTGGTCATGACTGGAGGGAGAACCTGGTGCTCTGGCGGCGGTATATAGATGACGTTATTATTATTTGGCGAGGTTCTTCTTCTTTGTTTCAGGAATTTGTTAATTTTCTCAATCTGAATACTTATAACTTGGTGCTGTCCCCCGTCTGGAACAAGGCTGAGATCCATTTTTTGGATCTCACCTTGTTCATTGACCGAGGAGAGATCAGAACCAAGTGTTTTTTCAAACCCACCGATGGGAATGGGTTTGTACATCAGCTGAGCTGCCATCACAAACCCTGGCTTAGGGGCATTGCGAGAAGCCAGTTCACACGCTTAAGGCGCAATTGCTCCGATAGCCAGGATTTTGATGTTCAATCTACACATGTGAAAAAGAAATTGTTGGAGAAAGGTTACAACAAAAACACTCTAGATAGAGAAATTCGATTAGCTAGACAGGTTAATAGAAACCAACTATTGGGAGATAAACCTCGGATAGATACACCTCAAGTAAAGGAATTTTCTTCAGCCTTCCTGACACAATTTAACACCGACCATAATAGAATCAAAAAATGTTTACAAAAACATTGGCCAATTTTGCTGCAGGATCCGGTGTTGGGGGCTACCTTATCACAACTGCCTAGAGTCATCTATAAGAAAAACAAAAACTTTAAAAACATGTTAGCTCCCAGCTATGCCCTTAAACCTACCAAGTCGAATAATTCTACAACATTGGGATCTTTTAGAGGTTGTAACACGTGTAAGGCTTGTACTACAAGCCTGGTATTTAGAACAAATTCCTTTTGTAGTTTCAGCACAGGAGAAAAGTTTAATATCAGGACGGATATTGGTTGCCACACGGACTATGTCGTTTATCTACTGCAGTGTCCGTGTGGCAAACAGTATGTAGGCCGTACAAAAAGGATCCTCAAAATAAGATTAATGGAACATCTTAATAATATAAAGAAGAAACTCGAGACCCACTCTGTACCTATTCATTGCAACGCTTGCCCCCATTTTTCTTTTTCTCATTTTAAGTGTGTGGGAATTGAGAGAGTATTGCCCTATTGGAGAGGGGGGGATAGACTTAAAAAACTATCACAACGTGAGACATACTGGATACACAAACTCCAGACCCTCCATCCAAAGGGACTCAATCATGATATTGACCTCATATGCTTCCTTGATTAATATAATTATTTCCCGTTGGTGACCCCGTGATGGTGCCCTCATGGGAAGGATTCCCCTTCCTCTTTCTTCCTCTCCCTTTTTTTGTTTATTTTTCCCCTTTCTTTTTTCTATATGCTCCTTTCCTTTATGACAAAGGTCAGGACATTTGGAATATGTGAGACAAATTCACTTAAATAAATAAGGAACAGTTCTACAAAAGATGATCAAACAGTGGACACTATTATAATTATTAAGATACATTACACAAGGAATCTTTATGGATATTAAGATCCGTTTTTTATAATATATGTACTACATGAATCTATACGAGCACAAAATCAATAAAGTTATGTAACACTGATTTATATTTATAATGAATTTATCAACATAGTTTATATTAGGACGTTGATACTGACAATTATTCTACACATTGTATATGTACTTCCTGTTTTGCTTTTAAGTGTGACATTATTAATTATTATTTAGTTTAGCACCTATATATAATATGATCATTTGAGCTATAGAATGTTTCATCAAATTTATTGATCGTATATGATCAAAATGCTATTGAAAAGTTTTTCACGATTAGCAATACACATATAATCTAACTATCAAAGAGTTCAAATGTGACTGTTATACATTTAATTGTAACAGTAGAAAATTAAGTAAACACTGATTATTTTGAGGGTTTTAGTTATATGGATTTAAATAAATTGCACTATGATTATCATCTTTATTAGGAAGACATTCCTTATAATGTGCTTGTTTTTTGCAAAAGTTTTAAAACTGCTATACCCTAGGCGACCTCTAGGTGGCGATATGCTTAACCACTTTTCATCTCTGAGTTGGAACGCACAGGGTAATGGAACGCGGAAGTGAAAACGGAATACTACTTCCGGTTTCCGGTTTTTCCGTTTGGCGCCGAAATCGAATGTTGGAACACCTCTCTACACCTGAACAGGTCTGATGAATACCCTGCAACTGAACAGGATCTACAATCAATGGTAACTCCCACCGGATCCACCAATGAACTATAGGCTTAGCCTATTTAAAGAGACTCTTTGGGGGGATAGTATTGTATGCATTTTTTCATGTATTGATTGATTTTACTTGAATTTCGGTCCCTGAGGAAGTTCCTTTCTATAGGAACGAAACGCGTAGGACCTCTCTTTTATTTATACTTTTATTGAATACGGCTATTATTTGTAGCCTTTTTCTACAATAAATCTGCATATTTGTTTTACTTACCTCTACTGAAGTCTCAGTCCATTTCTTGGTCCGCTTGGAGTTCCAGTGGAAAGTGGAGACACCTAGCCGCCCAAACGTATTGGGGCAGGCACCTGTTCAGGCGCATTATTCACTTCAATCTCGTGAGTGCAATATTATCTTGGCGCATCATTTTTGTGTTTTACTGTATTACACTATGTATCTTTTTCTGTTCCTATTTTAGATTGTATACAGCCGTATCTCATTTCTCCTTTGCCTTTGTATATGTTGTAAAAGGTCGGGACTGGGCCACGACCTTGAGAGGCTGTTCTTGATTTTATCAGATAAGTATAAGTATATTTAGATACCATTGTTATTTCACTCTAAGGTATCATACACATATATATACTGTTTATATTTCTACATATCTTACCCAGATTAAGCATAGGGATACTCTCTGTGAGATGGCCACTAACATTAATTTCTTATCAAATTTACATCAGAATCGGAAAAAAAAGTTTGAAACATTATTTCAAGAGTGGGAAAAGCCTCAGCCCCTTAAAGGGCTAGATGAGTTTTTTAGGAAAAAGGAAAAACTATTGAGTTTGGAAACAAAAAAATGGTGGGAGGTTGCCTTTCTTGATAATTATTTAAAAGAAGGCTTAATTCCACGCGGTCTCAGATTAGATAAGACACCCGCCTTTGGGCTGGATGACCCTCTATTTTTACAAGAGTGGGATGAGATCCTCACCAATTGTTCATTCCAACTTATTCAACTAATCATCAAACACTCTAAAGAATCCCAACAAAAATTGGAGAATGAAATAATCCTTCTTGATTCCACCTTCTCTATAGACTCTGAAAGCAGAGAATATAAAGAAAGGGAAGAATCCTTACAAAACCAAATAAAAAAATTAGATGAACGTATAACCGACACCAAAAACAAAAAATATATGAGGGATAAGGAGGATAAAAAATCTAATATTTTCTCCACCTCAAATAGACTATCTAGGAAAAGTACACGCCCCACCTCTTATAGGGGTAATAGATCTAGAGCACCCCACAATAGAGGAAGGTCCAGAACACCTGGAACACACACTGGCTCTAAAGATCTTAATTCTTTCCATCAGGGAACCACCAATAGAAGGTTAAAAACACCCCCAAGGGAAAAATCCTTACGACAATTCTCTAGGAGATCATCTCCAATAAGAAATGAGATTGTGAAATCCCGTACACAAGATACTAACAATCATACAAATCATTGGGGCAATCACTCACAACCCAATGAAAGGGAACAAAATTTTCAGGGTCGCTTGAAAGGCCCCAAAGAAAAAAACATTATGAATTATTTCCAACCCAGGGCGGATGTTTGGGAACATCCCAACAGGTTCTCCGCTCTTCAACAAGAAACCCCCTCAAAAAGGGGGAGAACGGAGGACTAGTTGAGATTTCCCAGAGATCCTGTAACCTCAGACAAAAAGTAAAAGAAAGAGGTATTTTTAATTTAACGGATATCCCATTGTCTGAGGAAGAAATTAATTTACTTTCGAAGGGAATGAAATTTGCCCCCAATCAGGCTGCCAATGAATTCAATTTATATATTGACCTCAAGAAATATATGCGTTCCTTGACGGTCAAGAGACATTTTTTGTTAAGTCCTTCCCATGTGGGCACTGATGTGGGTACTAGCGATGGAGACATTATCCCCCATAGATTCAAACCCAAGTCACACTTTTACCCTGCTCCGAGTAAGGGACCCTACTTGGAGACGTTTGAACGTATGGTGGAAAAAGAATTCCATATCCTTACAACTAAACAAAAAACACGTGATTACAATCTCACACGTAGGGAAAAAAATGTTTTAAAAAATCTAATGGAAAGAGATGACTTAGTCATAAAAGAGGCCGACAAAGGGGGGGGGGATTGTCCTTATGACCACTACCTATTATTTGGAAGAATCTTCCAATATTTTGGGAGATAAAGAGACATACATGATCCTGAAAAGTGACCCCACCTTACATTTCAATCTGAAACTAAGGAATTTTTTAGAGGAGGCAAAGAATAATGACATCATATCCCAGAAGAATTTTGATTTTTTGTTCCAAAAAAATCCTGTTATTCCCATTTTTTATTTCCTCCCCAAAACGCACAAGAGGTTACCTAATCCTCCTGGACGCCCGATCATCAGTGGTGTCAACTCACTTACTGCAAATCTGTCAGCTTTTGCAGACTCCTTCCTGCAAAAATATGCTCAAGGAGCTTTGTCCTACATCAAGGACACTAAATCTTTTTTGCAGGAATTAGAGTCCATCGAGTGGCACACTGAGTATAGTTGGGCCACGCTGGATGTAACCTCTCTTTATACAGTAATTAATCACGACCTAGGACTAGAGGCGTTGAATCATTTCATGTCACAGGACACAAACCTAGCAGGTAACCTCCAACAGTTTCTTTTGAGTGCAGTTAATTTTATTTTGAAACACAATTATTTTTATTTTAATGGTGAATTTTATTTACAAACCACAGGGACCGCCATGGGCACCAGGTTCGCCCCCAGTTATGCCAACACCTATATGAGAAGGTGGGAGGACCTATACGTATGGTCTGGTCATGACTGGAGGGAGAACCTGGTGCTCTGGCGGCGGTATATAGGTGACGTTATTATTATTTGGCGAGGTTCTTCTTCTTTGTTTCAGGAATTTGTTAATTTTCTCAATCTGAATACTTATAACTTGGTGCTGTCCCCCGTCTGGAACAAGGCTGAGATCCATTTTTTGGATCTCACCTTGTTCATTGACCGAGGAGAGATCAGAACCAAGTGTTTTTTCAAACCCACCGATGGGAATGGGTTTGTACATCAGCTGAGCTGCCATCACAAACCCTGGCTTAGGGGCATTGCGAGAAGCCAGTTCACACGCTTAAGGCGCAATTGCTCCGATAGCCAGGATTTTGATGTTCAATCTACACATGTGAAAAAGAAATTGTTGGAGAAAGGTTACAACAAAAACACTCTAGATAGAGAAATTCGATTAGCTAGACAGGTTAATAGAAACCAACTATTGGGAGATAAACCTCGGATAGATACACCTCAAGTAAAGGAATTTTCTTCAGCCTTCCTGACACAATTTAACACCGACCATAATAGAATCAAAAAATGTTTACAAAAACATTGGCCAATTTTGCTGCAGGATCCGGTGTTGGGGGCTACCTTATCACAACTGCCTAGAGTCATCTATAAGAAAAACAAAAACTTTAAAAACATGTTAGCTCCCAGCTATGCCCTTAAACCTACCAAGTCGAATAATTCTACAACATTGGGATCTTTTAGAGGTTGTAACACGTGTAAGGCTTGTACTACAAGCCTGGTATTTAGAACAAATTCCTTTTGTAGTTTCAGCACAGGAGAAAAGTTTAATATCAGGACGGATATTGGTTGCCACACGGACTATGTCGTTTATCTACTGCAGTGTCCGTGTGGCAAACAGTATGTAGGCCGTACAAAAAGGATCCTCAAAATAAGATTAATGGAACATCTTAATAATATAAAGAAGAAACTCGAGACCCACTCTGTACCTATTCATTGCAACGCTTGCCCCCATTTTTCTTTTTCTCATTTTAAGTGTGTGGGAATTGAGAGAGTATTGCCCTATTGGAGAGGGGGGGATAGACTTAAAAAACTATCACAACGTGAGACATACTGGATACACAAACTCCAGACCCTCCATCCAAAGGGACTCAATCATGATATTGACCTCATATGCTTCCTTGATTAATATAATTATTTCCCGTTGGTGACCCCGTGATGGTGCCCTCATGGGAAGGATTCCCCTTCCTCTTTCTTCCTCTCCCTTTTTTTGTTTATTTTTCCCCTTTCTTTTTTCTATATGCTCCTTTCCTTTATGACAAAGGTCAGGACATTTGGAATATGTGAGACAAATTCACTTAAATAAATAAGGAACAGTTCTACAAAAGATGATCAAACATTGGACACTATTATAATTATTAAGATACATTACACAAGGAATCTTTATGGATATTAAGATCCGTTTTTTATAATATATGTACTACATGAATCTATACGAGCACAAAATCAATAAAGTTATGTAACACTGATTTATATTTATAATGAATTTATCAACATAGTTTATATTAGGACGTTGATACTGACAATTATTCTACACATTGTATATGTACTTCCTGTTTTGCTTTTAAGTGTGACATTATTAATTATTATTTAGTTTAGCACCTATATATAATATGATCATTTGAGCTATAGAATGTTTCATCAAATTTATTGATCGTATATGATCAAAATGCTATTGAAAAGTTTTTCACGATTAGCAATACACATATAATCTAACTATCAAAGAGTTCAAATGTGACTGTTATACATTTAATTGTAACAGTAGAAAATTAAGTAAACACTGATTATTTTGAGGGTTTTAGTTATATGGATTTAAATAAATTGCACTATGATTATCATCTTTATTAGGAAGACATTCCTTATAATGTGCTTGTTTTTTGCAAAAGTTTTAAAACTGCTATACCCTAGGCGACCTCTAGGTGGCGATATGCTTAACCACTTTTCATCTCTGAGTTGGAACGCACAGGGTAATGGAACGCGGAAGTGAAAACGGAATACTACTTCCGGTTTCCGGTTTTTCCGTTTGGCGCCGAAATCGAATGTTGGAACACCTCTCTACACCTGAACAGGTCTGATGAATACCCTGCAACTGAACAGGATCTACAATCAATGGTAACTCCCACCGGATCCACCAATGAACTATAGGCTTAGCCTATTTAAAGAGACTCTTTGGGGGGATAGTATTGTATGCATTTTTTCATGTATTGATTGATTTTACTTGAATTTCGGTCCCTGAGGAAGTTCCTTTCTATAGGAACGAAACGCGTAGGACCTCTCTTTTATTTATACTTTTATTGAATACGGCTATTATTTGTAGCCTTTTTCTACAATAAATCTGCATATTTGTTTTACTTACCTCTACTGAAGTCTCAGTCCATTTCTTGGTCCGCTTGGAGTTCCAGTGGAAAGTGGAGACACCTAGCCGCCCAAACGTATTGGGGCAGGCACCTGTTCAGGCGCATTATTCACTTCAATCTCGTGAGTGCAATATTATCTTGGCGCATCATTTTTGTGTTTTACTGTATTACACTATGTATCTTTTTCTGTTCCTATTTTAGATTGTATACAGCCGTATCTCATTTCTCCTTTGCCTTTGTATATGTGGTGATAAATGCTAGGCACATTTTTAGTTTTATAGATAAATAACTAGCAGCTACATTCTGATCCAGGCATGCGATATCATACACTAAAACAATAAAAACCGTATTAGCGGCATGCTCAGGTGGCTTGTGGGGAACTTGAGCATAGCTATGCCTACTTTGTGTGTACTCACAGTGTTCCCTGATGAGTTAGCTGTAGAGTGAGCTAAGATAACATAAAAGAACAAAACATAACATAATTGAATACCAAGGCCCTACTAGGTGTATTCATATAAGGGAGTATCCACTCCAGGTGGTATGCGTTACCGGCGTGCATTGCCATTATAGTGCCACCCGTGGTTTACTTGGAGGGCAATGGATGCCTATAGATGGTAAGGTTTATTACACCCGGCTATGTCTGAGTTAGGTTCGAGGAGTGTGTTAGGCTATTGTCGGGTGGGGGGGGGGGAGCAATGCGGTCGATAGACCTTCTTGCTGGAGGAGTGTGGGTAATAACAAATAACTTTAGTAGCAGAATAACTGTATCGTGGCCGTATAACATGTAAACATTTTCAACATTTGGATAATCAGATCCTGTACTTCACAGTTCAGAGTCCGACATAGTCAGGTGGTCACAGTTCCACTTAGTGTGGCCGCGGGTCCACGCGGAACAAAGGGTGTCGTTTTACCGGGGTTCCACTTATGTGCCGGTTTGGGTGTAACTTGAGGTTCAGCTGTGTTTAGAGAGTCCTGCGGGAGTCCCAGTTTAGGTAGTAGCGCTCTGGCTTCCTGGAGGTCATGCACTGCATGGTTGGTGTCGCCATGTAGAATCATCAGCTTGCGTGCTTGGTGCCATTTATAACTTAGGCCACTTTTCTGCAGAAGGGTCGTAAATGGCCTGAGCGACCTTCTCCATGCCAAGGTGCCCCCCGTAAGATCAGTAAAAAAGGATAGTTCCATCGTTTCGAATGTGTAGGGGGAGCAGTGTCTAGCCGCTGTTAAGATAGCGGTTCTGGCTGAGAAGTGCTGGAATCGCACGATCAGGTCCCGTGGGGCTGCTGCTGGTGCGGAGGCCGGTTTTGGGGCCAGGAAGAACCCATCCACTGTGATGGCTTTCGCCTGTCGTGGTGATAGTAGGGCCGCTAGTAGGCGCCTCAGGAGGTGCGGAATCTCGACCTGTGGGATGTTTTCAGGGATGCCCCGTACCTTGATGTTATTGGCCCGGCGTGCTTCCTCCAGTGCTGTGAAACGGCGTTCATAGTTTTCGTTCTGTTTCTGTAGGTCTTGGACCTCTGTTTGTATGGAGGCAAGTTGGTCGGAGCAGACGTTGGAGGCAGTCTCGATCGCTCCCATGCGGCTTGTCAGGCCGTGAATATCATTGCGGAGGGAAGCTACATCTGCATGTATATTCGCCTGGAGGTCCGCGAGGAGTGTTTTCAGCACCGCTGCAGTTACCGGTGAAGTCTCCGCCTTTTGGGGGGCCAGTGTTGGGCCTTGCACGGGTGGTAAGTTCACTGCTTCATCCCCCGAGGAGAGGCCGTCTGAGAAGTCAGAATAGGTTTCCGGGTAGGCGGCCATCTTGGGCCTAGCGACCTCCCGTGTCTGCTGTAGAAGATCCACAATATTAGGCCCCTGCCTCGGTTTATCGGGTTTGATTTTCTTGTTTTTGCGCCCCATATCGAGGTAGTATCTCGTTTAGACCCCACAGGGAGCCTGCAGCCACTCCAACCGGGTGTAAGAGGTGTTTTTAGGTCCGAAAATGCCGGAGCTCTCTCGCCATGCGACTGTCCAGCTCGGCTGCTAGGCTCCGCCCCCCCAATATGTACATATATTAATATAAAAATACACTTATAATTAAATTACACACGTATATATATAATATATATAATAACTATATATATTGTATATGTATATTATTATAAAATACAAATAATAAGTAATTTAAATTAAGTTAAACATGTAAAAATAATAATAAAATTTTTTCAAAAAAATGATATCTATACGAAATTTTATTCTAACTGTATTTTGATATTAATATATATATATAAATTTATATCAAAATACACTTAGAATGAAATTGTATATATATCTATGTATATATAAATATAAAGAATACGAACTATTCATATATCCATATACAAAATTACATAAATAATTATATAAATATACACGAAGACTTCATATGCATATATATTTAAATTCTACTTGCGTATTTATGTAATATTTTTACATAATTAAGTTATTTTATTGATTGCAATTTAAGGGACCTGCCTGCCAACCCAGGCCGAAAGTCCAGAGAATTTAATTTGCTATCACTGTATTTTACCCTGTAACGTTCTACGACACCCTAAAACCTGTACATGGGGGGGGGGGGGTACTGTTTTACTCGGGAGACTTCGCTGAACACAAATATTAGTGATTCAAAACAGTAAAACATATCACAGCGATGATATTGTCAGTGAAAGTGACTTTTTTTGCATTTTTCACACACAAACAGCACTTTTACTGATGATATAATTGTTGTGATACATTTTCCAGTTTTGAAACACTAATATTTGTGTTCAGCAAAGTCTCCTGAGTATAACAGTACCCCCCATATGGGTCAAATTTTTTTACATTGAAAATGGGCAGATTGGTTACGTTGCCTTTGAGAGCGTATGGTAGCCCAGGAATGAGAATTACCCCCATGATGGCATACCATTTGCAAAAGAAGACAACCCAAGGTATTGCAAATGGGGTATGTCCAGTCTTTTTTAGTAACCACTTAGTCACAAACACTGGCCAAAATTAGCGTTCAATTTAGTTTTTACTTTTTTCACACACAAACAAATATGAACGCTAACTTTGGCCAGTGTTTGTGACTAAGTGGCTACTAAAAAAGTCTGGACATACCCCATATTGAATACCCTGGGTTGTCTACTTTAAAAAAATATGTACATGTGGGGTGTTATTCAGCGATTTATGACAGATAATAGTGTTACAATGTCACTATTGATACATTTAAAAAATGTATGTTTTGAAACCGCAATATCCTACTTCTACTTATAGCCCTATAACAAGCAAAAAAATAGCTAAAAGCATGTAAACACTGGGTATTTTTTAACCCCTTAAGGACCAAACTTCTAGAATAAAAGAGAATCATGACATGTCACACATGTCATGTGTCCTTAAGGGGTTAAACTCAGGACAAAATTTTGAATCTATTTAGCAGTTTTTTTCATTCGCTTTTGTAGATGAGTAAAAGATTTTTCATATAAAAGTCAAAAAACTTATTTTTTTCAATTTTTCATCATATTTTTTCATTTTTTTAAAAATTAAATTACATGAGATTATATAAATAATGGTATGTAAAGTAAGCCCCTTTTGTCCTGAAAAAACCCCAATATATAATTTGTATGGGAACAGTAAAGGAGAGAGCGGAAAATTACAGCTAAACACAAACACCACAAAAGTGTAAAAAGATGCCTGGTCGCAAATTTACAACATCGCAAAAACAGTCCGGTCCTTAAGGGGTTAAGCATTTATAGTTTAACTTTGACTCCTCAGAATTGAGGCTAATGCAGCTAAGCTGCTAAGTCATAGTTATAGAAAATGGCAAGGTAAACCCTTTCACTAGGTGGCAGCCGACTGCAGAATATGGACAATGTGTGGGCAGAAAAAAATATATAAATGTTCAGCAAGGAGTAGGCATTATAAATTTGAGATGATTAACCTGTGCCATGTCAGAAGGTGTGAAAAGTTCTTGCCCCAATGAAACTGAACTGGCGAGAATAGAACCTTCCATTTACTGTTCAATCGCGGACAGAAGAGGCGTGGGAATGTCTGTACTCGCGAGTGTAAGTAAAGTGAGTGTATGTAAAGCGAGGTATGCCTATATATATATATATATATATATATATATATATATATATTTATGTGTGTGTGTGTGTATATATATATATATATATATATATATATATATATATATATTTTTTTTTTTTTTTTTAGACATTTAGAAGATATTCACCTTTATAGCGGAGAAGGAAGTTTTAAGTTGTTTTGTGTACAGAGAATGCATGCCTGAATACCAAAAGGGCAGCCATAAAGAAACCATTAAAAAGCAGGGTGACTAACTGAAATGCATATGATTAAAGTCGATATGGCCTAGTGAGGGCCAAATACAGTAAGCAGATTGCATGAGAACAATTTAGACAGCTCTGTACAATTTAAATGAGAGAGAGTGAGAGAGAGAGAGTGAGTGTCTCTCTCTCTCTCTCTCTCAGGGACTTTGGTTATCCAAAAAACGATAGGAATGTCAGCACTCATGGTCTTAAATAAAATATCTTCTTTATTAGCTAGATTAAAAAGTGAGATTAAGTAGGACCAACGTTTCAGTCCTTTTCAGGACTTTCATCGAGATCAAAGTCCTGAAAAGTTGATAAATAAATATATATATTATTCCTTTATACCATCTATTCTGGAAATAGTCAATGTTTCAGTTCCAGTAGGAACTTTCTTCAGGACAGGATTTTCATACAATACAGAGGCATCAGCATACTATTGTGTTCAGGAGAGCTAGTTTGGTTAAAGGGACAGTGACACTTTTAATGTCCTGCCAGTCAGTGTATGAATATTATATGTGCCAAACAAAGCATGATGATTTTCAAACATATCAGTCTCACAACATTACGGGTTGGGTTTAGGCTTGGTTTATATCCCAGTGATACTGAAATGTTGAACATTTTCTATGTTGGAATAAAGCTACAGGTTATCTTTAGTATGGTCTTTAGTGAAGCATTCCGGCATCGTTGCTAAGCAGCACCTACACTGGATGTAAAAAAAAATGTAAAACGCGTTTAGTTTTGTTTTTCTTCATCAAGTCTTGGTAGAGTTTGGCATTGTTTGAATAACATCTGGGCACCCAGAAGAAATCATTCTGCAATTATCCTGCAGGAAGCATGAAATCATACATTGCCTGTAACATATTCATAAGATAAACAGCTTTGATTACACAGGCGACAACCATTTCTCTAATTGTGTAACCTTTCCAACAATTCATTTGCAGCTGAACTCATTTTGGGCTGCAGTAGCTAAAGAAACTGAATATTTATGCAACTAAAGTATTCTGTTTCTTCTCTGTAAATCTGATTTAAATTCTACATGCATTCCCATAACTTTCATCAATTTGGTAGTTTGCGTATGTATTTGACAAGTGTGCTTTAATCTGAAAACTGTGTGGAGCACTCTCAGGTGCATCCTAAGAGCTGGATTCTATTAGCAAAGATAAGTTTATCTCTGGCAATCAAAAAATGATTTTTGCTGTTGCAGTCTGTGGGAATATTAAGGCAACATACCTCAAAATGTGCAAACCAGCGTATATATCAAAAGATATACTCTCTGTGATAAGTATTACAGGTAACAACATATTTGGGGCTACCAGAACCCATACATTTTCCATGATCTGCTGTAAGTTAGTTCACTTCCTGGATGACACTTCCTGGATGATCATACAGTCATATTCTTAAGGAGTTTGTCCATCTTATTTTTCAACCTGTAATACTTATTTTGCAGTATTTTTGTGATCCAGGGCATGCTCCACAAGGAACATGTCCATTAGTTGTTTCTAATCCAGGTAGTATATGTTAGTAATGTCTGATCAGAATATGAGTAAAGAACTCCAATAGAAATTAAGTGGACCCAATGAGAGGGACTGCATGAAACATATCTGGGAACTATACTATCTACACTAATACCAAAATAGCTAGTACCACAATGTTTGGACATTGTCAAGAGGAAGATAGTGTCACAACTGGAATTAGATGGACTACACTAAACATCACAGCCACACCGTTTTGTGTTTTGCTACAACGGGGTTATGTCCAGTGGTGTATCTTGGTTTTGTGCTGCCCTAGGCAGGACAAAACTCAGACACCCCCCCCCTCCGCGCGCGCGCCACCCCCACCCAACCCTTCCCCCCTGCCCCGCCTTCTAAATACACACACATTCACTGACAGATACGCATACACTAGCTAACAGACACACACAGTCGGACACACACACACTAAAAGACACACACACACTAACAAACACACACAGTCGGACACACACACTAACAAACACACACAGTCGGACACACACACACTAACAAACACACACAGTCGGACACACACACTAACAAACACACACAGTCGGACACACACACACTAACAGACACACACAGTGAGACACACACACTAACAAACACACACAGTCGGACACACACACTAACAAACACACACAGTAACAGACACACACAGTGAGACACACACACTAACAAACACACACAGTCGGACACACACACACACTAACAGACCCACACAGTCGGACACACACACTAACAGACACACACAGTGAAACACACACACTAACAAACACACACAGTCGGACACACACACACACACTAACAGACACACACAGTCGGACACACACACACTAACAGACACACACAGTGAGACACACACACTAACAGACACACACACTAACAGACACACACACACACACACACACACACACACACACACTAACAGACACACACACACACACACTAACACACACAGTCACAGACACACACACACACACACACTATCAGACACACACACACACACTCACATTAACACATTTTTTTTTGATCCCCCTCCCCCCTCAGCCTCCTTACCTTTGGGAATGCTGGGGGTGGGGGGGTTCTCCCATTCCCTTGTGGTCCAGTGGCTGCAGGGCGGCACTGGCGGGCAGGCTGGGCGGCCGGCGAGGGAGCTCTTCCCCTGAGCTCTCTGCTCAGCTCCCTCGCGCGCCGCCCGCAGAGTGCGGCTGGGAGGCGGAGCCGGAATATGACGTCATATTCCGGCTCCCAGTCTCACTCTGCGGGCGGTGCGTGAGGGAGCTGAGCAGAGAGCTCAGGGGAAGAGCTCCCTCGCCGGCCGCCCAGCAACCAGCAACCAGCCCAGCATGTCTGTTAGCCGCAAGGCTAACAAGACATTTGCCTTGGGCATTTGGGGGCGGCATTTTCCAGGGGGCGGCAAAAAACCGGCAAATGCCTTGTTTGCCTCGCGGCTAATACGCCCCTGATTATGTCAGCGGCGTACATACGACCGGGCCCGCCACTCCAGTGTGTGTGTCTGCCTGTTTGTATGTATGTATGTCTTTTTATGTATGTGTGTGTGCTTGTCTGTTTGTATGTATGTATGTGCGTCTTATGTATGTCTGCCTGTGTGTTTGTGTGCCTGTTTTTTTATGTGTCTTTGTATGTATGTCTTGTGTCTGTATGTGTGTGTGTTTGTATGTATGTGTGCCTGTCTGTCTGTATGTATGTGTCTGTCTGTATGTATATATGTGTGCCTGTCTGTTTGTATGTATATGTATGTGTGTATGTGTGTCTGTTGGGCAGGGGAATAGGGAGGGGGCCCACAGATCATTTTCGCACCGGGGCCCCATGGTTTGTGTGTACGCCACTGGGTTATGTGATCCCTTAAAGAAAAAAACCTTGGATGGAAGGTAGGCAAACAGCTTAACACATCTAAATAAAGTTATAGTGACCCAAAAACTGTCTGCCAGATATGTCACGGCAACTGCTAGGAAAAGACTGAAAAGCCTTTTAACATAATCCAAAATGTACCAAATTTAAATCCCAGTGAGACAGAAGGTCTCTTGGCTTGATATTATGGATTGTACAAACAATTTGTCTGACCAGGGCATGATTGGCTATATTGCATATAGACAACGATTCAAAATCAGCAATCTGGACATAACCTAAACCTAGGCCTGAATACAGAAACTTCAAATTTTCAGGATCTGTAGCTGATAGAGGGCCAACTTGCTGACTTTTACACAAATTAAAAAAAAAAAAAATAACTTCCAGATGCACTGGTACACTCTTCAGTTTGAATATTTCTTGGCTTGCATAATAGAAATCATCTCTTCTTTAAAACCTTTGAGGATATTTAGTTAACCCCTTAAGACCGCAGCCAAATGTACAAGTTGTGAACCAAAAAAAATTTAAACAAACCACAGATTTTGACTATATGTCTGTTCAACAATAATTAACCTCTTTCATATTAAATGCACCCACACTTATTATATATCATTTTGTTCAGGGGAAACAGGGCTTTCATTTAACATCAAATATTTAGGTATGGAACATAACGTAATATGAATAAAATATAAAAAAAATGAGAGAAAATATGATTTTTTTAAATTTTCTTAGTTCTATGTGACATTCTAACTGTGAATGTCATAATACTGTTTGCTTTTACTGCAATAAAATACACATATTTGTATTCAGCGATGTCTCACGTGTAAAACAGTACCCCCTATGTACAGGTTTTATGGTGTTTTGGGAAGTTACAGGGTCAAATATAGCATGTTACACTTTTCAGTTTTTTCACATTGAAATTTGCCAGTTTGGTTACGTTGCCTTTGAGACTGTATGGTAGCCCAGGAATGAAAATTACCCCCATGATGGCATACCATTTGCAAAAGTAGACAACCCAAGGTATTGCAAATGGGGTATGTCCAGTCTTTTTTAGTAGCCACTTGGTCACAAACACTAGCCAAAGTTAACGTTAATATTTGTTTGTGTGTGAAAAATGCAAAAAACTAATTTGAAAGCCAATTTTGGCCAGTGTTTGTGACTAAGTGGCTACTAAAAAAGAATGAACATACCCCATTTGCAATACCTTGGGTTGTCTACTTTTGCAAATGGTATGCCATTATGGAAGTAATTCTTATTTCTGGGCTACTATACGGTCTCAAAGCCAACGTAACCAATCTGGCGAATTTCATTGTGAAAAAACTGAAACGCAAGCCTTATATTTGACTCTGTAACTTTTGAAAACACCCTAAAACCTGTACATGAGGGGTACTGTTATACTCAGGAGACTTTGCTGAACACAAATATTTGTGTTTCAAAACAGTAAAAAGTATGACAGCAAAAATATCGTCAGTGTAAGTGCCGTTTGTGTGCGAAAAATGCAATAAATTTCACTTTCCCTGACGATATCATTGTTGTAATAAATTTTACGGTTTTGAAACACAAATATTTGTATTCAGCGATGTCTCCCGAGTAAAACAGTACCCCCCATGTACAGGTTTTATAGTGTCTTGGAAAGTTATAGGGTTAAATATAGTGCTAGCAAATTAAATTCCTTATACTTTCGGCCTGGGTTGTTAGGCAGGTCCTGCAAATTGTAATTAATAAAAGGACCTAATTATGTAAAAGTATTACATAAATATATATGTAAAATTATTATATATACACGTGTGTGTGTATATATATATATGTATTTATATGTATATAATTTTTTTTACTATTATTTTTTATTTATATATAGTTATACATATAGTGATGTATACGTATATACTTGGGTATATACATATATATATATATTATTTCGTTCTACGTGTATTTTGATATATATATATATATATATATATTAATATCAAAATACAGTTAGAACGAAATTACACACATATATATTTTTAATTATTTTTTTATTTTTTTTACGTATTTACATATTTTTATTATAATATATATATATATATTATATATATATATAATTATAATTATGTATATATTTAATCAATATCCTTCTACGTGTATTTTGATATTAATATATATATATATATATATAATTATATATATATAAATATTAAAATACACTTAGTGTATGTGTAAATGTGTGCGTATATATATATATATATATATATATATATATATATATATAGATCATATATATATAAATGATGTAAGTGTATTTTATTTTTAACTTTAATTTGTTTTTTTACTTTAAGGGGTTAAGAGGGGAGGAGAGGGGCAGAGACAGTGTCAGCCAGTGATTTTACATAACTTACTTTCCTAACAAACTTTCAGAAAGAGAAAAGAGTTGTGCATTTCCTCGCTTAACAGACAGGACATCCTCAAAACAACACTAAAAAAAAAGAGAGAATATGAGCCTTTGACTATATATACTGCACAAACATTGGAGTATTTTACAACAAGTTAGGCTGAACTGCTTGATTTCTTCCACTAGAAAATGAGAGAAGAAACGCCTTAGTCCACAGAAAAAACATAAATTTTGCTTACCGAAAATTTCTTTTTCCTGAAGATTAGAGGCAGTGCTTACACCATAGGGATATCCAATCTGGAGGGAAAAAACAGGCAGGCAAATCTCCAAACATTTTAACCCCTCCCCTAATTACCTCCTTTCCAATAAGTAGCAGCTCCTCCTGATCATCCCCAGACAATACATAAGCCAAATAGCTGCAAAATTACTGAGTTTATTAGAAAAAGGGGCGGGAATTGTAGCACTGCCTCTAATCTTCAGGAAAAAGAAATTTTCGGTAAGCAAAATTTATGTTTTTCCTATCAGATTAGAGGCAGTGCTTACACCATAGGGATATAATAAAGCAGATCCTGAGGGCGGGTTTCAGTTCACTACTGCTTGAAGCACCCTGCGCCCAAAAGCTGCATACTCCGAGGCCAGTATGTCCCACTTGTAGTGTCTTGAGAACGAATGGAGAGAGGACCGAATAGCAGCTGAACAAATTCGAGACGGAGAAGCAGCTGCACGCAGAGCCCATGACGGCGAAACAGCTCTAGTAGAATGTGCCTTTAAAGGGCCTGCAAATTCCGTGCTACTCTTAGAATAAGATAACAGAATACAATCCTTCAGCCATCTAGCCAGAGAACTCTTCGAAACCAACATACCTTTTCTTTGTGCCTATGAACAAGACAAACATACTGATATCCTACCGGAAGGATTCCGTAGCTTTTAGATATTGCCAAAGACATATCTTTACGTCTAAGCAGTGAAAATTACTTACCAAGGCATTAGACGGATTCCGACAAACGGTCGGCAAAACCACTTCTCGGTTGACATTGGCAACAGAAAAAACTTTAGTGATACCTGAAGGATCGAGCTTCAGAACCTCCTTGTCCTGATGAAAACCAAAAAGGGAAAATACTCCCGAAGCGCTCGGATCTCACATACTCTTTTAGCTGACGAATAGCCACCAAAAAAAAAAAAAAAAACGGTATCCAACGAAAACATCTTCAGGGAAACTTCTTCCAATGGTTCAACAGACGGTACTCAAAGCGCGGAAAGGACCAAATTCAGATCCCAGGGAGGACAGGCTTCCCTAACAAAGGGCACCAAACGTGTCAGAGCTCTGAAGAACCTTGAAATCAGAAAATTCGAGGTGAAACATCTGAGGGAGAAGAAACTGATAGCAGAAACATGTAATCTAAATGAAGCAGGTTTAAGACCTTTGCAAATCCCATCTGACGGAAGCATAGAATCTTCTGGATGGACGCGGAAACAGGGTTGACTTCAAGCCTACAACACCGCTGAAAAAAAACTTCCAAATCCTAACGTAGAACCTTGCAGTAGATTCCTTGTAAGATGCCAAAAAAAATTTTTTATAACTTCAGGATCCAGACCTTTACCCTCTAAAATCTGGAGTTCAGAAACCAGGCCGTCAAACGGAATCTCCGAAGGGCCGGAAGAGGCACCATGGCGTCCTCTAGAATTACTCCTGAAAGAGGAAGCTTCCAAAAGGTGGCCCCCGGAAAGTTCAGGAGAACCGAGAACCAACTTCTTCTTGGCCACCATGGAAGGATTAGGATAACACTTACATTTTCCAGCCTTACTTTTTGAAGTATTCTGGGAAGAAGCACTACTGGCGGGAAGATATATGCCAGGTTGAACTTCCATGGTACTGACAGGGAATCTATGAAATCCGGCCTGTCTGCTGGATTTAGGGATGCAAAACGTCTGCTTGTTTCAAATGATGCCTGCTCAGGGCATCTGCCACCACATTGAACTTTCCTAAAATGTGAACTGCAGAGATTGACATAAGGTGCACTTCTGCCCACAGCATGATTATTGAACAAAGGCTTTCTAATCTTGTTGATCTCGTACCTCCCTGTTTGTTCAAATATGCCACTGTCGTTCGATTGTCTGAACAAATTTGAATATGTTGATCTTTGATGAGAAACTGAAACGCCAAGAGTGCCATCCATACGGCCTTTAATTCCCTGAAGTTCGAGGAACTTCTCATATCCTTCTCTTGCCAGGACTCCTGCTTCTTTATGTCTCCCAGATGGGCCCCCCAGCCCAGCGCAGAGGCGTCTGTTGTTATGATAGTGAAGGACTTCATCCGGACTGACAGACCCTCGTGGAGGAATCGAGAAAATGTCCACCACTGCAGACTTTTCAAAGTTAGATCGTTAAACCTCATCAGCCCATCTAGGCCGAGATCCTGTCGATACCAGACTTGCAGAATGTTTCTTTGTAGAGGTCTCATTCTGGCTTTTGCCCAACCGACTGCCGGGATTGAGGCTGTAAACAGACCCAGCAAGCACCTGGCTTCTCTGATTGAAAACACACTTATTTCTCTGAGATTCCGGATTAACCGCTTGATCTTTAGTATCTTCTCTTCTGGCCAGAATAACTTCATCGCGATAGAATCCAAAATTAGACCCAAGAACTGGATCCTTTGAACTGGCACTTGTTCCGATTTGTTGAAATTTATTAGCCAGCCATGCTTTTCCAGCGATTTGATGGCTGTCCCCAGGTCTAACTGTAGTTGAACTTGGGACTCTGCAATGAACAGCCAGTCGTCCAAATATGGAATGACAGCGATGCCCATACCTCTTAGAAAAGCTGAAACTACTACTAGAAGCTTTGTGAATACTCTGGGCGCTGATGACAGGCCGAAAGGCAGTGCTCTGAATTGGTAATGTTTGGTTACCGATTGGCAGCACACCGCAACCGTAGAAAACTT
Source organism: Pelobates fuscus (assembly GCF_036172605.1). NCBI lineage: Eukaryota > Metazoa > Chordata > Amphibia > Anura > Pelobatidae > Pelobates > Pelobates fuscus. Next base: position 136,943,719 of record NC_086320.1, on the reverse strand, counting down.
TTGCTGGATTCTGCTATGGGTACATGAAGATAGGCATCTTTCAAATCCAGGGACGCAAACCAACTTTATGGGTGAATAAGCAGAGCAGCTGACTTTACTGTTTCCATGAGGAATTTCTTTTTGATAATCCGCTTGTTTACGACCTTTAGGTCTAGGATAGGTCTGAACGAACCATCTGGTTTTGGTACCAAGAAAAGTCTTGAATAGGTGCCTTGATGTCTTTCCTTTAGAGGAACTTCTTCCACCACTCTTTTTAGTAACAGAGTCGATACTTCCCGCATCAGAGGGAGTTCCATATCTAGAGAATGAATCTCGGAACATAGAAACATGTCCTTTGGGGCTTGTGATAATTCTAGAGCGTATCCGTGCTCCATCACTGTAAGGACCCAGCGATCCGATGTTGTCTCTTTCCAGTGCTCTAGGAAGTGACTCAACCTTCCACCTACAGGCCTGGCGTCATCATTTTTTATTTCTCTTGGCAGTAAACCTTTCCTTCTTCCTATAATCAAAGGCTCTTTTCTGTTGACCCTTGAAATAGTTTCTACGAAAGAAACTTCTAAATGAGGGAAGTGTCTCTGCGTTACGGCTTCTAAACTGCTTCCTATATGATACTGGTAAAGCTTTCCTTCCTTCTTCATCTGTTTCAGCAACTCATTCAGTTTTGAACCAAAAAGTCTACCCGGTTCAAAAGACAGTTCACACAGTGAATTATTAGATGCCGCATCTGCTGACCAATTTCTAAGCCAAAGCGCTCTTCTGGCGACTGTTGAAATACCTATATTCTTGGCCGATAATTTCAGGCTTTCTGCAGAGGCATCCACTAAAAAAAAAAAAAATCAGATGCCATACTGATATTTTTTAATAGCTTTAACGGGTCTTCCTTAGCTTCTCCCGTATATACCTTTTCTAGTTCTTCCAACCAAGTTTATGGGCCTTGGTAACGGATGACTCCGTAATCAAAGCCTTAGCTTGGGCTGCAGAAGAGATGAACAACATCTTTAAGGAGGAGTCCATGCGTTTATCCATGACCTCCTTGAGCCCGCTTAAATCTCCAATTGGTAATGTAGTCTTCTTACCTATTTGAGCAATAGGAACGCCCACTACAGGGATAGTATCCAGCTTACAGTCTTGTTCCGCTTCTATGGAAAAGAGAGATTTAAAAACTGTCTAGCCAATAAACAGCATGTGACTTGGGAATTTTCCAATCTTTTAAATCAACTCCCCAATCTGTGGGTGAAAAAGAAACCTATTGGACTTCTACCCTGTTCCTCAAGTTCAAATGCCACTGCACTTCTTTAATCAATACCCCAAATGGATTCTACTGGGAATGCAGATTCCTCATTTGATGAGACACTGCTGAATTATCGCCATACTCAGAACCACTAGTTCCAAACTAGAATCGGAACTTCCCAAGATCTTAGGCTTTTGTTAGCATGTATAACAATCTGAGAATCCTGGGCAACCGAAGCCTGGATTGTCTGTAATGCTGCTGACCACATATCCACAACTGTTTGCTGCATACTTTGTTGCAACCAGCTGATAAAGTGGACATTTCTGTTCTTTGTGCTTCCTCTGAAGCTTCTTCGAACACACAGAGCAAAGTTTCCTTTTTACAACCATCTGGCATAAGATGGCCACACACAGAGCACATTAAATGCTTGGCTAGATGTACATTTCCCCTTCTCAGCAACTTTATCCAAATTTTCAGGATTATATACTGGGAACAGAAAACAAACAAGGGAAAATAAACAAAATTTTTCCCTAAAGATTCAGGCTAGAACCATTTAAATAAAAACTTAATCAGTCTTACCTTAAATGGCCTGAGAGTGTGTTGGAGGGCAGGTGAGAAACACACTTTGCAACCGTTCTGAGAGCTCCTGGCAAACAGAGGTTGCTGCTGGTAATGCTCCTTTTAAGTCCTGTAACCAAACAAAAACGCCAAGTTCAAATTTGGCGCCTGAATCCAGGTTCGCATTGCGCATGTGCATAGCGCTCTGCGACTCCCTGGTGGAACGCAACGCAACCTGTGTGTGCGTTCCACCGACAGGACCTCCCAGCCGACGCACGCCTGCGTCCTTCGTCAGACCGGCACCTGGCACGGCAAGAGACGGAATAAATACTGAGGGACCACGCCGTCCGGCATGTTAAACGCTACTTACCCGAACATCAAGGAAGCAGAGCCTCCCGAGCCTCAGCCCTTCTCACCTGCTTCCTGGAGAACCTTCCTGCATAACCTCCCCTGCCGAAGGCAGGCAAAGAACTGGGGATGATCAGGAGGAGCTGCTACTTATTGGAAAGGAGGTAATTAGGGGAGGGGTTAAAATGTTTGGAGATTTGCCTGCCTGTTTTTTCCCTCCAGATTGGATATCCCTATGGTGTAAGCACTGCCTCTAATCTGATAGGAAAAACTTTTTTATTCAAATAGGCTAGGTGTAAAAAGGCAATAGCTGGATCAATTCTGATGCATTTTGGGCCTACCCTGGGACTTCTTCCAAGCCTCTAAATAAGCGCAGAGTAGTTGAAGGACCACTATAGGCACCCAGACCACTTCAGCTCAATGAAATGGTCTGGGTGCCAGGTACATCTAGGGTCAACCCTGCAGCTGTAAACATAGCAGTTTCAGAGAAACTGCTATGTTTACATTAGGGTTAATCCAGCCTCTAGTGGCGCTTCTCACTGTGAAATGCCAGCGTCCTTAGGAAAGCATTGAGAAAAAAGGAAAATGGCAGTAGATTGAGGGGCTTTGAAAATGTGTTAAATGGACACTCCAGGCACCCAGACCACTCCTGCCCATTGGAGTGGTCTGGGTGCCAACTCCCACTACCCGTAACCCTGCAAGTGTAATTAGTGCAGTTTTTCATAAACTGCACTAACTGCCTAACAGGGTTAAGTCCTCCTCTAGTGGCTTTCTATGAGGAGTCAATAGAGGAGCGTCCGGGTTCTCATAACACTTTTAGTGTTTTAAGAGATGCTGGACGTCCTCACGCAATGCATGAGGACCTCCAGCGTCGCCGGAATCCCCATAGGAAAGCATTGAATAATGCTTTCCTATGGGGCAGTGTAATGCGCGCGCGGCAATTGCCACGCATGCATGTTAAGTCTCCCCCGCTGGCTGACGTCGGCGGGGGAGGAGAGTTGGCAGAGCCTGACCCAGCACCGAGGGACATCGGAGCTGGATACAGGTAAGTCACCGAAGGGGTTTTAACCTCCCTCAGCAACCTAGGATGGGAGGTGGGAGGAAGAGGGGACCCGCAGTGCCAGGAAAACAGATTGTTTTCCTGGCACTGGAGAGTCCCTTTAAGAATAGGATAAGACTAGAGGGGAGAGATTAGGGAAGGTAAAAGGGGATGGGATCAAGAAGAGTGGGATAAGAGGAGATTCCTAATCTGATTATCTTGGCAGATACATGACATGCAAATTCACTAGCTGTGAGATAAATATTGGTGGGTTTGCAGTGGCCAGAAAAAGAAGTTATACAAATGAAAAAGGCAAATGGAGGCAAGAGGACAGGTGCTGATGAGAGTGGTAAAATAATCATGCTAATTAAGGTAGACTGTGGAAGCATACGAGTGTAGCATGAATTTGCAATGTAAGTAAGTCGGGTGTGATGCAAGATTATTCTGCAGTACTGGAATGTTGTTGAAAATGTAGGGTTGAAGACATAGCTGTCACTTACAGTGGGCTTCCATAGGTACAGCCATGTTCAGAGCAGTAGACAGGACAGAATTATGCAATGATGTAGTTCGAAAAGGGATGCAAATCAAGGGAGCTTACCTTTCTGATGACCAAGATTAGATATTTCTGCTTTGTGTGTAAGAGGGTCAAATAGCTGCAATTTGGTAATGAGACATGAACTACAAATTAATGGTCCATAGAGTTGATAAGGAACACATACAGGTGTGATGGAATCGATAAGATTGCTGAAATATTCTCTCTAACCCAAGCATGCAACAATGAATTATGGTACTTAGATAAGGTTTAAGTGTGTGCAATATTAGTAACTGTAGCGTTGATAAGGAAATATTTTTTTATGCACAGATAGCCAGACTGAGACATTTTTAAATTTTAACCTAAAATTTGTAATTTCCTGGGAAATTCCAGTTTTTTTTTTTTTTAAATGAAGTCCAATGGTTTTTGTACACTATTATTTTTATTTATGGTAACTGTGGAATAATTGCCTGTCCGATAGGAAATTTGCTGTTTAATTAGCAGATAAATACTTAACTGACTGACATACAAATTGATTTGCAACATATCCCTGCTAATACATTTACGAAAAAAGAACCAGTTATTATATGCCATGATCTCATGAAAAAAAAAAATAGGAATTCAAAAAACAGAATAGAAATTACATTTTCTTTTTGCACATTTATAAATGGAGTTTAAGGCACAGATCAGGATTCATAGTGTTCTAATCCAAATGAATTCAAACAGTTAAATCACTTTGATTATAATGCGCATGGATTTTAATAGTTCGCTTTTAGTTCATCTTGTTGAAAAGTAGTAAGTAAATAACACTACATCACAACAAATTATACACAGTAAAACATAATACAATTATGGCACATGATTGCAGTAATTTCTTTTTCTGAATACAGATACAAATATAAAAAAGAAAATCTTGACAAAGTTTCAAATCATTCTAATAAAGGTAAGCGTCTGTTATCTTCTATGACAATTGTTCTTCTTGGATATGTATCAATTTCAACAAAAATGTATTGAAATTCATATTTTCCATTTTCTGGATTCTGCAGAAAAAAAAAAAAAATACACAATTAGCAATTCCAAAGGACTTGAGCGTTAACATGTAATATCCAATGTAAAATACATACTTCTTTGACCTCCAAATGCACTGTTCCTTGCTTTCTTGCTTCCGAGCCTTGAATATAGAACTTTAACCGCATACATTTTAGTCCATCTTTTACATACTCTATGTGACTAAACAAAATGGGAACTGTTAACATCAAAGAAAGATTAGCAATGAGAACTAAAAGTAGTTGGAATTTTATTACAAACAATAATAGAAAATACACCTCAACCCATTAATTTACCTCTCATTACTGTAAAAGTTTAACTGACCAAATAACATATACCTGCAGCCAGTGCTGTATTTGCCGTGACGCAAACAAGGCATTTGCCATGGACGGCACTTTCCAGGGGGCGGCAAAAAACACTGCCCCCAAATTTCAAGGCAAATGCCTTGTTATCCTCAAGGCAGGCGGCGAGGGAGCGCTGATTTGTGAGCCCTCCCTGCTCAGCTCACATTCCGACTCCCGTCATCACTCTGCGCGCGCGAGGAAGCGGAGCAGTAAGAGCTTATAAATCAGCGCTACCTCGCTGCCCGCCTGGACCTCAACTGATTGCCCACCTGCCTTCCTGCCCAAACAGACCGGCCAGCAGCCCCACTGGACCCCCATGTAGAAAAAATCCACCCAGCTGTGTATGTCAGTGTATCTGAGAGTGTGTGTCTGTCAGTCAAAGTGTATGCTAGTCTTTAACAGGAAGAGGTGTGGCAAATGTAAATTAGGGAGTGCCAAATTCCGTAATGCCTAGGGCAGCACAAATCCAAAATACACCACTGCCTGTAGCCATATGTCTAAGACTGTGGATATTTGCAACTGTGCATTATTTTGTCCAAAAATACTGTCAAGGTTAGTAATCACTATTTTATTTTGGAAAGTCTGGGCAGCTATAAATGCATCAAAAATACTTTAAAATGTCATGCTTGGCCCATACAAGTGTTCCATCTAAAACAAATGGTGAATGGTTTAGCTAAATTATTTAAGAAACGGTTGCCATTTAAATCCATAGTATCAAGAGTATTCACCTTACTCACTTAATATACAGAGTATTCAACTCCATCTTTATTGGATCTGTTTGTCTTATTTTGCAAGTATAAGTATATATGAATCAAAATGCAAACCAACTTTTACATATATAATTTCCTTACAAATAAAACAAAAACAAACTGTAGCAAAGAGCACTCGATTATTGAATATTTTTTTTTTACTTAAAAGCTAATCTAAATTAAGTTGCTATGGTGCCAAGCAGCCCCTCACTGGGTTAAATCGTTCTCGAACAGTTCGATCCCAAAGTTACCTCGAGCAGCGATGTCCACTCCCCCCAGAGAGTATCTGGCTTCTGAATTTTCTGATTCCGAAAGTACTGAGTGCCGCCAGGCGGGGTGCCGCTGATTGGTTGAGATCAGTCAACTGACACTCTCAGCATGGCTTTGACAAAATTGACTTGGAAAGAATCGTACCTTTTCCAAGCCAGTGAATAGGGTTTCAATGATTGGCTGAGAGTGTTTAGTGAATGGGGAGTTACTGATTGCCTGAGAGCATCAGTTTACAGCTCTCAGCAGCGCACCTGCCAGGCGGCACTTCGTGCTTTTTGAATCTGAATATTCAAAAACCAGATGCCACCGAGGGCGTGAGTGGCATTGCCACTGGAGGCGATTTTGGGGTTAAACCGTTCGAGAATGGTTTAATGCCTTGAAGTAAGAGTGCCTCCAGGGGCTTCCTGGCATCATAACAACTTCATTTAGATGAAGTTGTTTTGGTGCATGGAATGTCTCTTTAAATAAGGGCTCTATGTCAGCAATCACACAAAGGTAGGAGGGTACTTTATTAATTAAATGAAGGAGGATTATCATGGAAAAGGAAATTGATTTGCAAGAAATACTTTGGCCATTCTCTTTTTGTCATCATACAGGATGCACTATTGATAACGGACAGCATAGTTAGACATATAACAACTAAAATATGATTTCATTAGTCGAAATTAGAGATGAACATGTGAACTTGAATTTTTTTTTTTTTTTAAATACTTTATTTGTGAGCACAGGTGGAGATAAAATATGTAACGTGCAGACATCATGTTGCAGTAAAATAAAGGTGAAATAGATAGGTCCAGAAGGGTTTTACATGACATTCGACATGTATTACATTGTTGTGTGTATTAAAACTTTGGTACATGAGACAAATTGGTTACATTGTACTTGAGATTGTCAGGTGAAGGAGTGTGGCGGAGCGGGGAAGGTTCACAATTGCTTTGCCCTCTGTGCTTGCGGTTTGTGGTCAGTACCTGCTGGAGTTACTAATGTGTCAGCCCTTGGGTCCGTGTTATTGTTTCCCACATTGCCAACGTGTGTCTGCTCAATATACAATCTCCTGGCTTAGTTTTTAGTTTTAATATCCAAAGGTGGAAGAGATAGAATATTTAGAGGGATAGTTAGGGAGGAGAAGAACAGTATGAGAGGGGGGGGAGGTATCTGTTGGAGGGGAATCTAAAATGGGGGAGGGGGCGAGGGAGAGACACGAAAGCATGGGGCAACTGCCCGCTACGGGCCCCCTCTGTCGTGTGTGTGTGTCTCGGACCTCTAGTGTTCTAGGTATTCCTCCCGGAGAAGCCAAATCTTTGCGAAAGTTGACTGTGTTTCGGACCTGTGTTGTCAGTTTTCCCATTAGGTAGTTGTCTTTTATTTTAAGAATAACTTGATCCATAGTCGGTATTATGTTTTTGAGCCATGATTAGGCTATTGCCCATTGTGCTGCTAACGTGATATTGTTGTACAGCTTTTGTTCTTTGGGTGTGAGGCCCAACACTGGTCTGGAGAGCAGTTTGTCTCTTTTTTGTTGTCTCAGCACCTCCTTTAGAAGGTCTTTGATTAGCACCTAGAATCTGGCTATTGTTGGACAGTTCCACCACAAATGGATGAAGGTTTCTTTGTTCTCTTCCGCATTCATCCGTGGTAGTTTTACGCAATCTAAACAATTTCTCTGGTGTGGTGTACCATCTCATTAGCATTTTATATGATTGCTCCTGGAGCGTGACGTATGTGGAACTTTTCCTAGCCGCTTCCCAAATGTCTACCCTGTCAAACCCTTCCAGTGTTTGCAACAGGCCTTTTTCTGGGGCGTTGAGGTGATATTTTTGTGGCATCTTGGATAGGGATCAGGCAGATATGTAAAGGATCTACACTGACCATTCAATATTTTCATTATTTGATTCATGTGGCTGAAACTGTGCAGTGCTTAATTCTACCAATTATTTTCTTTATCTGGAGAAAATCTATAAAATCGCCTTTATAAATTATTAGAAATAGCCTAACTATTCACATAACATTATTTAAAGGTTTACCTAACGTGTTGTCTTCTTCCTCGTCTTGTGGTTTCTCCATAACCCTTGATGGGCTCACCAAACACTCCAATAACCTATTAGAAATGAATAAAAAAAAAAACAAAGTAAAAATTTGAAATGTTGCACTTTAGCAAAGTGGTCCTAATGCATGGCCTTGAGAGTCCAAACTATGCAGCCCATTACCAGATATCCAATCTTCTATATCATCATGTCTCTGTTTCCTATAGTGGGAACTCTTCCCATTTAAACCATTTTTTTGATTTTCACTTTGCCTCCTTTCCAAACTGGCACATTGTTGTCAGTGGTTGTCTTTTTTCTATCACCATTTCGGTAAACCATTAGTCATATGCCATTAGTCATTAGTCATATGCCAGATAGATTAAATTACACTTTACAGAGAGAATCTAGAACCATGCAGTTATAATTTGTATTTAGAGGAATATCACAGGCAATAAACACATTCATGAGAAAGGCTCCATGGGCAAGTCAATAAAACATCACAGCAGAATTACCGGTAAGTTAAAAACAATAGTCAAGTAACCCCTACAAATTTAAATAGATGTAGTCACCTATTGAAATAAGTTCAAAACAGGAATAACTCTGCATAACCATACTATATATATAATATATATGAAAAACAAAAATAATACGTAAATGTCCAATGGGTTTAAAGTCCGTTGGACACAAAAGGATCCCTTAAGGATATACAATTTTATTGAAATACTTAGAGACTTTTTTTTTTTAACATTAACCCATTAAAAAGAGCCACTATTAAAGGTGAGCGGCTAGTTTGAACACCCTGGACGAAGGCGCTTTACTAGCGCTGAAACACGATTCGACTTGCTTCCCCCCCCCCCCCCCCATTATTTTTAAACACCACAGTTATTTTTTGCACTATGGTTATGCAGTTAGCAGTATCTTATGGGAGATTATTAAGCACTCTATACAGTTAGATGCGTAGACGCTCTTGGAGGGAGTTTTGAGGCTGGATTGGGTGACCAATTGGTAGATGTTCTGGGAGTTTTTAAGGTACAGAAAGTTTGGCAGCATCAAGCCTTCTTTTTGCTTATATTTTTTTAGTTAGCGACCTTGAAGTTGAATCTAACCAAGCTAGTTGTATGAAGGCTGATGCATATTTCATTTTTTAGGTGTCACCAATAGACTATTCTGTGTAACCATTTTCTATGCAACAGTCATTTGTTGTTTGGATATACTGTTACATTTTTCTCTTTCTGAATACGATGTTTTAAATTTTTTCACTTCAAAACAGTTCACCAATATTAATGGTGTAGTTCTATAGGGCTTTTCATTCCATACCACCACTAAAGGTTTTGCAACCTTATTAGGTTTTTTTTCCTGGAATTTTCCCCTACTCCCACCCCCCCTCAGCCGACTCCCATCCAGTCCACTATAGGGTCTCCCCTATGCAGAGCCTTTAATAGTGGCTCTTTTTAATGTTAAATTTTTCAGTCACTTACCTGAGGGAGCGGCGATGTCCCTCGCCGCTGTCTCCTCCTCTCCATTGCGTCAGCCGGTGGGCGAGACTGATCCTGCCCACCGGCCGAGGAGACCTAATGCGCATGCGCATTACGTCTCCCCATAGGAAAGCATTGAAAAATAATTTCAATGCTTTCCTATGGGGAAATGAGCGACGCTGAAGGTCCTCACACAGCGTGAGGACATCCAGCGACGCTCTAGCACAGGTTTCCTGTGCTATAGAGCAAGAGGTGACCTCTAGGGGCTGTCTAGTAGACAGCCACTAGAGGTGGAGTTAACCCTGCAAGGTAATTATTGCAGTTCATAAAAAACTGCAATAATTACACTTGCAGGGTTAGGAGTAGTGGGAGTTGGCACCCAGACCACTCCAATGGGCAGAAGTGGTCTGGGTGCCTGGAGTGTCCCTTTAAGTATTTCAATATAATTGTATATCCTTAAAGGATCCTTTTGTGTCCGCTGGACTTTAAACCTATTGGACATGTACGTATTTTTCTATTTTAGAAACATAGAATGTGACGGCATATAAGAACAATTCGGCCCATCTAATCTGCCAAATATATCAAAATACTTTTAATTAGACCCTGGCCTTATTTTAAGTCTAGAATAGCCTTATGCCTATCCCACGCATGCTTAATCTCCCTCACTGTGTTAACCTCTACCACTTCAGCTGGAAGGCTATTCCATGTATCCACTACCCTCTCAGTAAAGTAATACTTCCTGAAATTATAATTTTTTTTTTCATTCAAGAAAGGCTTTTATTCACATCATTTTGCATACATAAACAGTGGGCTTGTTTCAATATAAGCTGTTGTACAATAATATTGCAGCATTACAGTGCAGTAAAGTCAGTCGTGATAGCAATAATATAATTACAAGTCTGGAAACCAACGCATCCATGAAGTGTACTACAGGTGTCATATCTGTATACAGGCATTTATAATAAAGGGTGCGAATGTAATGCAGTTAAATATGACATACTGTGACATTGCCGATAGATATTACAAAATAAGTGGGCATTTTTATGAAGATGTGCTTAATGAACTCAAGAGTAACGAGTATATTATATATGTAAGTCTATCAGTGCTAACTTTAAGTATTTAAATTAATACTAATATAAGTACAGCAGGCTTAGTAGCGCATGTCTTATAAGCATAACTAATAGTCGGTATGGGGAAGTATGTAGAAACATTGCATGGTTGCAACTGTGCATCAGGCCCACCTGCTATCCAAGTTGTATGAGCTATGTAAGTTTTCAGGTTAACCTTTAAAGGCGAGTGTCAGCCCACAGTGTTTCGCTTATGTATGTCTGATTGTTTATTTTCCTTTGCTCTATCCTATTTCCTCTGTGTTTTCCTACAATTATAAAAGGGTATATTCCAAAAAACTAAATCAATTTACAGGGTTACAGTTATGAACGTTGTGCCTTAACGTGCGGGAAGAAGAATGCAGCGAAGAAGAAGCAGCTCTTCTGTTTATCGCCACCTGGGAGCCCCTGGGTTCTTATGATTTATCTTGTGGCAAAAACGGTGTCATTAACTATGGCGTATGGCCTACTCCATTTTACTATTAGGCTTATGTAGCCATAGCCCCGACTCCATATTACGTTTGTACCAAGTATAACTCCCTCTAGCGCTCCATGTAATCATGATGTGATAATATAAGAGAAGGGGAAATAAAAAAAAGATGGGAAGGGTGCCCTCGGGATTGTGGAGGGGCCTGTGGGATAGGGCCCAGCGTGAAGATCCCCAGTTAGGTCCTCTTGTGAACCCCAGGGATCTTGGTCCAAGCACGTGCGGCCAGGTTATATAAATAAATAAAAAAAAACAAAAAAAAAAACACAAGTAAGTAATTAAGGAAATAAAATTAAGTAAGTAAAAATAACTTCCTGCTTTAGGTGGGAGCTATCCCTGCCTGAGTGTGTCACATGTGAGGTGTAGTATGAAGCCTCTGCGGGGCTCTGCACAGTGCATCAACATCAGGCACCCGTGGGTGTCAACACATACATTAACACCCGGCCCCTCCCCATGAGTTTCTCGGTATAGCGGGCACTCGAGGTACCTCCAGTCAATGAGACCACCCTCTCCTAGAGTCCACTAACTGGGCAGCCTCTGCACCTCCACTGTCCTGGTGGAGTCTCAATAAGACAGGGTGCCTCCGTGGTCCCCCTCCATCACCGGCCACTGCTCCTAAGCTTAGTCCATGCGGCCACCGGTCCACCGCAGCCCCCTACAGACCAGCCCGGCCGGGCTCGCAGCAACGGGAAGCAACATTCTCCAGGTCTCCGGATCTCCTAGAGATAGAGGTCACTCCTGTCCTACCCGAGTCAGTCCGGTAACCGTGATGCCACTGCATGTCGGCAGTCCTCTCGGCGCTCCTGAGTGATTTCTGGGCGGACACCTGGGTGAGTGTGTTAGGAGTCGTTTAATCCGTTCCGTGACAAGGCAAGTAGGGGGCTCCACAATGTATGTCTTGTCTCCCCTGTAGTGGCTGAGTACATACTGGCAGAGCTGCATCCAACGTCCCGCAATTGCAGGCTGGTAACCGCAAGCCTGTATATGGAAACCTTCATCTTCAAAACAGAAAAAAATTTAAACAATTTAACAGGTGACCGGGATGACCCCCCCGGTCCTGGGGGGGAGGGGGTGCGGGGCCGCAGCATGTTATCTCCGGTCGCCTCTTGCACGTTAGGAGAGACAGGCGCTTTCATATCATGCTCGTTCACTGAGCATGTGCAGAGTGCTTCCAGGCACAGCAATAGGCCGCAGGTTCATGCCATCATGAAGGCCCGAGTTTTCAGCTTCCTCACTTTTGTAAGATCTGCAGCCGCCGGTTGGTCTGTTTGTGATGCTGGCAGGTTACTTTATTCAGATATCTTATTTTGAAGGGTTAATAGTCAGTTTGTGGGCCGAAAATCAGTGTTTATTCAGGCTTAGGACCGGAGCTGCATGAGATGGCTTCCTTTCAGCTCCATGGTCTGGCCCCGCCCCCCTGAAATTATTTTTAAACCTAATTTCAGAGTATGTCCTCTTGTTGTGGTAGTTTTTATTCTTTTAAATATAGTCTCCTCCTTTACTGTGTTGATTCCCTTTGTGTATTTAAATGTTTCTATCATATCCCCCTGCATATGGATATGGAGGCTGTTGCCTCCCAGATGTCTTGCCAGTCGTTGGGGTCATCTGGGGGCCCTAGGTCCCTCTCCCAAGCCGCCACGTTGGCCAATGCCCCCGTGGGTTGGTTCGTGATAAGGAGTGTGTAGTTTTCCGTGATTTGACCTTTGTGGAGTGGGGTGAATGTGCATACTCTCTCAAATCGTGTGAGCGTAGTGGTGGCTGCTTTGGCGTTTTCGGGTTGTTCTAGGAAGCTTCGCAGTTGTAAGTAGCGGAAGAAGTCGTGGGTGTTATATGTTGCCTGTGTGTTGGGGAGGTCATTGTATGGGGTCACATGGTTTCCCGTGTAGAAGTGGTGTAGTCTAATTAGGTTGTTTTGTTCGTAGTGCGCAAAGTCTCTGGGTGTTAAACCTGGGGGGAATGCTCTGTTGCGTTATACAGGGAGTGCAGAATTATTAGGCAAGTTGTATTTTTGAGGATTAATTTTATTATTGAACAACAACCATGTTCTCAATGAACCCAAAAAACTCATTAATATCAAAGCTGAATATTTTTGGAAGTAGTTTTTAGTTTGTTTTTAGTTTTAGCTATTTTAGGGGGATATCTGTGTGTGCAGGTGACTATTACTGTGCATAATTATTAGGCAACTTAACAAAAAACAAATATATACCCATTTCAATTATTTATTTTTACCAGTGAAACCAATATAACATCTCAACATTCACAAATATACATTTCTGACATTCAAAAACATAACAAAAACAAATCAGTGACCAATATGGCCACCATTCTTTGCAAGGACACTCAAAAGCCTGCCATCCATGGATTCTGTCAGTGTTTTGATCTGTTCACCATCAACATTGTGTGCAGCAGCAACCACAGCCTCCCAGACACTGTTCAGAGAGGTGTACTGTTTTCCCTCCTTGTAAATCTCACATTTGATGATGGACCACAGGTTCTCAATGGGGTTCAGATCAGGTGAACAAGGAGGCCATGTCATTAGATTTTCTTCTTTTATACCCTTTCTTGCCAGCCACGCTGTGGAGTACTTGGACGCGTGTGATGGAGCATTGTCCTGCATGAAAATCATGTTTTTCTTGAAGGATGCAGACTTCTTCCTGTACCACTGCTTGAAGAAGGTGTCTTCCAGAAACTGGCAGTAGGACTGGGAGTTGAGCTTGACTCCAAACTCAACCCGAAAAGGCCCCAACAAGCTCATCTTTGATGATACCAGCCCAAACCAGTACTCCACCTCCACCTTGCTGGCGTCTGAGTCGGACTGGAGCTCTCTGCCCTTTACCAATCCAGCCACAGGCCCATCCATCTGGCCCATCAAGACTCACTCTCATTTCATCAGTCCATAAAACCTTAGAAAAATCAGTCTTGAGATATTTCTTGGCCCAGTCTTGACGTTTCAGCTTCTGTGTCTTGTTCAGTGGTGGTCGTCTTTCAGCCTTTCTTACCTTGGCCATGTCTCTGAGTATTGCACACCTTGTGCTTCTGGGCACTCCAGTGATGTTGCAGCTCTGAAATATGGCCAAACTGGTGGCAAGTGGCATCTTGGCAGCTGCACGCTTGACTTTTCTCAGTTCATGGGCAGTTATTTTGCGCCTTGGTTTCTCCACACGCTTCTTGCGACCCTGTTGACTATTTTGAATGAAACGCTTGATTGTTCGATGATCACGCTTCAGAAGCTTTGCAATTTTAAGAGTGCTGCATCCCTCTGCAAGATATCTCACTATTTTTGACTTTTCTGAGCCTGTCAAGTCCTTCTTTTGACCCATTTTGCCAAAGGAAAGGAAGTTGCCTAATAATTATGCACACCTGATATAGGGTGTTGATGTCATTAGACCACACCCCTTCTCATTACAGAGATGCACATCACCTAATATGCTTAATTGGTAGTAGGCTTTCGAGCCTATACAGCTTGGAGTAAGACAACATGCATAAAGAGGATGATGTGGTCAAAATACTCATTTGCCTAATAATTCTGCACTCCCTGTATAGGCGTCATTGGGGTATTTCCTGGTCGTTTTGTCCCATATGTCTAATGAGTTAGTGATTGATGGGGGTAGTGGTGGTGGTGGGGGGCGGGATTTCTTTGGTACCCATATGTAGAGGGATGGGAAGTCATATCCAAAAAGGTCGTGTTCCAGATCCACCCATCGTTTAATCCCCTGTGGGGTGTGCCAATTTTGAATGTGTGAGTTGTGCGGCGTAGTAGTAGTTTTGAAAATGGGGTAGTCCCAGTCCCCCTGTTCTGTTGGGGATGTACATTGTTGTCCTCTTGATTCTGGGTCTTTTTTTGGCCCAGATGAAGTTGTCTATTAATTTTTGGACATATTTGGTATCTGATGTGGGGATTGGGATGGGAAGGGTTTGGAATAGGTAGAGGAAGCTGGGTAGGAGGTTAATTTTTACTGATGCTATGCGTCCTAGCCATGATAGTGATACGTCTTGCCATCTTTTGAAATAGTCTGTTGCTTTCTGTATAATTGGGGTGTAGTTGAGGGAGTATGTGTGGTGTGGTGCTGCTGGTAGTTGTATGCCTAGGTATGGGATGTGGGATGTGTTGTAGCGAAAGGTATATGTGTCGTGCAATGTCGTCTTTGTGTCTTGGTTTATGTTTATGGTGAGTGCTTCTGTCTTGTCCAAGTTTAGTTTGTAACCTGAGGCCGCTGAGTATTCCTTTACCAGTTGTAGAAGTGGTGGGAGGGAGGTGAGGGTTTCGGTGAGTGTTAGGAGGAGGTCATCGGCGTATGCGGCCACTTTGTAGGATTGGGAGCATACTGTAATGCCTGTGATTGTGGTGGTGGTGCGTATGAGATGTAGCAGTGGTTCCAAGGAGAGGGCGAAGAGGATAGGGGATAGTGGACAGCCCTGTCTGGGGAAGTGGGGGGGCTGCGCGTTTGGGATGAGTAGTTTTGCCTTTGGGGTGAAGTAGATCGTTTTGAGGGATGTCGTGAAGGGGGCGAGAAATTGGAGTTTCTCTAAGGTGGCGAATAGGAAGGGCCATAGTAGTCTGCCAAATGCCTTCTCGGCGTCTAGGGACAGTAGGAGAGTGGGGATGTTATGGTGGTTGGCTACCCATATGAGGTCCAAGGTCCGTCTGGTGTTATCGCTTGCTTGTCTTGCTGGGACGAACCCTACTTGGTCGGGGTGGATTATCGCTGGGATGTAGGGGGAGTAGTCTGTTGGCAAGGATTTTTGTGAAAATTTTGATGTCTACATTCAGTAGGGAGATGGGTCTGTAGTGGCCAGGTTCTGTATGCGGTTTGCCGGGTTTGAGTAGTAGGCATAGGTTTGCCTCCAGCATGTCCTCGGGTATCGGGTCGCCTGTCATGAACGAGTTGTATAGCTTTGTCATATGGGGTAGCAGGATGTCTGTGAATGTTTTATAGTAGATGCCCGAGTATCTGTCCGGGCCTGGGCTTTTATTGAGTTTTGTGGTGCCTATTACGCTCCTCACCTCTTCCTCTGTGATTTCTGTTGAGAGATGTGATTGGGCCTCTGTTGTGAGTGTTGGTAGGTGGGCTTTTGTTAGGGTTTGTATTTGGTCGTGTAGGGGGCTATCTTTGTGACGGTGCTGTGGGGAATGGTCGTATAGGTCTGTGAAATACTTCTGGAAGATCTCAGCGATTTTGCTGGGGACTTCGGTTGGTTGGCCTGTGGGGGTATGGATGGTAGTGATTTGTTTGGCTTGCTGGCGTTTACGTAGCCTTCGGGCCAAAAGTGTATCTGCTTTGTTTGATTTTTCATATAACAATTGTTTTGTCCATTGTAGAGCTTTGGTTGCGTATTTTGCCATGGCTTGTTTAAGGGCCTGGCGCTGGTTATGCAGTTGCGTTGTGAGGTCTTGTGTGGGGGATAGTTTGTGTTGTGCTTCGAGTTGTCTGATTTGGTCCAGTAGGGATGTTATATGGGCTATGTGTTTTTTTTTGTGTGCTGTGACTATGCTGATGAGGGATCCTCTGATCACTGTTTTGTGGGCTGCCCATAGAACTGCGTGTGATTGCACAGAGTCTTTGTTGGTGTTGAAGTAGTGGGTGAGTTCAGTCTTCAGTTGGGCGGTTATTTGGGGGTCATGGAGTAGGATGGGGTTGAGCCTCCAGGACCAAGGTCCTGAGATTTGTGGTGGTCGGAGTTGTAGTGTAATGTCGGCGTGGTCTGACCAGGTGATGTTACCGATTGTGGTGTTTGTGACATGGGGGAGTAGCGATGGTGAGATGAGAAAGAGGTCTATGGTGGAGTAGGTGTGGTGTGGGTGTGAGTAGAACGTGTAGTCGCGGTCGGTCGGGTGTTGTGTTCTCCAAATGTCTATGAGTCCCGTTTGGGTTATGAAGTTGGCCAGCAGTTTATCCGATCTGGAGGGGTGGGTTGTTGAGTGTGGGGGGGGGGGGTATCGTTGTCTGTCAATGGGTGGGGAAATTGTGGCGTTGAAGTCTCCCCCTATTATTCTTTGGTGGCCGGGGTGTTGGCTGAGGTGGGCTTGTAGAGTCTGCCAAAATTGTGGGTCTGGGACCGTCGGCGCGTATATGGAGTTTAGTGCTATTTTCGTGGGCCCTATTGAACCTGTTGCTGTTATGTATCGTCCTTGTGGGTCTTTGTGGATATCTTTAAGGTGTACGGGGCAGGCTTTCTTTAGTAGTATTGCCACCCCGTTGTGTTTGCCTGTGTTGCAGTTGGCTAGATGGCAGGTTCGGTAGTGTCGGCTTAGGAGAGGGAACGGGCATGAGTTAATGTAATGCGTTTCTTGAAGAAAGATGTCTGCACCTGATCGGTTGGCCCAGCGCATGACCTGGTGGCGTTTTGAGGGGTGGTTTAGCCCCTTGCAGTTTATTGATGTGCATTTTACCTTAGCTGGCATGTTGGTGTGTGGGGTATTGCGGTGCGGATGCGGTCGGTTCAGATTGCCCGTTGGTCCAGTCCCTTGTGTTGTGGGAGGGGACTTGGGGTTTTTGTGTCAGGTGCCTTCCCGGTTTGGGTATGGTGTTAGGGTCTCATGTCCCACCATGGTACTTCTCGGGGGTGAACATATCTACAACTTCCTGGGCTTATTGTCTGTGCCAGGTTCGAATCTAACGGTGTTTTGGGTGTGTCCCGTACGTGGGACCCCGGTGCCCTGGTGTTATCGTGGGGCGTGGTGAGGGTTAGTCCTGAGGTGCATCCCGTTCCAGGTGTGTGGTTACTTCCACTGAAAGGTTGTGCGTTGGGAGTGGGGGTAGTTGGGTGAGGCTATAGGATCAGCTGGCTAGTGACTTGTCGGGGGGATTAGCGGTTCCCAGGGGTTGGGGCGCCCGTCTGATGGGGGGGTGTCCGGATGGTCCCTTGGAGTGGGGTTGTCTGGCATCGGTGTTGGGGTCAGGGCAGTCCATTCCGTCCTGGTTCATGTCCACTGATTTCCCTCCCACCCTTGCCCTCCTAGCTGTTCCGGTGGTGTGATTTGTGACTAGTTGTCTGGGGGGCGGGTGGTAGTGTGTGGGATGTCCCTTTAGCCCCTGCTTGTCCTCGCTTGCTTCCTCTCCCCTCCCGTCCCCCCCTGGTTTGGCCAGCAGAGCTGGCTTGGAGTCCCCCCTTTCCCCCCCACTGCCGTGTCCCCGAAGTTGTGGGTGTAGTTCCCAAAATCTAGTAAATGAACTAAATAACTGACTTACAGGTAACTAGTATGTAAATAAACGTTAACAGAACATTTGAGTATTGTCACTGTGTATAAAGGATATATTATACGATCGCAGCCTATGCTTATTCTACGCTTCATTTAATCCATCTTGTCGGGGAGCCTTGCAGGTCTTCTCCCGGTGTGTCTGGGTTCGGGGTTGGTGAGGTGAAGTCATGTCACTGTCATTCTGGCTCCCGGCGCCGCCTGTGGGTGATTCCCGGTGTGACGGTTCCTTCGCGGTAGCGGTTTTCCCCACAGTGGTTGTAGTGGTGGAGGTCTTCTCTGCGTGGTGGTGGTGGTCTCTGATCTTGCTGTCGGTAGGTGTAGACCCAGTTTGGAGGCAAATGCTAGCTGTTTGGTGGGGTCTGTGAGGATATGTGTCACGTTATCTCTACGGACCAGGAGTTTGAAGAAGTGACCCCATCTGTAGGCTATACCTGCCTGGGTTAATGCCGTGGTGAGAGGTTTCAGCTCTCGACGCTTGGCTAACGTGTTAGGTGATAAGTCCTGGTAGAATGCCAGCGTGGCGTGTCTAGTTTTGGCGGGCTTTTCCTGGTCGCCTCCATGAGTGCTTCCTTGACGGAGTAATAGTGAAGCCTCACTATCACGTCTCTGGGGGCTGTGTGGTCTTGGCTGGGGGGCTTCAGGGCTCTGTGCGCTCTGTCCATGGTCAGCTCTTGTGGGGTTTTGTCGGGTAGGAGGGTTAGAAATACCTCTTGCAGTGTGGAGTGGAGCATCTCTCCGGTGACTGTCTCAGGGAGGCCTCTGATCCTTATGTTATTTCATCTGGATCTGTTGCTGAGGTCTTCCAGTCCGTTTTCCAATGTTTCTATGCATAATTGCAGGGTTGATATGGTGTCTGCCTGGGCGACTACTGTTTCCATGATGTCATCTGCCCTTTGCTCCACTTGTCCCGTCCGATCCCCCAGTTCTGTGATGTCTGCCTTCATGCCCTGAAGCGGTTTCTCCAGTTCTGTTGCCATGTGGTTTTTAATAATATCGGCTGCTGCTTCTTTTAGCAGCCGTTGGAGGTCTGTTTTTGTCAGCGGTGCTGACTCTGGGGCTGAGGTCTCGCTGTGCTCGGAGTCTGAATTCTCTTGGCCACATGTATAAGATGGCGCCGGGTCTCCTTGCGCCTGAAAGTGTGAGGCTACGGACAGCTGCGAGTCGCGGTTTTTCCAGGTGCCACCCATTGCTGTGGGTTACCTGGTATGTGCGTGTGCCGTTTGGTGGGGTCAGCTGCGTTGTCAGTGCGCTTTTCGTAGCTTAATTGTGCCTGGGTCTCGGGAGCTGTCGGCTTATGCGGCCATCTTGGATCCCGGTCAGGCTCCCACTTGTGTAGAAATTTTTAATGCAAAAACTATGATTTTGTTTCTTCATTCTTAAATATTTTATTCATACTTAATGTTTGGTTATGTATACAGGTAGAGTATCAAAAGAAAGCCATATTTCTCCAAAAGTGATAATATAACACTGTTAAACAGAAATGGAAATATGTAGGAGTGTGCCCACTAAATGTAGCAGAAAAAAAAACCCCCCCAAAAAAAAAAACTTTTACCTAGGGCATTGTTACATTGATAAAGGGACAGGGATCCAGGAATGTCTGTATTTTGACACGCTCTTCTAATAAATTTAGCTTTCACCAGTGGACCTGATTAACTAAGCTGTGTACTTTTTCACATTTAGCTTTTAATAAGGGTAAAATTGTGGTAGAAAAAATGCATGGCAAATGTATCAAAATTGCCTCAGTCACAAACGTGTTGAGCCTTGAGGGTTGATGAAACATGCTGATGGGATTACAATTGTTTGTTTAATTAAAAAAGAAAGCTAATAAATGCACCTCAGGATGAGATCGGCACCTTTCCAAAGCATCTCCATAAATCTTACTGGGACTTGAAGAGGAGAACAGTTCTTTAAATACAACATAGAACAGACCGCCTGCAAGAATAAACAAATATGAAAACAATACAAATGAACCATTTTACAGTGTTCCTGATCTGATTCAGTAAGTTTTAATGGGCTGACACATAGAATTAAAACAAGCTAGATGCACTTAGCACTGTAGCATAAATCGGACCCTTTCCAAATCCATTATTAGGAGCTCTCCCCTAATGGGAAAGAAAGATAAAAAGGACAAGAGAGGAGATTCCACCTCTGAAGTGTACACATGAAGAAAGGGGACAGAAAATATGAGCCAGAACACCAAGATAGTAAATAATTTTCTTTAGTAATTGGGTGGGCTTTTTTTTTTTTTTTACCATTAATGTGATACTAATAAACCAATATTAGCCTATTGTGTACTGTACTGCAGTATTCCCACCTCTAAATAGGCAGGGTTTCCCATATTTTGGGAAGACACTTTTCCACACTCTCTAGTGAAAAGGTAAAATGACAGTTATAAAGAAATAATAAAGTAATGGTTACCAGTAACTCCGATCCCAATCAGTACCACAATAAAATAGGTGAAGTCTCTGCCAGCTTCTTTTACTAGAAGAAGGGGAAAAACAGTTAATGGTCTATGGTTTTTCTTTCTCCCAATTGTGCAATAATATATTATATATTAATATATCGGATCAGGTAGATTTGATAGCCAAATTAATCAGCCTTTACCAATCATACACTCTAAAGAAAATAATAATAAGGGCTTAGTGAAAGTGGTTTTGGTGTTCAGATGAAGTCCTGCTTAATCACTGCTCAGTTCTCTGCCTTTTAGGAGTTAAATGCAGTCTTAGCTGCCATGGCTGAGACTCGCACAATTTCTTTAAAAAAAAAAAAAAAAAAAAGAGTCTACTTTTTTAGATTACCTTCTTCAGTACTGCACTTTGAGCAGCACCTACATTCAGCATCTCCACACTCTGCAAGGAGACGCTGAACACTCCAGATAGAAAATAACTGCTGAATGGCACAGTGTGGCATTTTGCCGTGCATGCGCAATAGCTTCCCACTGGGAAAGCATTGGATTGTCTGAGATTGTCAAGATTGATTATCTCAGCCATGGAGACAGGGCCAGCCACGGCACCAGTACGGCGATGGAGAAAAGGCAAGTGTAAAACCATTTTACTCCATTCTGAAGGAGGCCGGGAACCTAAACTGCTATACCAGATTGATCTCAGCCAAGGAGGCGAGGACAGTTGCGGAGAGTGCAGTATGGGAATACAGGTAGGCAAAATACATTTCTAACCCTTGAGGAGAGGGGACGGTCACCTAAACAGTTACTAAGACACAATAGCATCTGGAATACACATTTGGGTGTACAGTGTTCCTTTAAAGAATAAATGTCACCTTTGAGTTTTTGCGGTTTAGTTTTTCTTCAACTTAGTCAACTCTTTTTAAATGTTTACTGTACAGAGGAGTTAATATGGACTTTAAGATAGTGACACCATTTTATTACATAATTCTCTACAAGTGCATGTACAAGCAACCATATTTCTCCCACAATGCCCTCCACACACAAGCCTGTGCACAAGCTGGGGAAAATGTGAATTATATCGTATGCCAAACTGTGCCTTGACAGCCTTTCACAGGATATAAATGAACAAACCACGGCTTACTTTTAGTTCTAGTCATACTTTACAGCACCAGCATATCTGCAGCACTTATAATGGTCTACTGCAAAAGAAAGTGATTGAAAGAAATGTGTGTTGACAGTAACAAGAGATGAAGTGCATACAGTTACAGAATAAGCTATTGGTTGAGAAATAATAACTTCTGAAATTACAATTTCTCTAAAATTGCATTAGAATGCCTTTTATAAAACAAGCAAGGACATTGTACGCTTATGAAAGAGACTGGGCACTTGGATAATAAAAACATAACATATTGCATAGCAGCACATTTTGTAATTGCAACTGTAGACAAAAATATCAGAACATAAAACAAATAGCTTATGTATGCAAGTAAAATTATCCCCAAATAATTATAAAATCTGTAGTTTTCTATGTAGTCAGCCTTGTGTGTAATTGAACTCTTCATACATTAATGAAATCTGACAAATAAAAGGGTTCTGGCAGATTTTATTTATATGGCAGGTTATTAGGGAAAACACTGCTGTTACAGGTTCCATAAACAAAAGAGCTGGGGGAGCCAGATTTGAGCCAATAGTTTGGCTCTGTGTTTAATGCAAGATGTCGAGCCAAGATCAAACAAAATATATACTGCCGTTGCCATCTGCCTCACACAACCAAGCTCAAACTATGCCTTGCCAAGATGAGACTTGCCTACCTCTAAAGAAAGAAGCTCCCAAGAGACATGAACAACTCCTGAATCACTAAAACCACAATAGTTTAGTTTAAGGTCTTGCACTTTGGCCCCATAACCAATACAAGCTCATTGTAGTGGTTATGGTGCTAACTGTCTTTGGATACCCTTCCACCGCCTTTTTTTTTTTTTTTGCCATTTCCTAGACTATCATTGTGCCTAAATTGAAGCATCTAGTCTGTTATTAAGATACTGCGTCCACATATCTGTTTGACCAAGGACAATAGGTTGAGAGTGCTGAGGCAGGTGCTTGCACGTATTAATGCTGTCTAAGATGTCCCCATTATATAAGCAACTAGCCTTTAGATGCTGGGAGAATCTAGGATTTTTTCAAACCACTCAAAAGCTTTATATAAACAGCTGTTGTGGCCATGTGGTTTAGAAAAGTAACAACATGTTTTCTCAAAATCTGGACAGCTATTTCCTATTCTCTAAAATCTGTATTTTTATTTTCTGGACAATTCTGCCTCTATACTGAAAAACAGGAATCAAAATGAAACTTTTATATCAAGCAGAGCAGTTTATTTTGGTTTATACAATTCTTAACAGCATTTTCTCAATTGTAGTCCTTCCCATAGGCATGTGTACTTAATATAATAAATAAGGGAGGGGGTATCTAAACATTGCTAGCAGAATTATAAAATAAATCTATATACATATTTGGTTTTTCCCATCACGGGTCAATCGACTGACAATAGAGGGGAGCAAGATATGATCTTTCTGTCCTATGTGAATGTGTTACAGGATTTTACAGAAAAAGTACAGATCTAAATCCATTCTGACGGAGGTTTGGCAATAAAGCTAGCGTGACAACGTCATGAGATAAAAGCATCATGCTTGGGGGAAATGCAAGTCCAAGAAGGGCAAGTTGCATAGGTTACATTGGTGAACTGTTCATACCCCTGGCATCATAGCAGCAGTGGCGCCTTAAAGGAACTATCCACTGCCAACAGGAAAAGAAAAATATTCACTGTTTAGTAGATATACCCCCAATAAACACATGCATGAATTTGTCAGGCATATATTCATTGGGGGTATAGCTTAAAAGAGCTTGTAAAGGCTGCAATAATAATGTGTGTATAATTAGTGCAGCTTATGAAAAGTAGTTCCAAACAAATTCATTTATTTGTCCTGATTTACAGAGCACAAAATAAGTCTAGGATTTCAGTTTATTTTTTTGTAATTACAGGTCAAAAAATACAAGGGATAAAATAAAACTTCAATGTGGAGTAATGTTCGAAGTTGGTATGTTTGCCTAATAAGCTCATTATCTGTCACAAAAAAACACAATTGCCACATGCTATTTACCCAAGGTATCTTGACATTTATTATGTAGCCATTTAACTGCCAATCTCTGCTAAATATTGGAGTAAAATGTATTTTTGTCTGATTTCTAACATTCATTTCGAAAATTTGATGTGTGCTTCCACTGTGAAAAAACCCATTAAGTGTTCAGCTACATCTTACAGCAATACCCCCAATCTATGCCTTTATCACTATCCTGTGAAGGTACAGCATCATTAAAGAGACCTGACCGTTTCAGTTTTTCCTGTTAGAATTTGAGATATGGATTTGATAGGCATAAGGCTCATTTTGGGGTATTATAGCAGTTTGATTGTTTAAAGTACTCTACAAAGTCTACCAGTTGTAAAAGGATACACTCCAGATCTCATATGGTGTGATGGCCTTAATATGTTGCCATTTTGTCACCGTTTATGTCAAAATATGTGGTAAATTATTTATTTTGTATTTTTTACATACACAAAACATTTTAACCGTTCATTTTTCAAATACGATATGTGCCACTGTGATCAACCCCCCCCCCCCCTTCTCACTCCCCCTCAAATTATGTTGAGCAAACTCTTCTGAATAAAACAATACCCTTAATGAATACCTTTGGCACGATCTTGCGAAGTTACAGTGCCATATAACAGACCTTCTTGTTTACAGTTAGAATTTTGAAAGATGAGTTTGCCTTTTCTGCATTTTTGGGGCTTTGTATCAGTTTGATAGTTAAAATCACCTCATAAATGCATACCATTTATAAAATTAGACACCACAGGGTATGTCTTATGGTATATTTTGAGCTTTATTATACAGCAATTAAAGCACCAATTTCTTTCAAAGTTTATGGTATTTTATTTTCACATTTTCTTACGTACACATTGATATATATATATTTTTTTAAACTTGATATTTGCTACTGTAATAAAAAAAAAACACAAAAAAAACCCACCTAAATTGTGCTTAAAGGACCACTATAGTGCCAGGAAAACAAACCCGTTTTTCTGGCACTATAGTATTAATAGGTCACCCCCAGCATCATGGCCCCCCTCCTGCCGGGCTCTAGGGGGAGGAAGGGGTTAAAGGCTTACCTTTCTCCAGCGCCGGGCTCCCTTGAGCATTCTCAATGCTTTCCTATGGACGCTGGTGTCTTCTCACTGTGAAAATCACAGTGGCTGGATTAACCCTAATGTAAACACAGCAGTTTCTCTGAAACTGCTATGTTTACAGCAGGCAGTGTTAACCCTAGATCAACAATACAACACTAACTACCAAAAACACTCAACATCACACACTAGAAACAACTACAAATATAATTCATTACACAGACCACCACATCTCCTAGCCCCAGGAAAATAAACTTCCAGAACACAAAAAAACACCAAAATATACAAAGATACTCACCAAATCCACCACATAACACAAAATTACCATCTCCCCAGATAAACACACGACATACTTCCCAACACTATAAAAAATATCAAAAGGACAACTACTACCACACTAACTTTATGATAAGTACGAATTCCAAACACTATTTTTCCCCCAAACCCCAAAGAAAAAGAGTAACCACCACACATTTTCTAAAAGACAGAACCCCAACCAGACAAAAACTAAAAGCCCCTCCTTCCCCATATAATTTAATTAAGAGAAACCGTTTCTATACACTCTTCTGATTATGCCTCAGACTTGGAAGAACATTTTTTAGAAATAGAACCAAAGAGATCCCAGACACATATGTACCCGACAGAAGAAATAATAGAAAGAAAGAAAAGAAGCCTAACATTAGAGGCAGAAGAGCAGGTAGAAGAATCCAAAAAAGGAAGGATCGAATAAAAACCATAAGCTCTTCCAACCAAGCATTTTTAACCTTTCTCACAAAATTTTAACCTCTACACAACTAGCAGTTTTGAGTAAAGGCTTGAAATATGCCCCTACCCGAAATGTTAACCAATTCTCAGCCTATATAGACATTAATAAGTTTGTAAGACAAGCCACATCAAAGAGATTTTACACTAACTAACAAACTATCTCCAACACTATCCCACACAATACAGACAACAATTCAGAAATTAAGCACACACAATTAAAACCCAGGTCAACCTTCTTTCCCTATATGCACAAATCGGGATGTCTAGAAACCTTTGAAAAGCTAGTAACCCGGGATTTAAATAAAATAAAACACAGCAAAACAGACGTTAATAAATTTACTAAAAAAGAGAGGGAAGTATTAAAAGAATTGAAAAATGACGATAGCATAGTTCTAAAACCTGCGGACAAGGGAGGTGGCCTAGTGATTATGCCTAAAGACATGTATATGACAGAAGCATTTAAACACTTGAAAGATATTTCTGTATATGAAACACCCAAGATCCTACCAAAATTATAAAAAATAAATTATTACTCCTCATTGACAAAGGCAAAAACAACAATATTTTTAATAATTCTGAGTATTCCTACATTAATATACTATTCCCATCTATACCTGTTATATATTTTCTTCCTAAAATACACAAGGACATAAAAAATCCCCCTGGTCGTCCCATAGTTTCAGGTATTAATTCAGTGCTTTCAAACCTTTCTGAATACATTGATATAATTTTGCAACCTTATGTACAAAATACCAAATCCTACCTAAGGGATAGTATGGGTTTTCTTCAAATTCAAAAAAATATAGATTGGGACGATAATCACATTTTAGTAAGTAGCGACGTGCAGTCGCTATATACCATCATCCCGCATGATATTGGTTGTAAAGCAATAAGAAATATATTGGAAAAAGAAAATAATATCTGAAAAATGCAAATTGATTTTATTGTGGAAGGTATCCAGTTGATTTTAGAAAACAATTATTTTTGGTTTCATGATACTTTTTACTTGCAAAAAAACTGGTATGGCGATGGGGACTAGGTTCGCCCCTAGCTATGCCAACCTTTTTATGGCGGACTGGGAAGACTCCTCTGTATGGGAGGGGCATGCCTGGGTGGCGAACCTGGTTCTCCATCGCCGCTACATTGATGATTTGTTTTTTATCTGGAAGGGGCCAGAGAATGTTTTTGCTGAATTTTTAAACTTTTTAAATGTAAACCCCAGAGGTATAATCTTAAGCTCTAATTACAGCAAAACTTCTCTTAATTTTTTAGACCTGGAAATTTATGTGGAAAATAATACTATAAACACCCGCACATTTTTTTAAAAAGTACATACTAACACCTTCATTGACCTCACTAGTTGCCACTATGCCCCATGGCTGAATGGTGTACCAAAAAGTCAGTTTTTAAGATTAAAACGAAATTGCACAGACAGCATTACTTTTAATACACAAGCTCAGATGCTAAAAGATAAATTAATTGAAAAGAAGTACAATACTACCACCTTAGACACTCTAATCGAAAATATAGGTACCCTTGACAGAAATACCCTGCTGGAATATAAACCAAAACAAAAACAAGACATAGTACTTCCTTTAGTTTTTAATTACAGCAACAAAAGTAACCAAATGAAAAAAATTATCAATAAACATTGGAATGTACTTAAGGAGGATGATATACTGAGAAAGATCCTACCGTCCAAACCCAAAAACGTATTCAGAGGAGCTCCTAATCTCAGATCCTTCCTAACTACAAATTACACAAAAATATCCACTAAGCAAAAAAAACACTTTTCTTTTTAAATAAACAAGGTTTCTTCAAATGTAAAATGTGTTCGGCATGCAAATACACGGATAATTCCTGTAATAGTACTACTAAATTTAAATCAAATATCACCAACAAAGAATACAAAATAAATAATTTTATCACCTGTAATACTAAAAATGTAATTTACGTGTTGGAGTGCCCTTGCAGTCTCCAATACTTAGGCATGACAACTAGGAAACTTAAAACCAGGATAGCCGAACATTGCAGGAATATTATAAAAGGGTTCGCTAACCATACAGTGTCCAAACATTTCCAAATACACAATAATAATCCTAAATTCCTGAAATTTTACGCTATAGATGTCTGCACTTTACCATGGAGAGGTGGCAATATTACAAAAATCCTTGGGCAGTCTGTACAATTTTTTATAACCCCTTTTTAATTCTTATTTTATTTTATTTATTTATTTTTATTATTTTCCATCTCATCATTTCCTCTGCCAGAAATATTTTTACATTTTTTTCCTCAATGTTTTTTTTTTTAAATGTTCTTATGCCTAAAACTCATTGTTAATATGATTTATGTGTTGTTGTAAAATGTATTTTACATTCTTATTATTTTTTATGTGAATTACACATTTATTAGTTTTCATTATTTAATTTGCTTAAGACTGTATTATCTAGATTTGTCATTATATGAAGTATATTTTTAAATTTGTATTGGTATTTACAAAGATGCTCTTATATTCAGTTATAACCATGTTCTCCATTGTTTGTATTATTCTGGTCCTTTTTACACTGTATTTTATTTATTATTTTTATCCAATATTGTCTATGCATAGACCATATTATTAATTGAAGTTGTTTTAGTGTTTTATCTTTAATTTTATTTTATGTCTATAGAGGGAGCTATTGCTCCTCTTATTTTAGTATGTGTTATTCCAGTTTTTGCCTGTAGAGGGAGCTACTGCCCCTTTTATCTCTGTGATACAATTTACTTGTCCACCATTTTTGTGGATCTCCAGCTTATCCAGGAATTTGCCATTTTGTTGGAGCCAAAAGATACAATAAAAAAAAAAAAAAAATTGGTCATGTGACTATGATGTCACAAAACCGTTTTTTTCAAAATCCTAACCCTATTTAAGCAGCTCAGGTCCCATTTACTCTGTAAAACACTTTTGATCACCACTACAGTTTTAAATACTACACTATTATTTCTTCTCTGGTTCTCTTCACATATACGTTGTCAAGGATTACTGAAGCGCTGCACCTACCCCCCTGTTTTTATCCAATTTTCTGATCGGAAAAGAGAGACTCCGTATTGGTGTTCCAGCTGCTTTTGGACCATTATCACTTTGCTTCCACGCTGAATTTATTTTTGTGTGATTGTGTTAACCCTAGATGGACCTGGCACCCAGACCACTACATTGAGCTGAAGTGGTCTGGGTGCCTATAGTGGTCCTTTAACTATCTCCTGATTACAGAATAACCCGCTTTGTATACCCATTTCAAGAGGTTTTGTAAAAAAAGGAATAGCTTAGAATTCCTAAATGGACACTAAAGTCACCAGTACCACTACAGCTTAATCTAGCTGTTCTGATATCTATATCCTGCCCCTGCATGGGTTTCAATGTTAACATTGCCTTTTCAGACACAAGGCAGTGTTTACATTGCTGCCTAGTAACACCTCTAGTGGCAGTCACTCTAGAGGTGCTTCCTGCACAGGGTGCAGCACCCACGTTAATGTTCCCTAAAGGGATTATTGATTCAATGCATCTCTATGAGGAGAAGTTGATTGGCGCAGCGTGGCGTTTTTCCGCTCATGCGCAATAGTCCATCATTGGTTTGGCTGAGATCATCAAGACTGATGATCTAAGCCATGGAGGTGGGGCCAGTTGCAGCGTCACCAGCATGGCATGGGAATAAAGGTGAGTAAAAACACCTTTCCCATGTGATTGGAGCAGGGCAGGTCACTAAACATACACTCACTCTCACAAATTATTTGTTTTAATCTATCCACCCAGTCTCCTTACTTTTGGGAGAACTGAAGTGGATCAGTTTCCCTGGGGACCAGGGGGCTGCTGTCATCTCTCTCCCCTACTTCCTCTCTGTAGCGGTACTTACCTTATCCGGGGGCCGGCCGCGGTCCTCTCTTCAAGCCGCGCGCGGTCCCGCGGCTCGTCCGACTGTTCAGACAGGAAGGCGGGCAGTGACCGCGAGAAGCGGTCACGTGTCCCGCCTGCAGCTAAGAGCGCGCCGCGAATCTCGGGCGCGCTCTTAAAGAGACAGTGGGAGCCTAAATTGCAAAAAGGCTCCCATTGGCTCCTGTCATACCAATCACCCCATACACTTACCTGTTGGGGGAGTGGAAGTGACAGGAGCCAATCACATTAGTTTGAAGGCTACTTATACTTACCCTTTTCCCTTAGTTCCTTGCCCTATCGTGGTTTCTGCTACAGTTCCCTTTAGTGCTTGTTGTGTTCAGTTGTGTTTCTCCGTATTTGACCTTGGCTTTGTATTCTGACTTCGTTTTCGCTTTATCCTATTCTGTACTGTTTGCCGGCTTGCTGATTCCTGTGTACCAGACCCCGGCTAGTTTTCGTTTACGCTGTCTCTTTGTGCCCTTGACCTCGGATCGTTCCTGACTCTGTCTTATCCTATTACGTCGAGTCCGGCCACTCTAAGGTCCGGTAGACGTATCTCTCCTCTGTACTGTCTTCTGTTAGGCTGGATCCTGCGTGTAGGGGTATATACTCGTTACACTCTCGCACCGTTTAGAGATGCAGGCTGGAATGACGTCATACTCCGGCTCTCTGCATCACTGCAGGGAGATTACAGCTCCTTGCCGCCACCACGCTCAGTCAGCCGCCAACCCCTTGCTTCCCTCAGCTCTCCACCGACAGTCAGCATGCTTCCTTCAAGTATTCATGAGCCAGCCCGCCTAAGCTCTCTATCAGGGCTGGCGCGTCCTATAGGCTGAGTAGGCGGCCGCCTAGGGCACCTATTTAGGTGGGGCGCCAGCAGTGGCTTTACTGCTTGTCTGGCCACCCCCCTATCAAATGGGATTGATTATATATAGTGGGCGGCAGCTGGGAGCACTTACTTGTAGACTAGCGCCCGGTAGAATATCGGTCGGGCATTCACCACAGCCTGCTAAGTCAGGACCCCTCTCCCAGTCAAGCACGGCAGCAGCACAAGGGCTCGTCATTCACTCGCTCCTGCCCCTTACCCTGTATGTGGGGACAAGGGGGCGGGAGAATAATAGGAAATGGGGCTGGGAAAAAAGTGTCGGGCGCCGGGTGCAGTAAAGACAGGAATGAAGAGCAAAGTGCAATGAAAGTAAGAGAGGATGCACAGTATCTTTCATAGAATGTGTGTCAGTATGTTTGTGTATGTCAGTCTGCTTGGGTCTGTGTGGGTCTCTGTGTGTCTTTAAGTGTGTATGTATTGGTCTGTGTATGGGTCAGCATGTGTGGGTATGTGTGTGTGTACAGGTCAGCGTGTGTGTGAGTCTGCATGAAAAATCCTTGCACCGGCCCTGCTCTCTATGAGCCCAGCTGATCACCAGCCTGCCTCAATTCTCCTAATCCAAACCATAATATGAAACCTAATTCCAATCATAAACCCATTTTAAATATAATCCTAATATTTATTCTAAACCTAATCTTAGGACATAATTGTAATTCCTAATTTAATCCTAATCCCAAAAGTGTCCCTCTGCTAATATCAGTACTGAGCCACTAAATATAGCCCCAGCTGAAAACGGGGATCAGGGATCTAACCCTACTAACACTAAGGCATTTTTAAAAGACTACAGAACAAGCGGTCGCAGGGTTGTACACCAATTTACAGGACTGGTGAATCCCACAAACGAAGGTTCTAGATACAAGCATTACTGGACAATAGAGTAGCCAGATTTAACGTTAACGATAAAGAGAGAGTGAACAAAAACCAAGGTCAGGGATATAGAAATATGGATATACGGAATAAGAAGCTGGGTCAGGAAACCAGAATTCACAAAGTCAAATACAAGCAAAGGTCAATATCAAACTATATCAAGAGACACTTACTATGAGCACTAACGTGTCTCAGGCAGAAACCAGGATAGGGCAATATACAAAGACCAAAATTAACTTTATATAAGGTAACATACTTTCTGATTGGTTCATGTCATCTCTGCAACTCCATATTGATTGGATATGGGGTTGCCTAGATGATGTGGTCACTTTAAGTGCGGGCATTTTTTTGAACAGACAAAAGACGCGCTATTCAAGCGGGTAGCGTCTAAGATGTTACAGGGAAGAAAACGGCTAGGAGAATTTCAGCCCGCCAGAACCAGCAGAGGGAGGTGTCCCCCAGCCTGAATGGTAAGTATGAAGGATTCTCTGTTCAGGCTGTGCGTCCACATAGAGCGTTTGGGCTGCGCAACCTGAGAAGGGGAGCTGTATGGTCATGAGAAGCATTCGGCTTGTGCAGCCTGACAAAGGGAAGTACGCGTCGGGCAAGTGCCTTACAGAAGCCACACTCTGTGCTGACTTCCAATGCAGCATTTAGCTCATCAAAAAGTCTGGAGACACTAAGTGGCCCCAGCTAGCAGAGGGGAGCCCCAAGTATCTATCGATACCTGGGTTTCCTGCTGTAAACAGGGATTTAACCCTAGACCACAACAAATCAAGCGGGGTACGGGTGCAGATTGCAGAGCCAGCAACTGTGTTTTCTTCTACCAAGCAAAGAACACTCCGAGAGCTGGGGACCGACCGACCGGCCAGCAGCGCGCATCACCCAGAGTGAGGCCTGGGACGCACGCCAACCTCACAAACGGCCGGCAGATAGTGATTTACTCTACAGCAACAAACTATCCGTATCCATCCCAATCGGTCCATGTGGCAAAATCGGAATAACAAATACAGATGCGCTGATAACAATCTTGCAAACCGTCCCTGACTGATTTTTTTTTATATATTTTTATTCTTCATATATTCTAGTATTTTGAATGCTTTGGCACAGTCACTTTTGCCTAATAAACTTTTTACTATTTCTAATTTTCATCCATCATTTTTAATTTGTTGGATTTTATTAGTTTCTACTGATTTTATTGCATTATGGAATACAGTCATTTATACTGTATCTTTATCCCATTTATATCTTTGTATTACAAAGCATATTATTTGGTATATACATCACTCATTCTGTCTCTACAGATTTAAAGACGTATACACCATATATTATTGTCTTATTACACACTAATCTTATTACAATATAGGAAGCAGTTCCTTATACGGTTCTCCTATACACGAAGTGGTTCAAATCTTTTCCTCATAAAGTATAGCATTTGGCGTGTATCAAATTGATTCTGTTTTTAGCAGTTTTAAAGGTATACACACCATATATACAAATGTTAATATTTATCCTGGATTTCTTGAATTATGTGCCCACATTAGTGAAATTTTAATCAAAGCCTTTTCTAGTGAACCAGCTCCTGGATCCACCACACTGGACTTACGGTGCTAATTCTATTACTTTAGGGATTTAACCCTGCTCACAGTACACTGCACCCTTAAATGCCAATTGAAAGAACTGCATGCCAATCTCACTCAGAGTTCAGCATGTAGCTCACCTGTCAGTCCGGGGTCACTAAATATAGCCTCATCTAACAGAGGTATCCTGGTGTGAGCAGGGATTTAACCCTCTTAACACAGTGATCTAGTTAAATGTATTTAAATTACTTTTTAAAAAACTGTTTGCAGCACTGCAAATAGCTCATCAAAAAGTCTGGGGCCACTAAAATTGTCCCAATTGTCCATTCTGGTGTGAGCAGGGATTTAATGTTGCTCACACCAAATATGCAGTATACATTCTATTCCTTGTAACATTGCTCACTGCAAATATGCATATACGTTCTATGTCGCCCTACATGCTTTAAAGCCCACTTTCTGTAGGACAGCATAAAACCCTTTAACGGCGTTAATTAACACCCTCAATTTAATTTGAACAACGAAAACAGTCCATTCAGTATAAAAGAACATTATTCTAGAGAAGGGAAACATTTTTTATTTTGCTAAAGGACCACTATAGTGCCAGGAAAACATACTCGTTTTCCTGGCACTATAGTGCCCTGAGGGTGTCCCCACCCTCAGGGACCCCCTCCCGCCCGGCTCTGGGGAGAGGAAAGGGTTAAAACTTACCTTTATTCCAGCCCCGGGCCGGGAGCTCTCTTCCTCCTCTCCGCCTCCGATCCTCCCTTTCGGCTGAATGTGCATGCGCGGCAAGAGCTGCGCGCGCATTCAGCCGGTTGCATAGGAAAGCATTAACAATGCTTTCCTATGGATGCTTGCGTGCTCTCACTGTGATTTTTCACAGTGAGAATAACGCAAGCGCCTCTAGCGGCTGTCAGTGATACAGCCACTAGAGGATTTAGAGGCTGGCTTAACCCTTATATAAACATAGCAGTTTCTCTGAAACTGCTATGTTTATATAAAAAAGGGTTAAACCTAGCTGGACCTGGCACCCAGACCACTTCATTAAGCTGAAGTGGTCTGGGTGCCTAGAGTGGTCCTTAAGGCCGTCAAACAAAAGTAATGGTTTTTGAAAATCCATCCACAAGTATTCCCATTTTAAACACAAGCAGGTTTATTAATTAAATTGTGAGTAGTCAGATAATTTGACATTTAGGTCAAAACAAGCAAAAATTAGAAATTCTCCAAGTCTGCTACTTTTTGAACTAAAATGGTCTGGTCAATTCCGGACAATTCACAGTTTATTGAATAAATCAAGAGAGTCATGATCTATCTTAAAAATTAGAATTAAAAAGACACTGTCACCGTTTGGGGACTTTGTTGCTGGTGGTAAGGGTGAGATTACTTACCTGAACCTATCTATTGTGGGCACCGCCATCTTTCTCATGCTGCTCTTTGGGATGGACTCTTAGATTCCACCTTGAGTCTACTAAAGTCAGGCGGAGGAGACATACAAAGTAGTCCCTACTTTGTCTTGGTATGTCTCATGACTGGGTTGGATTTCCAGTGAAATTCTAACAGTGGAAATTAGTGTTTCATAAAGATTCTATTTTTATAACATACTAATTTTTCATGAGAGCAGTGCTGCTTTAAGGAATTTGTTTGTTTGGTTTTTTTTTTTGGAGGGGGGTTCCATTTTGCATGGCTACGTAAAGTGGCTATGTTATGTCAAACTTACCTTGTTTACACTGATTCCTCTTCTCTTCTTCTATTCAAATGTGCTTTTGTTCCTTTCTGATCTCATAAAATATTTTTCTTATCCTTGACAAAACTTGACAAAGGGTGGAACATAAGGTAAGCTCCACTTCCTTTGTCAAGTATATTTTCCCAGAATACTCACCTCTATCTTGTCCCTCGCCTTTATTCTCGCAATGCTTCCTTTTTGCCGCATGATCCTCAACAAGAGAATTTCATCACATGCAAAGTATGGGCAATTGAGGGCAGACAATCAATCACTGATGGGATCCTAAAAATGGTGGTACATAAGAAAAAAGATCCAGTGCCGCAATCAAGGATTTAAAAGAAAAAGGTGAAAAAATACTTTAGGGGGATAACTTAGTGGGGGGACCTAAAAAACAGGACAGCTGATGACAAAATCAATTTAAATGACTACCATATTGTATTAAGCATCACTAAGCAACTTTTTAAAAGTGATATAACTCTAAAATACATGATAATACACTATCCATACAACACATCATGCAGTATATATATATTTTTTCATTTTGTGGCATATATATATATATACCTTTTTGAGTAGTTGTTTGTGGTGATACCCCCTCACTCCTGGTTTGTAAAGACACTGGTTTGTTGTGGCTCTTCGGTTCCCTTACCTGCAGCCAGCACCTGCTTGTGCACAGATTTTGCTTTGCAGAGACTAGGACATAGGCCTTAGGAATAGCCAGGGATCTTCCATGTTGTGACCCCAGCCCTGCCAGGCTGCCTATAGTAGCCTTGTGATGGGCCAGCTCAATGAATGGTAACTTGGATCCTAAGAGCCTGTGTCTGCACACAAGGGCTCTCCACAAACACTGGGGCAGCATGCTGTCAGCGTCTACCAGATAATAACATTAATACACAGTTCTCACACTGCTAGGTATGATTACAAGTCACAATAAAAGGTCCCCTCTGCCCGCAGACACACAGAGGCCTTGCTGGCTGCACTGACCCCAGCACACCCCCTCCTGGGCACACACGCCTATCCAATCAGATGGCTGCCCGGTGGAGTGGGCGTGTCGGGAATTGTAGTACAAAGCCGCTGAGTTTCCATTCAATCTTGCTGTAATTTAAACTACACCTCCCGGCATACAGCGCGACGACATGACAGCCATGCCGCTTCCTTGCTGGTCGTGACCTCCCTCACGACTGTGCGTGTGCACGGTGACTGACTGAGAGCTAGGTACTTAGTGTCAGGAGAGTGTGTAACCGCCATGTAAATAACATACACGGAGTAATACCCAAACTGAGCGCTCATTATACAGTATCAGACACTGCGGGCAAGGTATCAGCCTAATGAACCGGCAACTGTGTATTGGGAGAGTTCAATAAAAGACAATGGGCAGCTTAGCATGGGTCCTGCTAGTGTGCCATTAACACTGTCTATGTAGGATGGCACACACCCAGCTAGCAACTCCTATATTAAAGGGCAGGTGCCATGGTGTGCTGGGTATATATTAAATGACAGGTGCCATGGAGTGTTGGGTATATATTAAATGACAGGTGCCACGGAGTGCTGGGTATATATTAAATGACAGGGGCCATGGGGTGCTTGGTATATATTAAATGACAGGTGCCATGGGATGCTTGGTATATATTTAAGGACAGGTGCCATGGGGTGCTTGGTATATATTTAAGGACAGGTACCACGGGGTGCTGGTTATATATTAAATTACAGGTGCCATGGGATGCTTGGTATATATTTAAGGACAGGTGCCATGGGGTGCTTGGTATATATTTAAGGACAGGTACCATGGGGTGCTGGTTATATATTAAATTACAGGTGCCATGGGATGCTTGGTATATATTTAAGGACAGGTGCCATGGGGTGCTTGGTATATATTTAAGGACAGGTACCATGGGGTGCTGGTTATATATTAAATGACAGGTGCCATGGGGTGCTGGTTATATATTAAATTACAGGTACTATGGGGTGCTGGGTATATATTAAAGGTCAGGTTCCATGGAGTGCTGGGTATGTATTAAATGACAGGTGCCATGGAGTGCTGGTTATATATTAAATGACAGGTACCATGGGGTGCTTGGTATATATTAAAGGTCAGGTGCCATGGAGTGCTGGGTATATATTAAATGACAGGTACCATGGGGTGCTTGGTATATATTAAAGGTCAGGTACCATGGGGTGCTTGGTATATATTAAAGGTCAGGTACCATGGGGTGCTTGGTATATATTAAAGGTCAGGTTCCATGGAGTGCTGGGTATGTATTAAATGACAGGTGCCATGGGGTGCTGGTTATATATTAAATGACAGGTAGCATGGAGTGCTGGTTATATATTAAATGACAGGTGCCATGGGGTGCTTGGTATATATTAAAGGTCAGGTTCCATGGAGTGCTGGGTATGTATTAAATGACAGGTGCCATGGAGTGCTGGTTCAGTAAGTTGACAGGGCTTTAGACAGAGCCCCGCCCCTCCATGTGACTCCTGTCTTGCTGGTTTCCATTAGTTACTCCCGGTCCTGGCTGTAAACAGAGAGCGAGCTGCGAGTGGAGCCTTGCCTGTGCTAGGTGGTGGAAGGGACGTTTGAGGACTATGCAAATGTAAAGAAATACACATATGCTTCTACTTCCATGTACAGTATAGTTTAGGTAAGCCTATATATATGTGTATGTATGTTGTGGTTTATTTCCTGCACTACATGAGGATCTCTTTCCATAGGACTGCTTTGTTTGGTAGACTGTTTTAAAAACAGTAGTTTGTTAAAGAGAGATTCAACTCCTCCACCCCCAAAAAGTCATGACATAACAACTTAAATATAGGGAATGGTACAGCCATTATAGTACAAACATTTTGCCATACCAAAAGTGACCACACCCCTGTTCCGCCTCCTTGGCTGAGATCATCAAGCTAGAATTTTAGCCAATCTAATGCTTTTCCATAAGAAAGCATCAGGACACTATTAATCATTCACTGCAAAACATGCACTGCAATCAATGAATCTCAATAAAAAAAGGTTACTTCCACCAGAGGTGTTACTAGGCAGCGATGTAAAAAGCCTGCAGGGATATGCTATACACACCATAACAACTATATTAAGCTGTAGTTCTGGTGACTATAGTGTCTCTTTAAAGTGGCACTTTCACCGTTTGAGGACTTTGCTGAATTTGTAACATGAATTTGACATCACTGCTGGAAGTCCGGTGGCCAGGAGGGCAGATAAAGGGGAGTTTACATACATGAACCTGTCACTAATGGGCACTGCCACCTTGATCCAGCAGAGTCCTGTTCGGTGCCAACGCATGTGCAAGAGTACAGCATTAAGTTCTATTGGGGAAACCGCAAGTCTGTAGGATCCTCTGTAGACAGCCAATTCCCTGCAGCTGTCAATGATGACGGCTGCAGGGATTGACTCTTAGACTACGCCTTGTGTCAAAAAAGTCAGGCGGAGGAGAAATACAAAGTAGTCCCAGAGTCTCTTCACATGGTTGGAATTTCATTGAAATTCCAACACAGTCATAATGAGTATTTCATAACGATTCTTTCTTTATGAAATGCCCATTTTACAGGGGGATAACAGTGCCATTTTAACTTTTTATATGTTGTTAGAATTGTATGTGTGTGTGTCAGCCTCCCCTAGGCCTTATATTCTCTAAACCTCTTGGCCACCAAACACCAAGAGGATGACAAAGCCGCTTTAAGATCATGAACACAAGTTAAAAGTTAAAACGTGTGCATGTCTAATAAATCATGCGCACAAGATATTTTATGTGGCTTGTCTGGAGCAACGAAGAAACTAATTTAAAGCTTTAATGTGTTTTTAGGTTAATATTGTTGACATTTGATTCTTTGAGTAATGGCGACAGGACGTGGATTGATTCTCCAACAGCACATTGACCAGCAGCGGAGGCAGAGTGCTGGGCAAATTTTAGAATCAGTGGCTCCATCATCTTCTACAGTGAAATATTCAAAGGCTCAACCCCATACCAGTCAGAATCCCAGCCTGAAGAAGTAAGAGAGTGTTGTTAACATTGCTTTAAAAAGGGTTACTCTAAGCATCAAAACAACTTGCTCTTAATGGAGCAATTTTAGTGTATAGATCAATCCCTACAGTCTCACTGCTGAATTATCTGTCATTTAGGAGATAAATCGCCTTTTCTTTCTTTTTTCATTCAGCCCTAGCTACACCTCACCTGGCTTTGACTAAAACAGCCTCCACGAAATAATGGTTTATTTTCGGTCTGAGGTTAACTTGCTTTAGAAGTTTTTATCTCCACTGTTAATTTAACTTTAATGACACACAGGAGGTTCCTGAAGTAATTATGGTGCCAGGAGGCCCCTGGGCGCTCTTACCTTAAGGGGTTAAAGCACTGTCAAACAGTTTAACCTGAAAGCCTGCTTCCAGCGCCAGATATACAGATTCCCCCAGCGGGATCCGGCTTCTTTCAGGGAGTGCAGAGTGCCGTATCTTTTTTAATGAATGGGGAGCTACCGAATGGATTGGACTAGAGCATCAGCTAACCGCTCTAGCCAGTCAGAGGCTACCCTGTTCGGCCACACTCTGCGCTTCCTGAAACTCAGTTTCAGTAGCTTGATGCCGCTGGGGACCTGGAGATCCGGCGCTGGAGGCAATCTTAAGGTAAGAGAGTGCCTGTTGGCCTCCTGGCACCATAAAAACTACGCTTAGATGAAGTTGTTATTGTGACCAGAGCAGTGGCGTACACACAACCCATGGGGCCCCGGTGCGAAAACTGATCCGTGGGCCCCCCCCCGCGCTTACTCTGCGCGGGCTGGGGCCGCAACACATGGCGGCAGGCACCTGGTCGCAGGGCTAATGCTTTCCTATGGGCGGTTTGAATGCGCGCGTGGCTCTTGCCACGCATGTGCATTCGGAGCTGAGAGGCGGATCAGGACGGAGAGATCCCCAGCGCCAAGGGAGCCCGGCGCTGGAGAAAGGTAAGTGCTTTAGAGACACACACACACACACTCTCATGAACAGACGCACACATTTACTGACAGACACACACTCAGTGACAGACGCACACAAACATACTCAGTAACAGACACACACTCTAACACTAACACACACTCTAACACTAACACACTCACTAACACACACACACTCACTAACACTAACACACACTAACACACACACACTAACACACACACACTAACACACACACACTAACACACACTCACTAACACACTCACTAACACTAACACACTCACACGTTTTTTTTTTTGTTTTAAATGTAATCCCCCCAGCCTCCTTACCTGTGGGAGAGCTGAGGGGATTCCCTGGGGTCTAGTGGTGTTGCTGGCCCTGCTGTCACCCGGCTGGCTGGCGGGCGCGCGAGGGAGCACTGTCCCCTGAGTGCTCCCTCTTCAGCTCCCTCGCGCGCCGCGTACTGATGCCGGAGCCGGAGCCGGAAAATGACGTCATCTTCCGGCTCCGGTTTCAGTGCGGTGCGCGAGGGAGCTGAAGAGGGAGCACCCAGGGGACAGTGCTCCCTCGCGCGCCCGCCAGCCAGCCGGGTGACAGCAGGGCCAGCCTCGGGGGGCCCGGAGGTGGCCGGCTCCTGGGCCCCCCAGCAGAAGAGGCTGGCCCTGTGGGTACATACCTGGGTCGCAGGGCGGCCGGGCCCCCTGGTGGGCCGGGCCCGGTCGCAGCCGCGACCCCTGCGACCCCGGTATGTACGCCACTGGACCAGAGTGTTCCTTTAAGGGAATTCTATACCCCTCACCACTATGGAAGATATCGCCAATAGTAATTCTGGAGAAATTAATTACATAATTACTTTTGCTCCTTTATTATCATTGTTTAAATTTATTTTGTTACAATTCTGCCACATAAAATCTCTTCTTATCTTGTATATGTCTCATAAATTAAAATCTATTTTTATATACGTGTAATAAAAAAAGCATCCCTTTTATGTTATTTGTACACCTTTTATTATAGAATAGCGATGAGGATTAATTAGAGAGATCAAACAAGTAGTTTGTGTTGGACATCTAATGAATGTTCTGTGTGTCATTCAAGTTGTATTTTTAAATAGAAAGCATCATGCAAAATTACTTTTATACACATAATACAATCTCATTTGCGTTGTTGCATTGCTTAAGTAACCTTTTGTCCTTAAAAATTCAATTAATTTAATTGTTCATATAAGTGTCTATGTTGATGATTGCTTCAGGGTTCGGGATGCATGTGCCAAATGTCAGCATCCAATTTCAGTAATGGCTCTCTTTTGTTTTACTGGTCAATAGGGCAATTTCCTGACACTTTTTTTTCTCATAGATGACACATCACTTGCAAAAAGTGGATGATTTTATTCAAGAATTTTAAATGGGCTTTATCATTTTTTTGTTTCGAAGTTATGAGATACATAGAGGAAGTTGGCATAATGCATTGATGGATAATTATGTTATGTACCCTGATTGCAAAACAGCTGGTATCTTTCATGTACAGTATTCTGTTCAGAGTGAATGAGAACTCTGACAGCATTGCTGGGCACTTACTGCAATTTCTGGATGTTACTATTAACTCCTTCAGGACAGAGTCAATAGTACACATTCTGCTCAAAACAAAATGTAAACAAAAACTGGAATTTGCGCTATATGTCTGTTCAACCGTAATTCACCTCTTTCATATTAAGTGTACCCACACTTATTATATATCATTTTGTTTAGGAGAAACAGGGCTTTAATTTCTCATGAACTATTCATATATGAAACATAATCTATTATGAATAAAATAAAAACTGAGACATTTAAAAATGTAAAAAAAAATGTAGTTCTGCCTCCCATTTTAGCTGGAAATGTCATAATACTGTTAGCTTTTACTGCAAAAAAAGCACATATTTGGATTCAGCAAAGACTCACGAGTACAACAGTAGCCCATTAACAGTTTCACAGTGTTTTGGAAAGTTAAAGGGTCAAATATAGCACATTCCATTTTTCAGTTTCACATTGAAATTTGCCAGATTAGTTATGTTGCCTTTTGAGACCGTGTGGTTGCCCAGGAATGAGATTTACCCCCATGATGGCATACCATTTGCAAAAGTAGACTACCCAAGGTATTGCAAGTGGGGTATGTCCAGTCTTTTGTAGTAGCCACTTTCTAATGTTGGATGTTTCCGTTGCTTAAATTGCTTAGCATGTAATTTTATGACACCAGAGAAGACATTTAGCCATCCTAGACCCGGAAAAATATACAAAATTAAATATCATATTACATGCCAAACTACCCACGTAGTATATAAAATAGTATGCCCATGTGGGGTGATATACGTGGGTAAAACGTCTAATGATCTGAGAGAATGCGTGGACATCGATCGACTATTCGTACAGCACTTAATAGTGGAATAGCAACTACTCCTGTATCACGACATTTCCTGGAGGCGAGCTATAATTTGGCGACTTTACGCTTTATTGGTATAGACCATGTACCAATCTCCCCAAGAGGAGGAGATAGAGACTTGGCTCTACTCAAACGTGAAGCATATTGGATTCATACTTTGGGGGCATTATCACCGAACGGGTTAAACGAAAAAAATGCCCTTTATTGTTTTTTGAATAGAAGATAATATTGCTACCTATAAAGTGTTTGTAGGATATTATGATCTCAAAGTGATACGTTTCTTTGTTACAAATGTAATATAATTGAGATGTACAGTGTTAGGAGATTCCTTGGTAGGGATGATATAGATTGATTTTGCCTTAATATACATATTTGGCTGATAAGCACCACAAAACTGGTAGACGGAAGAATCAGGAATCCCATTAGTTAGCAGGATTTTATGATATAGTGAGTATTTTTTAGGTTTATTAAGTGTTCTTGCATAGCAAGACCACTTAATGTTATCTCACATATATATTATTATTATTAAGTGTTCTTGCATAGCAAGACCACTTAATGTTATCTCACATATATATTATTAAGTGTTCTTGCATAGCAAGACCACTTAATGTTATCTCACATATATATTATTAAGTGTTCTTGCATAGCAAGACCACTTAATGTTATCTCACATATATATTATTATTAAGTGTTCTTGCATAGCAAGACCACTTAATGTTATCTCACATATATATTATTATTATTATTATTATTAT
The DNA here is from genome assembly GCF_036172605.1 of Pelobates fuscus. Classification (NCBI taxonomy): domain Eukaryota; kingdom Metazoa; phylum Chordata; class Amphibia; order Anura; family Pelobatidae; genus Pelobates; species Pelobates fuscus. Next base: position 136,900,830 of record NC_086320.1, on the reverse strand, counting down.
TATAGCCAAATTTGCCACCCTAACTCCTCCCACAGTTTTTACACTACATAGACAAAAATTTACCAAAACGTGCAGATTGTTCCCGATCGCGTTGCTATTACTTTGTGGAACATTTCGCTGAATGGTTCTCGGAATATCGTCGTTCTTGTGGCGCAATTTGTCCCATAGGAATGAATGGCAAAGCTAGAGTGGGAGCTGGCAAAAGCTGAAAAATCAGGACATGATTTCTAAACTGCCACTACTCCCTCATTTTCAAGCCCACCTACACAAATCTTATATCAAAACGTTCAGCTATCCCTGCTGCCACTAAAAATGTCCACGGCTAAGCCATAGTCCTGATTGTTTTCGCAATATGACCATTTGTTTGCAACTCACGCAGTCCATTGACATTCATTGAAACTCCACTCTGCAAAGCTCACATTTGAAGGGCAATTTCTAAACTGCGACTGTGCCTTCCTTGTTAATATCTCAGAGACATACTATACATCAAAATGTAGGTCTGGGTCTTGTGATTCTCACAATATAAAGCTCTTCACTGTAGGATTTATAGTTTTTAAAATACGACCGTTTGAAGATGGCAACCGCAAAAATACTCTGACCTGTGCAAGGCTGCAGCAAGTGATGTCATAGACAGGGCCATTTGCACCTGCTAATGTTTTTATAACTGTATGTTTTAATGTAACTGTGCAACAACTTTGCAATTAAATGTGCTATATAAATAAATAACAGTTACTCCGCCCACTCCAGTTGTATACTACTGGTGGAGGCAAGAACACTTCACAATTTCCCCAGAAATTGTAGCTTTTCTAGTTATTATTATTATTCTTATTATAGCCAAATTTGCCACCCTAACTCCTCCCACAGTTTTTACACTACATAGACAAAAATATACCAAAACGTGCAGATTGTTCCCGATCGGATTGCTATTACTTTGTGGAACGTTTCGCCGAATGGTTCACGGAATATCGTCGTTCTTGTGGCGAAATTTGTCCCATAGGAATGAATGGCAAAGCTAGAGTGGGAGCTGGCAAAAGCTGAAAAATCAGGACATGATTTCTAAACTGCCACCACTCCCTCATTTTCAGGCCCACCTACACAAATCTTATATCAAAACGTTCAGCTATCCCTGCTGCCACTAGAAATGTCCACGGCTAAGCCATAGTCCTGATAGTTTTCACAATATGACCATTTGTTTGCAACTCACGCAGTCCATTGACATTCATTGAAACTCCACTCTGCAAAGCTCACATTTGAAGGGCAATTTCTAAACTGCGACTGTGCCTTCATTGTTAATATCTCAGAGACATACTATACATCAAAATGTAGGTATGGGTCTTGTGATTCTCACAATATAAAGCTCTTCACTGTAGGATTTATAGTTTTTTAAATACGACCGTTTGAAGATGGCAACCGCCAAAATACTCTGACCTGTGCAAGGCTGCAGCAGCAAGTGATGTCATAGACAAAGCCTTTTACACCTGCTAATTTTTTATAACTGTATGTTTTAATGTAACTGTGAAGCACTTTGGGCAACAACATTGCAATTAAATGTGCTATATAAATAAATACTAACAGTTACTCCGCCCACTTAGTTGTAGACTACTGATGGAGGCAAGAACACTTCACACAATTTCCCCAGAAATTGTAGCTTTTCTAGTTATTATTATTATTCTTATTATAGCCAAATTTGCCACCCTAACTCCTCCCACAGTTTTTATACTACATAGACGAAAATTTACCAAAACGTGCAGATTGTTCCCGATCGGATTGCTATTACTTTGTGGAACGTTTCGCCGAATGGTTCACGGAATATCGTCGTTCTTGTGGCGAAATTTGTCCCATAGCAATGAATGGCAAAGCTAGAGTGGGAGCTGGCAAAAGCTGAAAAATCAGGACATGATTTCTTAACTGCCACCACTCCCTCATTTTCAGGCCCACCTACACAAATCTTATATCAAAACGTTCAGCTATCCCTGCTGCCACTAAAAATGTCCACAGCTAAGCCATAGTCCAGATAGTTTTCACAATATGACCATTTGTTTGCAACTCTCGCCGTCCATTGACATTCATTGAAACTCCACTCTGCAAAGCTCACATTTGAAGGGCAATTTCTAAACTGCGACTGTGCCTTCATTGTTAATATCTCAGAGACATAATATACATCAAAATGTAGGTCTGGGTCTTGTGATTCTTACAATATAAAGCTCTTTGCTGTAGGATTTATAGTTTTACAAATATGACCGTTTGAAGATGGCAACCGCAAAAATACTCTGACCTGTGCCAGGCTGCAGCAGCAAGTGATGTCATAGACAAAGCCTTTTACACCTGCTAATGTTTTTATAACTGTATGTTTTAATGTAACTGTGAAGCACTTTGGGCAACAACGTTGCAATTAAATGTGCTATATAAATGATAACAGTTACTCCGCCCACTCCAGTTGTAGACTACTGGTGGAGGCAAGAACACTTCACACAATTTCCCCCGAAATTGTAGCTTTTCTAGTTATTATTATTAAGTGTTCTTGCATAGCAAGACCACTTAATGTTATCTCACATATATATTATTAAGTGTTCTTGCATAGCAAGACCACTTAATGTTATCTCACATATATATTATTATTATTATTCTTATTATTCTTATTATAGCCAAATTTGCCACCCTAACTCCTCCCACAGTTTTTACACTACATAGACAAAAATATACCAAAACGTGCAGATTGTTCCCGATCGGATTGCTATTACTTTGTGGAACGTTTCGCCGAATGGTTCACGGAATATCGTCGTTCTTGTGGCGAAATTTGTCCCATAGGAATGAATGGCAAAGCTAGAGTGGGAGCTGGCAAAAGCTGAAAAATCAGGACATGATTTCTAAACTGCCACCACTCCCTCATTTTCAGGCCCACCTACACAAATCTAATATCAAAACATTCAGCTATCCCTGCTGCCACTAGAAATGTCCACGGCTAAGCCATAGTCCTGATTGTTTTCGCAATATGACCATTTGTTTGCAACTCACGCCTTCCATTGACATTCATTGAAACTCCACTCTGCAAAGCTCACATTTGAAGGGCAATTTCTAAACTGCGACTGTGCCTTCATTGTTAATATCTCAGAGACATACTATACATCAAAATGTAGGTCTGGGTCTTGTGATTCTCACAATATAAAGCTCTTCACTGTAGGATTTATAGTTTTTAAAATACGACCGTTTGAAGATGGCAACCGCCAAAATACTCTGACCTGTGCCAGGCTGCAGCAGCAAGTGATGTCATAGACAAAGCCTTTTACACCTGCTAATTTTTTATAACTGTATGTTTTAATGTAACTGTGAAGCACTTTGGGCAACAACATTGCAATTAAATGTGCTATATAAATAAATACTAACAGTTACTCCGCCCACTCTAGTTGTAGACTACTGATGGAGGCAAGAACACTTCACACAATTTCCCCAGAAATTGTAGCTTTTCTAGTTATTATTATTCTTATTATAGCCAAATTTGCCACCCTAACTCCTCCCACAGTTTTTACACTACATAGCCGAAAATTTACCAAAACGTGCATATTGTTCCCGATCGGATTGCTATTACTTTGTAGAACATTTCGCCGAATGGTTCTCGGAATATCGTCGTTCTTGTGGCAAAATTTGTCCCATAGGAATGAATGGCAAAGCTAGAGTGGGAGCTGGCAAAAGCTGAAAAATCAGGACATGATTTCTAAACTGCCACCACTCCCTCATTTTCAGGCCCACCTACACAAATCTTATATCAAAACGTTCAGCTATCCCTGCTGCCACTAAAAATGTCCATAGCTAAGTCGTATTCCTTATAGTTTTCACAATATGACCATTTGTTTGCAACTCACGCAGTCCATTGACATTCATTGAAACTCCACTCTGCAAAGCTCACATTTGAAGGGCAATTTCTAAACTGCAACTGTGCCTTCATTGTTAATATCTCAGAGACATACTATACATCAAAATGTAGGTCTGGGTCTTGTGATTCTCACAATATAAATCTCTTCACTGTAGGATTTATAGTTTTTAAAATACGACCGTTTGAAAATGGGAACCGCAAAAATACTCTGACCTGTGCAAGGCTGCAGCAGCAAGTGATGTCATAGACAGGGCCTTTTGCACCTGCTAATGGTTTCTATAACTGTATGTTTTAATGTAACTGTGAAGCACTTTGGGCAACAACGTTGCAATTAAATGTGCTATATAAATAAATAATAACAGTTACTCCGCCCACTCCAGTTGTAGACTACTGGTGGAGGCAAGAACACTTCACAATTTCCCCCGAAATTGTAGCTTTTCTAGTTATTATTATTAAGTGTTCTTGCATAGCAAGACCACTTAATGTTATCTCACATATATATTATTATTAAGTGTTCTTGCATAGCAAGACCACTTAATGTTATCTCACATATATATTATTATTATTATTCTTATTATAGCCAAATTTGCCACCCTAACTCCTCCCACAGTTTTTACACTACATAGACAAAAATATACCAAAACGTGCAGATTGTTCCCGATCGGATTGCTATTACTTTGTGGAACGTTTCGCCGAATGGTTCACGGAATATCGTCGTTCTTGTGGCGAAATTTGTCCCATAGGAATGAATGGCAAAGCTAGAGTGGGAGCTGGCAAAAGCTGAAAAATCAGGACATGATTTCTAAACTGCCACCACTCCCTCATTTTCAGGCCCACCTACACAAATCTTATATCAAAACGTTCAGCTATCCCTGCTGCCACTAGAAATGTCCACGGCTAAGCCATAGTCCTGATAGTTTTCACAATATGACCATTTGTTTGCAACTCACGCAGTCCATTGACATTCATTGAAACTCCACTCTGCAAAGCTCACATTTGAAGGGCAATTTCTAAACTGCAACTGTGCCTTCATTGTTAATATCTCAGAGACATACTATACATCAAAATGTAGGTATGGGTCTTGTGATTCTCACAATATAAAGCTCTTCACTGTAGGATTTATAGTTTTTTAAATACGACCGTTTGAAGATGGCAACCGCCAAAATACTCTGACCTGTGCAAGGCTGCAGCAGCAAGTGATGTCATAGACAAAGCCTTTTACACCTGCTAATTTTTTATAACTGTATGTTTTAATGTAACTGTGAAGCACTTTGGGCAACAACATTGCAATTAAATGTGCTATATAAATAAATACTAACAGTTACTCCGCCCACTTAGTTGTAGACTACTGATGGAGGCAAGAACACTTCACACAATTTCCCCAGAAATTGTAGCTTTTCTAGTTATTAAGTGTTCTTGCATAGCAAGACCACTTAATGTTATCTCACATATATATTATTATTATTATTATTATTATTATAGCCAAATTTGCCACCCTAACTCCTCCCACAGTTTTTATACTACATAGACGAAAATTTACCAAAACGTGCAGATTGTTCCCGATCGGATTGCTATTACTTTGTGGAACGTTTCACCGAATGGTTCACGGAATATCGTCGTTCTTGTGGCGAAATTTGTCCCATAGCAATGAATGGCAAAGCTAGAGTGGGAGCTGGCAAAAGCTGAAAAATCAGGACATGATTTCTTAACTGCCACCACTCCCTCATTTTCAGGCCCACCTACACAAATCTTATATCAAAACGTTCAGCTATCCCTGCTGCCACTAAAAATGTCCACAGCTAAGCCATAGTCCAGATAGTTTTCACAATATGACCATTTGTTTGCAACTCTCGCCGTCCATTGACATTCATTGAAACTCCACTCTGCAAAGCTCACATTTGAAGGGCAATTTCTAAACTGCGACTGTGCCTTCATTGTTAATATCTCAGAGACATAATATACATCAAAATGTAGGTCTGGGTCTTGTGATTCTTACAATATAAAGCTCTTTGCTGTAGGATTTATAGTTTTACAAATATGACCGTTTGAAGATGGCAACCGCAAAAATACTCTGACCTGTGCCAGGCTGCAGCAGCAAGTGATGTCATAGACAAAGCCTTTTACACCTGCTAATGTTTTTATAACTGTATGTTTTAATGTAACTGTGAAGCACTTTGGGCAACAACGTTGCAATTAAATGTGCTATATAAATGATAACAGTTACTCCGCCCACTCCAGTTGTAGACTACTGGTGGAGGCAAGAACACTTCACACAATTTCCCCCGAAATTGTAGCTTTTCTAGTTATTATTATTAAGTGTTCTTGCATAGCAAGACCACTTAATGTTATCTCACATATATATTATTATTAAGTGTTCTTGCATAGCAAGACCACTTAATGTTATCTCACATATATATTATTAAGTGTTCTTGCATAGCAAGACCACTTAATGTTATCTCACATATATATTATTATTATTATTCTTATTATTCTTATTATAGCCAAATTTGCCACCCTAACTCCTCCCACAGTTTTTACACTACATAGACAAAAATATACCAAAACGTGCAGATTGTTCCCGATCGGATTGCTATTACTTTGTGGAACGTTTCGCCGAATGGTTCACGGAATATCGTCGTTCTTGTGGCGAAATTTGTCCCATAGGAATGAATGGCAAAGCTAGAGTGGGAGCTGGCAAAAGCTGAAAAATCAGGACATGATTTCTAAACTGCCACCACTCCCTCATTTTCAGGCCCACCTACACAAATCTAATATCAAAACGTTCAGCTATCCCTGCTGCCACTAGAAATGTCCACGGCTAAGCCATAGTCCTGATTGTTTTCGCAATATGACCATTTGTTTGCAACTCACGCCTTCCATTGACATTCATTGAAACTCCACTCTGCAAAGCTCACATTTGAAGGGCAATTTCTAAACTGCAACTGTGCCTTCATTGTTAATATCTCAGAGACATACTATACATCAAAATGTAGGTCTGGGTCTTGTGATTCTCACAATATAAATCTCTTCACTGTAGGATTTATAGTTTTTAAAATACGACCGTTTGAAGATGGCAACCGCCAAAATACTCTGACCTGTGCCAGGCTGCAGCAGCAAGTGATGTCATAGACAAAGCCTTTTACACCTGCTAATTTTTTATAACTGTATGTTTTAATGTAACTGTGAAGCACTTTGGGCAACAACATTGCAATTAAATGTGCTATATAAATAAATACTAACAGTTACTCCGCCCACTCTAGTTGTAGACTACTGATGGAGGCAAGAACACTTCACACAATTTCCCCAGAAATTGTAGCTTTTCTAGTTATTATTATTCTTATTATAGCCAAATTTGCCACCCTAACTCCTCCCACAGTTTTTACACTACATAGCCGAAAATTTACCAAAACGTGCATATTGTTCCCGATCGGATTGCTATTACTTTGTAGAACATTTCGCCGAATGGTTCTCGGAATATCGTCGTTCTTGTGGCAAAATTTGTCCCATAGGAATGAATGGCAAAGCTAGAGTGGGAGCTGGCAAAAGCTGAAAAATCAGGACATGATTTCTAAACTGCCACCACTCCCTCATTTTCAGGCCCACCTACACAAATCTTATATCAAAACGTTCAGCTATCCCTGCTGCCACTAAAAATGTCCATAGCTAAGTCGTATTCCTTATAGTTTTCACAATATGACCATTTGTTTGCAACTCACGCAGTCCATTGACATTCATTGAAACTCCACTCTGCAAAGCTCACATTTGAAGGGCAATTTCTAAACTGCAACTGTGCCTTCATTGTTAATATCTCAGAGACATACTATACATCAAAATGTAGGTCTGGGTCTTGTGATTCTCACAATATAAATCTCTTCACTGTAGGATTTATAGTTTTTAAAATACGACCGTTTGAAAATGGGAACCGCAAAAATACTCTGACCTGTGCAAGGCTGCAGCAGCAAGTGATGTCATAGACAGGGCCTTTTGCACCTGCTAATGGTTTCTATAACTGTATGTTTTAATGTAACTGTGAAGCACTTTGGGCAACAACGTTGCAATTAAATGTGCTATATAAATAAATAATAACAGTTACTCCGCCCACTCCAGTTGTAGACTACTGGTGGAGGCAAGAACACTTCACAATTTCCCCCGAAATTGTAGCTTTTCTAGTTATTATTATTAAGTGTTCTTGCATAGCAAGACCACTTAATGTTATCTCACATATATATTATTATTAAGTGTTCTTGCATAGCAAGACCACTTAATGTTATCTCACATATATATTATTATTATTATTCTTATTATAGCCAAATTTGCCACCCTAACTCCTCCCACAGTTTTTACACTACATAGACAAAAATATACCAAAACGTGCAGATTGTTCCCGATCGGATTGCTATTACTTTGTGGAACGTTTCGCCGAATGGTTCACGGAATATCGTCGTTCTTGTGGCGAAATTTGTCCCATAGGAATGAATGGCAAAGCTAGAGTGGGAGCTGGCAAAAGCTGAAAAATCAGGACATGATTTCTAAACTGCCACCACTCCCTCATTTTCAGGCCCACCTACACAAATCTTATATCAAAACGTTCAGCTATCCCTGCTGCCACTAGAAATGTCCACGGCTAAGCCATAGTCCTGATAGTTTTCACAATATGACCATTTGTTTGCAACTCACGCAGTCCATTGACATTCATTGAAACTCCACTCTGCAAAGCTCACATTTGAAGGGCAATTTCTAAACTGCGACTGTGCCTTCATTGTTAATATCTCAGAGACATACTATACATCAAAATGTAGGTATGGGTCTTGTGATTCTCACAATATAAAGCTCTTCACTGTAGGATTTATAGTTTTTTTAAATACGACCGTTTGAAGATGGCAACCGCCAAAATACTCTGACCTGTGCAAGGCTGCAGCAGCAAGTGATGTCATAGACAAAGCCTTTTACACCTGCTAATTTTTTATAACTTTATGTTTTAATGTAACTGTGAAGCACTTTGGGCAACAACATTGCAATTAAATGTGCTATATAAATAAATACTAACAGTTACTCCGCCCACTTAGTTGTAGACTACTGATGGAGGCAAGAACACTTCACACAATTTCCCCAGAAATTGTAGCTTTTCTAGTTATTAAGTGTTCTTGCATAGCAAGACCACTTAATGTTATCTCACATATATATTATTATTATTATTATTCTTATCATAGCCAAATTTGCCACCCTAACTCCTCCCACAGTTTTTACACTACATAGACAAAAATATACCAAAACGTGCAGATTGTTCCCGATCGGATTGCTATTACTTTGTGGAACGTTTCGCCGAATGGTTCTCGGAATATCGTCGTTCTTGTGGCAAAATTTTTCCCATAGGAATGAATGGCAAAGCTAGAGTGGGAGCTGGCAAAAGCTGAAAAATCAGGACATGATTTCTAAACTGCCACCACTCCCTCATTTTCAGGCCCACCTACACAAATCTTATATCAAAACGTTCAGCTATCCCTGCTGCCACTAGAAATGTCCACGGCTAAGCCATAGTCCTGATAGTTTTCACAATATGACCATTTGTTTGCAACTCACGCCTTCCATTGACATTCATTGAAACTCTACTCTGCAAAGCTCACATTTGAAGGGCATTTTCTAAACTGTGACTGTGCCTTCATTGTTAATATCTCAGAGACATACTATACATCAAAATGTAGGTCTGGGACTTGTGATTCTCACAATATAAAGCTCTTCACTGTAGGATTTATAGTTTTAGAAATATGACCGTTTGAAGATGGCAACCGCAAAAATACTCTCACCTGTGCCAGGCTGCAGCAGCAAGTGATGTCATAGACAAAGCATTTTACACCTGCTCATTTTTTTATAACTGTATGTTTTAATGTAACTGTGAAGCACTTTGGGCAACAACATTGATATTAAATGTGCTATATAAATAAATAATAACAGTTACTCCGCCCACTCCAGTTGTAGACTACTGGTGGAGGCAAGAACACTTCACAATTTCCCCAGAAATTGTAGCTTTTCTAGTTATTATTATTCTTATTATAGCCAAATTTGCCACCCTAACTCCTCCCACAGTTTTTATACTACATAGACGAAAATTTACCAAAACGTGCAGATTGTTCCCGATCGGATTGCTATTACTTTGTGGAACGTTTCGCCGAATGGTTCACGGAATATCGTCGTTCTTGTGGCGAAATTTGTCCCATAGCAATGAATGGCAAAGCTAGAGTGGGAGCTGGCAAAAGCTGAAAAATCAGGACATGATTTCTTAACTGCCACCACTCCCTCATTTTCAGGCCCACCTACACAAATCTTATATCAAAACGTTCAGCTATCCCTGCTGCCACTAAAAATGTCCACAGCTAAGCCATAGTCCAGATAGTTTTCACAATATGACCATTTGTTTGCAACTCTCGCCGTCCATTGACATTCATTGAAACTCCACTCTGCAAAGCTCACATTTGAAGGGCAATTTCTAAACTGCGACTGTGCCTTCATTGTTAATATCTCAGAGACATAATATACATCAAAATGTAGGTCTGGGTCTTGTGATTCTTACAATATAAAGCTCTTTGCTGTAGGATTTATAGTTTTACAAATATGACCGTTTGAAGATGGCAACCGCAAAAATACTCTGACCTGTGCCAGGCTGCAGCAGCAAGTGATGTCATAGACAAAGCCTTTTACACCTGCTAATGTTTTTATAACTGTATGTTTTAATGTAACTGTGAAGCACTTTGGGCAACAACGTTGCAATTAAATGTGCTATATAAATGATAACAGTTACTCCGCCCACTCCAGTTGTAGACTACTGGTGGAGGCAAGAACACTTCACACAATTTCCCCCGAAATTGTAGCTTTTCTAGTTATTATTATTAAGTGTTCTTGCATAGCAAGACCACTTAATGTTATCTCACATATATATTATTATTAAGTGTTCTTGCATAGCAAGACCACTTAATGTTATCTCACATATATATTATTATTATTATTCTTATTATAGCCAAATTTGCCACCCTAACTCCTCCCACAGTTTTTACACTACATAGCCGAAAATTTACCAAAACGTGCATATTGTTCCCGATCGGATTGCTATTACTTTGTAGAACATTTCGCCAAATGGTTCTCGGAATATCGTCGTTCTTGTGGCAAAATTTGTCCCATAGGAATGAATGGCAAAGCTAGAGTGGGAGCTGGCAAAAGCTGAAAAATCAGGACATGATTTCTAAACTGCCACCACTCCCTCATTTTCAGACCCACCTACACAAATTTTATATCAAAACGTTCAGCTATCCCTGCTGCCACTAAAAATGTCCACAGCTAAGCCATAGTCCTTATAGTTTTCACAATATGACCATTTGTTTGCAACTCACGCAGTCCATTGACATTCATTGAAACTCCACTCTGCAAAGCTCACATTTGAAGGGAAATTTCTAAACTGCAACTGTGCCTTCATTGTTAATATCTCAGAGACATACTATACATCAAAATGTAGGTCTGGGTCTTGTGATTCTCACAATATAAATCTCTTCACTGTAGGATTTATAGTTTTTAAAATACGACCGTTTGAAGATGGCAACTGCAGAATACTCTTACCTGTGCAAGGCTGCAGCAGCAAGTGATGTCATAGACAAAGCCTTTTTCACACCTGCTAATATTTTTATAAATGTATGTTTTAATGTAACTGTGCAACAACGTTGCAATTAGATGTGCTATATAAATGATAACAGTTACTCCGCCCACTCCAGTTGTAGACTACTGGTGGAGGCAAGAACACTTCACACAATTTCTCCAGAAATTGTAGCTTTTCTAGTTTATTATTATTATTATTATTATTTTTTAGCTTTATCTTTAGAGTTTGTAAATAGCTTATTGCATATTTAATTAGTACTAATTCACTCCTTGACCCTGATTGAGTCAAGAATTACCTGGTTAAGATTTTTCTATCACGTCAATTATGACGCCATTTGACCTCGTTTTCATTTTTTTCACCCTCCAATAAGAATTATTTTGCAACGTATATAATCATGGTTTATTCATTGCATGAATTGTCTTGAACAAAGTCTATATTTACTGAAACTTCTACATTTTTGTATTCTGCACAATAAAGCAGCATTTATATTGATATATGAGAATACTCC